>NC_081439.1:70618599-70990823 GCF_949786415.1 Peromyscus eremicus
AAGGAACAACAGCTGTGAATAGACATTGGACAACGGATAAAACTCCTAAACTAAACCAACCAGTTTATTTCAAGGATGTTCTGACCTCAGAATGGAAACCTGGATATGTTCTACATTGGAGAAGGGGTTTTGCCTTTGTTTCTGCAGGAAAAGAAAAGCTATGGATACCAACAAAATTAATAAAAATTCAATTCAAACAGAAGAAACCCCTTGATGAGGAAAAGTAAAAGATCATCCACCAATGTGACATCTCTACAAATTGTAAGAAAAATTTAACAATCAAAGGTTGGGATAGGGTTCTGTTTTTGTCTTTCCAGCATAATGGACACACCCATCTTCCAAAAATCATAAGGCATTGGATATCCAGATGTTTACAACAAAAAGAAAGAATCTATTGGTACCAATCTACACAGGGTAAAATCTCACTGTCTAACATCTATATCTCTATCAATCTAGAAAAGTTTTGGTTCCAATTCAATTATAAACCAAGCTGGCTTTGAAGATGGAATTGGCTCACTCCTTCTCTAAACTCAAGCATATTGCTAAAAGAAAAGGTTGAGAGATTCTTCAGTCCCATATCAGAAGAGCCCTCTGGTGTGGGACAGAAGGAAACCAATAAAAAGGGACCATTGTCTTCAAGATTCTAATTCTCTCCATGCTTACTCTTGATTTCTCGGAATCCTTTCTTACATGTTGTGTCCTCTTTAAATCCAAACTTTCCATTTTGATAAAAAATAAGTTTTTCCAATAGCAGTCTCTGAAGTCTCCAGAAGGAAGATGGGGCCCCAACAACAACTCTACCCAATCCAGAATGATGCCATGGTAACCATCATCATACTACACTTCTTGCCAGAATTTCAGACAATCATACCCATTACTCTAAGACTTGCTGCAGAGAATCTACAGTTAGTATAACTGAGATTTAACTATCTGAGCTTTCTCACAGTACCCAACAGAGATACCATCACCCTCTAAACAGCAGGAAGTAATTCTAAGAAAACGATGCCCAGCCGGGCAGTGGTGGCGCACGCCTTTAATCCCAGCACTCGGGAAGCAGAGCCAGGCGGATCTCTGTGAGTTTGAGGCCAGCCTGGGCTACCAAGTGAGTTCCAGGAAAGGCGCAAAGCTACACAGAGAAACCCTGTCTCAAAAAACCAAAAAAAAAAAAAAAAAAGAAAGAAAGAAAACGATGCCCCTTCTCCCTAAGGTTTCATATTTCTCAGGGTTAAGGATGATGGTTACAGGGTTGGGGTGGAAGAAAATATTAAACTCAGTATTCTCCTTTAAAAAAAAAACAGGAAAAAGAAGAAACTGAATGGATAAGTATAAGATATTATGGTAGATTATTGTATATACTAGTAAACAAATTTAGTGAAATAGCAGCCTTAGATAATTTGCACTGTAATTTGCACTGTAATGGATTCTTATAAGCTGATACAAATGTAAACTATTTTTATATTCCTGTTTAAGATAATTTGTATATTGATACAAATACAGAACTATATTTGTTATAATGTACATATATTTCTACTCTTATTTGAAATATTTGTATATTGATACAAATGTAAATTTATATCTGTCATACTGTATGTATGCTCTACTTCTGTTTAAGATATTCTGTATATTGATATATATTTAAGATTACTGTCATATTGCGTAGACTGTTTACCTTGTTTACATGAAACCTTAGTCCTTAGGTTATTTCAGTAGATAAGACTTATAGACTTATAGTCACCTATGTTTGTCATCTCTATAGTTACATTAGTTAGGTTATCCAGATTTACAGATACATAGGTCAGATGGACAGGTAATCTTCAAACACTTCATGGACCTAGAGAATATGGCATTTCAATAACTTAGAATTCTGTTGATGTGAGACACAATTGCTCCTGGCAGCACCAATTTGATCCCGAGAGAATGTTGGGCTTCTAAGACATTTCCATTTGGAAGTTTGTCTTCTTGGCACAAAATGGCCTATTGGGCAAAGACCTGCCCTTACCTCAACTGCTGACAATACAAGTGCTGTCTTTCTGGATAAGCGGGACACAAGGAAAAGTGGCTTCTAAATTCTGCCAAGACAGAGTAAGATGGTCTTTCAAAATTCCTACTTCTGAAAATGGTCCGTTAGATATTCTAGCCCTGTAGCTTATTAGAATACACCAACAGTGCTGAGAAACACTAGGTGACTGTCCAGGCTGCCAGCTGTCTCGGTCAACTCTTGCAAGATTCCCGAAAGTTGTTTGCATCCATCTACCATTTCTCAGGTACCATTATATTCCTTCTCAGGTCTTTGATGGGATTGAAGACTAGCAGTTACAGTTATAACTTAGTATATATACATACATATGTATGTATACATATACATATATATAATATCTTAGATAAAACATATTAAGGATTAGATTCAGGTTCTTTAGGATAGGACACCTTTTACAATGATCTTTGTAACATGCCATTTACCTACGCTCTAGACTTCTCTGGATTTTAGTATGTGTTTCTTGCTTGATATTGTTCACATTGGTTGTAGTTCCATTTTATCTAGGTCATTATCCCTCATTTTTCCTGGACAATATTTGATAACCATTCCTTTGTATATAGTCTTGTATTAGGTTAGAAACTTCTTATTTAGACAAAAGTGGGGGATGTAGTGGGTAGCCATTCCAGCTTTGATCTGGAAGTTCCAACCTCCATTGAAGCTTCAGTAACTGTCACGCCTACAAGGCAGGGCCAAGAGAGGACCCTGAAGACCCCAGATCCGGATGTGCCACCTCTCTTGGTTCCTGGACCCTGGACACTGGAGGTAGACCAAGCAGAGTTCTCCAGAGAACATCGCCGGACTGTGCTCCGTCTTTTCCAGACCCTACAACCTACCTATCCCTTCATTTGTAAGTTACGCCACTAAATAAACCTCCCTTTTAACTACATGGGGTGGCCTTAATAATTTCAGCAATAATAGACAGTTATATAAAGTAATAGTTTTAAAAAATAAAGTCTTTAAAGAGACACTAAAGGTAATATGAAAATAAGTCACATAAAGATGATATTACACAGAGAATCTGTGTTGTCTTTGGGATTTTTTTTTTTAAGATTTATTTATTTAGTATGTATACAGTGTTCTGCTTGCACATATCCCTGCAGGCCAGAAGAGGGCACCAGATCTCATTACAGATGGTTGTGAGCCACCATGTGGTTGCTGGGAATTGAATTCAGGACCTTTGGAAGAGAAGCCAGTGCTCTTAACCGCTGAGCCATCTCTCCAGCCCCTGTCCTTGGGATTTTTAACTACAGAAAGACATTTGATTATAAAGGCTGCTAAGTTAAATTTATATATATAAAAGGTATCTTGACTTCAAAATTTTTGTCTAAGGATATGTTGCTTTGGAAAACAGGTTCTGCTTTTGTTTCCACAAAAGATGAGAACCTATGGAATACTTCCAAGCTAAGACTGTTTGATCAAAGAAAACCCCCTGAGAGATTTCCAGATGTTTCAACATCCAGATCAGCTTCAAGGCAACTGGCTCAGACAATGCAACCTCATAGACTACTCCAGTCAGGACTTGACCATAATTCTTAATTTTCTCAGGATCCCCATAAGATTTTTAGTGTCCTCATCCAGCAGGAAGTAGTATAAGAAGCTATGCCCAAACATTTAAGCATTTAAATATTTATTTTATTTTATTGATTATAAATGCAATTGTAGATGTAACCATCTTATGAAATAAGAAACACAGAGCCAAATGTCTAGTTAAAAGCCCAAGAGGTCAGAGGAATAGTTGAGAGTTAAAAACCCTTTCTTACCCTTCACTGCCACTCGAGCTGTTGGGTATGATTTGTAGCTAGAGTTTTCCTGCCTGACCAGCTGCTTAGACCCAACCAAGTAAACACACAGAGACTTATATTGCTTACAAACTGTATAGCTGTGGCAGGCTTCTTGCTAAATGTTCTTGTATCTTAAATTAACCCATTTTTATTAATCTATAAGTTGCCACATGGCTCGTGGCTTATAGGTACCTTAACATGTTACTTCTCATGTCAGTGGCTGGCAGCGTTTCTCTGACTCAGCCTTCCTGTTCCCACAATTCTCTTTTCTGCTTGTCCCGCCTATACTTCCTGCCTGGCTACTGGCCAATCAGTATTTTATTTATTAACCAATCAGAGCAACACATTTAATATACAGAACATCCCACAACATGCAATCTCTTTCTAAAGAAGAAAAGATATGATAGGATGAAAGCACAGATTATTGAACCTACTTTTAAAGAGCAACAACTGGTTTAAAAAATATTTTACGTTGCTATGGATTTTAGTTTAATGATACAAATTTAAAGTTAATTTTGTTATACTGTATGTATATTTCTACTCTGGTTTAAAGTATTTTGTTTGTGCAACTCATGTGAAATTTTCCTGTTTTGTTGAGAAATACAGATTAATAATTAGTCATTTATGATATCCAAACTTATAGTCATGTTACTTTTGTAGGTATACATAGATATATTTCAATTAGGTAGGTAATCTTCGAACACTTCAAAGACCTAAAGAATATGGCATTTAAAATATTTTAAAAAATTAGATTTTCCTGGACAATGAGACACATCTGCTCCTGGCAGCACTGATTTACTTCAAAAAGGAAATGGGAAATGAAGGCACTCCATATGGAGTTTATCTTCTTCTTGGCAAAAATAGTCATTTGGGCAAGAAAACTGTTCTTGCCTGGACTGTTTGACAAAATGTTGTATTGACTGGACATGCAGGACTCATAGGAAGGTGACTACTGAACTTTGCAAGGTGAGATGGTCCTTCAGGTTCCTGCTTCACAGAGGAGACTGCCAGATATTCTACAAGACACAGAGAGAAGTGACTAAGAGATTCTAGACCTATAGGCTGAAGATGAATGCACCAATATTGCAGAGGAAATTTAGATGACTGTCTAAGCAGGTAGCTGTCGCTGTCATTTCCAGAATTTTGGAAGTTGTTTACAATGCACCTCCTGATTACCGAGGTAATATTATATTCTTCTGAGGTTTTTGATGTAGTTGAAGACTAGATAGTTACAATTTTCCTTGGTTCTGATAAAAGATAAATTAGATATGAAACTTTAGATGCACAAATATAGGCTAGATAGAATATTTTCTTTAATTCTGTCAAATACAAATAGACTAGATATTATAACTGTAATTCCTTCTTGATAACTGTTTTGTTATATGTAATTTTACTATATTAAAGTTAAAACCTTCCTTTTTGATTAGACAGAAAAGGGGAAGTGCTGTGGGATATCGTTCTGTATGCTGTGAATATGTGTTGCTCTGATTGGCTGATAAATAAAATGCTAATTGTCCAGTAGCCAGGCAGGAAGTATAGGTAGGGTGAGCAGACAAGGAGAATTCTGGAAAGAGGAAGGGCTGAGTCAGGAGTTACTAGCCAGACACAGAGGAAGCAAGATGACAAGGTAGAACTAAAAAAAGGTACTAAGCCACATGGCTAAATATAAATAAGGATTACGGGTTAATTTAAGTGTAAGAGCTAGTCAGTAATAAGCCTGAGCTGATGGCTGAGCAGTTATTATTAATATAAGCTTCTGAGAGTAATTATTTTATAAGCAGACAATGGGAATGCAGGATCCTGGCAGGACCAGAGAAACTGCCCAACCACTCTTTTTGGTCACAGATCATATAAGTATTTATATTATGCTTTCACTATCTGGAAGTGTATACTTGCTTCCTAGATTATTGCATAAATCAACTGAGTGAAATGATCATGTTATTTGCAGATCTCAAATAAAGGGATTTCATCTTATAAAATAGTAGCTATCCAATGGATACAATAGCAATCTATTCCTTTTCCTAGTAAATGGCTGAGGATAAAATATACATAAAGCTTTACTTACATTATGTCAAGAAACATCATAACAGATAGAATAGAATATTTTGAATATTGATATAATGAATATGATTATTCATTTTATTCATTTAGAGAGTAAATATGATTATTTGTGTGAAAAACACAATTGACTATGAGTTACTTAAAATTCAATGAGTGCTTGGAGTGAGATTTTCACTTGAAGAGAATGTGTGTGTGTGTGTGTGTGTGTGTGTGTGTGTGTGTGTATGTGTGTGTGTGTATGTGTAAGAGTATTCCTCATGTGCACATGAAATGCGTATTACCTTATCCTTAGCCAAATTGGTTAAATGGCTTTAAAAATTATTTTGGTATTCATTATTTCTTCATCAAAAATATTCTAATAAGTATGGCAATACATAACACAAAAGATTATCTCTCATTTGCCAGAAGTTAAAGGTAATTCTTCATTGCAGATAACTACATGTGCAACACCCAGAAGATCCTACCTGGATCTGTTTTGAATGTCTCATCCCTAAGAACTAGCATTCACAGTAACAGAAGGTGCTATTCAAGCTTCCAAGTGAGGGAAACAATTAGTAGTCCTACATTGCTATATATGATGCATATTAGCCATAACAATGATGAGCAATAAACGACAATCCTAAGGGTACAAGAGTGACACTTGTCAGCAATCAAAAACTGTCTAATTGGACTTAAGATCCAATGAACTGGAGGAAAACTATGTCAGGTACTAAAAACTTAGGCAAATATTGAGGGATATTAGGGTCATAAATCGTAAAGGAAATCTTGCCTCTGCCATATTGTTAAACCAGCATAATTTCCAAATATATTCTTAATTCTTATCCTTATGTCCACAGGTAAGTATAGCTCTCACCCCTCATGAAAGAAATTTCTCATTGCAATAGGAGTCAGAAGACCACAACCATTCAAATTGCAAAGAACATAATTGTAGGGTGCTCGGTACCAATACAGCACAGCAACTCCTGAACCTAAGGCTGGGGGAACATTAAGGAAGGAAGAGGGAAAGGAAAGATTGTAAGATTTGGAGGACCAAGGAATGAGAGGGACATTTTATCTATGCTACTTCAACAATATTACTGCTAAAACAATATTACTGTACACCACCAACGGAAATGCTAATGTACAGTGGGGAAATCCCATGAAAGAACAAGAAACATTTAAGGAACTATTAAAACAGGGAAAATAAATTTCCTTTTGACTGAGTCCCTCTCCCAATTGATTATCCAATTCCAAGTGTTCAGTCATGAATTCATATACATTCAGGTAACCCTAATTTAACTCAGGAGGTTATGTTTCCACATACATAAACACAACCAAACCTGTACACACATACACACACATTCTACCACAAAACTAAAATTAAAATAGATAAATAAAAAAATAATTCAGTTGACTGAATTTATTTAGTTTATAGAAGCAGTGATTAATTACTATGTAGTTAAATTACCATTATCTTCTATAGAGTGTTCATGTAATTTTGATAAACTTGTTGTAGCCCCACGATAAAACAACTAAGTCTTGGGTAAATTATATTTTCTATAATAGCACTTTCATTTCAATATGTTTTTCTCTCCATTCCAAATTACTATGCTATTGTTGGAAATAAAATCAGAGATTCATTATTGTTAAGCAATATGAAGATATTTTAAGACCTTACACTATTTTTCCTTGAAATGCTTTACCATATTAAACAGTAAAGGGAAATCATAGGAGCATTATTTGTGCTGACTATACCTTTTCACTGTCAGGGTTTTTGCCACAATTGTGCTTGTCAAAAATACATACTTGAAAACTAACTTTAAGATGAATTTAAGTAGATATTCAAATTGTATGTGATACCAAAATATGCATGCATTAAACTTAAAGATACTTGCTTAAAAATTTCTGTGAAATATTATAATTATTTACTTACTTAATAAAATATATAAACTTTAATCCTATTATAATGAAATATTCTAGATTCCCCTATGTATACATTTATTTTATCTTTTAATTTTACTTTTTGTATTTTAATTGTTTTAAAAATTAAAATATAATTATGTCACTTCCCATTCCCCACCTCCAATCTCTTCCAAGTACCCTTCTTCTTGCTCTTTCTTGAAATCATGGTCTTATTGTCTTTATGTGTTATTTCTACATGTGTGATTCCTAACTACATTCTAAAGCTTATACTTCTACCCACAAATAGGTGTAGCTATTACCTTTCATCAGAGATGCTTGTTTTAACTGAAATAATTACAGAAAACTGCAGCTGAACACAATGCGGAAGTCAACTGATGGTCAAGACCCCACCCCTAATGTATACATCTGAAGCACAATTTCTGAACTTAAGGCTCAGGGAACATTGAGGAAGGGGGGAATCAAAGAATTGTAAAGGCCAGAATACAAGGAAGACTTCTGTGATATTTTTCTCCTAGGAATAACTGCATAAACCAGATCTGAACATTAGCAATGTCAATATACATACTACTAATGCAGAAGTGTGTACATCTTACTTGATCCCACATCTGGACAAAGAGCAAGTAATAAAGGCTGAGAGTGGGAGAATTAGCCTCTTCCAGGAATTAGCTCCCTAATGTGTATGTATGTATGTATATATATATATATATAATTTGAGAGTGTGAGGTGGCTATGGGAGGAGTTGGAGGTATGGGAAGAATTGGAGAGAGAGGAACGGATAGAAAGGGAAAGATAAAAGTGATGTAATTATAATTTAATTAAATACTTTTTAAAAGTGAGTTTATTTCTGAGTAGTATATGGAAAATGCATTCTATTCTATTTTTTCATATGCTCATCTTTTTACCAATACTATTTTGTTTTCATTTTTTTCATTTTTGTTTTGTCTTGTTACAAGTTTCTTGGGAACCAACTATTTTTGTTTGTTACATTGTGTTTGGTTTTGCATTATTTCTCTGTTTCATAGCCTTGCAGTAGGGCTATGCTCTTTTGTACAATATGATGTTTTCATCTTGTTTTTCTCTTTGAAAACCTAACACATTACTGTGTAATTATTGCATTAGTTGAATTAAACTAATCTGTTTTCTAGTTACTTTCTAGTAAAATTAGGACTTTTTGTCTCTTCTTTTATAGATTAGATTAATTGTTACTTTTTTTTTCTTTTTGCAATTTCTTTTTTGTTTATTATTTTTCCTGAGACAGCATCTCATTGTGTATCTGTGGTTAGTATAAAATTCACTATATAGACAGGCTGATTTAAATTTACAGAGATACTCATGCCTCTGCCTGCCAGATTCTAGGATTGAAGGTGTTTACTACCATGCCTGATATATTTTTTCTTTTTACTTGTTTTTTGCCTGTCTCTCTGGAGTTATAATACACCATTCTTTCTTGATTTTACATAGTTGTCTTGTTTTATAAGTTACATAAAAATCTGCACCAATTTTAAAAATAGTATATAACACATCATGAGGAACACCTTAAGAATATTTTCAGATTATTTATAAATTAACAACGTCACTAGTAATTGGAAGTAATTACTGTTTACATATTTAATTTTGTTCATGATATACAGATACCCAATATATTATGTGTATTATTTATATAGTTATATTTTAAAGTAACTAAATAACATTAAAATACATGTCTATCATTTTTTTTAATTCCTGGCACTTCTCTTGTATATAGACTCTCATTTATGACATATATCATTTTCTTTTTAGTTCATGAATACAATTCATTATGGACATAGTAAATCTGCTATCTTATAAATTCACCAGATGCTATCTGTTAGATATTTAATTCTCATTTGCTTTTGGTGGTAATTTTCTTTGGATATGAAATGCAGCTGTTTTAGATTTCAATCACTGCTATAATAAATTACAATAACCTTAGTAGCTTAGTTATCTAAAATCAATCACACTAATCATAGCAATGGGGCATCTGATGTCTCAAGTTAGTTTCATGGGGCTAAAGTCAAATTTTCAACAAAAATGTGCTCCTTTTCAAGGCTCTCAAACAGTGCCTGATTCTCTTTCATTTCCAGATTCCAAAGAGTACCGATATTTTTAGTTTATGGACAATCTGTGCCTCGCATTATTTCACTCTCTTTATTACCTTCAAACATTTCATCACTGCCATTTAAAAAGTTTTCATTTGTATACACCTCACATTCATGTCATGTTTTAGACTGAATAAATCATTTTCCACTTTCCATTTCTGATGCTGTTATGGCTGCCATTTGAAGTAAGCTTCAAAACAACTGATGGAAAACTGGACTCATGATTTAAAACGATAGCTTCATAAATATTGTTTTGTGCAAAAATGTTTTTTAATGTCCTGTGCTGATCATTGGATAGAAGGACTTTAGTGTAATAGACAGGTATTTATAATTGATTATTTTTGTGTTTTCCCATGATAAAATTTTACTTCAGGGGACAGTGCCTTGAAATTCTTTCAGTGATATTTTAAATTGCATTTTCTTTCGGCTTTTTTCTTTTCTTATTTTACTTTTTTTATTTAAAAAAATTATTCATTTTATATACCAGCCACAGATCCTGCTGTCATCCCTCCTCCTGCTCCTCCCACACCCATATAACATGCCCACCCTCGTCCTCCCTTCTTGCAAAAGGGTAAGTTCTCCCATGGGGGGACATCAAAGCCTGGTACATTCAGTAGTGACAAGACACAGCCCCTCCCCCTGCCTCAAGGGTGAGCAAGGTGTTTGACCATAGCTAATGGGATCCAGAAAGCCAGCTCATGTACCTGATTACACTGCCAGGGGCCCCTCAAATAGACCCAGCTATACAACTCTCTCCCAAATGCAGAGGGCCTGGTCTGGTCCCATGCAGCTGTCAGTCTAAAGTTTGTGAGTTCCTTTTAACTTGGTTCAGTTGTCTCTGTAGGTTTCCCCATCAGGATCTTAACCCCTTTTGCTCATATAATCCCTCTTTTCTCTCTTTGACTGGACTTCCGGAGCTTGGCCTGGTGCTTGGTTGTGGATCTCTGCATCTGCTTCTATCAGTACTGGATGAACGCTCTGTGATGCCATTAGGGTATTTACCAATGTGATTACCGGGATAGGCCAGTTCAGGCACCCTCACCATTATTGCTAGTAGTCTAATCTGGGGTTGTCCTTGTGGATTCTTGGGAATTTCCCTAGCACCAGGTTTCTCCCTAACCCAATAATGGCTCCCTCTATCAAGATATCTCTTCCATTGCTCTCCCACTCCCACCCTCTCCCATCTCAACCATCCCTATTCCCTCATTCCCTCATGTTCTCATTTCCCATACCCTACCCTCTACTGCCACCCCCATCCCCAGTTTACTCATGGATATCTCCTCTGTTCCCAATTCCAAAGGTGATCCATACGTGATCGGCTTTGTTCTTTTTCTTCCTGCATCCTTTAATAGATTACCTTTCCCAATAATTTTAGTTATATTCAAATCTCATTTTTGTTCGAATCTTAATAATATTGTACTATTGTGAAAATCATAATCTAAAATATTATTCAAGTTATACTAAAACAAGCACACAAACCTTAATGTCTATGTGTGCTATTTAGCATTATTGTAAATTTATGGAATATCATAGACAGGCTTGCGAATATTAGTACAACAGGCAAAAGGGGAAAAATTGTTGCATACATCTTCAAGTTACCCAAGTGTGAAATTAGATTATATTAGTTTGTAAAAATGTAATTGAAGACAGCTTATCATTCATTTTGAGAACATTTTCCCATGAGTGAATTATTACATAAATCACTTTTGGAAAATATGGGATAGTTAGACAACTGTTGTGAAAAGAGGTGATTTCATGTTTAAAGATTTATTTTGTCAAGGTAAAGAGTAATATAACAGAAAATTCATGACTAAAAGTTAACAAATAGACAAATATAAATACATGTAAATGGTGTAAGTACACTAGACAAAAATGTAGTTCAAAAAGCGAAAGCCCTGAACAATCTTTTAAAAAAAAATTTTCAAAGCAACATAAGTTAAAAAATAAATAAAATATTCTTATTTCTTTTATGTTAGTTAAACATAATATGTTGTAGTTATTGTAGTTCTCTCAGGATTTTGCTAAATACTGCCACTCTCTTCAGTGGCAATTTTTATATAAAATATTTTAACTAGAAGAAAAAAATGAAGTGGAGTAAGTAACATCTGTATTTACCATGGTGTCATCAGTTTTCAACTTCCTGGTAGACTAATATTATTTTATGTAAAATTGCTTTTTAATGTGTTGAACAATTCCCCAATAGTTGATGTGTAGTAAATATGAAGATTATAAACCATTTAAAGCATTTGTACTCATTTAGCAGGAAAGAAAAATTTGAGTGACATTTTTTCAAAATACTCTGAAAACTCATCATAAGCCACTGAATAATTTCTACCTATCCTAACCAAATGATTGTTTCGTTGATTCAAGGAAGATACTATTGAGAAACTCTCATAATGTAAGTGAAAATATTATTCAGAAAATTGAGAATAGGATTCCTTGAGAACTAAAAGGAGACCAGTAGGAGGGGTGTAGCAAGAGAGAGTAGGGAGGTGAATATGAATAAATATTATACACATGTTTGAAAATGGCATGATGAAACATTGTTAGGTTAAAGTAATGCACTCTAATAAAGCTCTGTTTTTTTTTTTAAAAAAAACAAGTTCTGCAAATAGATCCATATCTATCACAATGCACAAAACTTAAGTCCAAGTGGATCAAGGACCTCAACATAAATCCAGATACTCTGAACCTGGTAGCAAGAAAGTAGGAAGTAGTCTTGAATGCATTGGCATAGGAGATCACTTCCTAAATATAACACCAGTAGCACAGACATTGAGAGAAACAATCAATCAATGGGACCTCTTGAAACTGAGAAGCTTTTGTAGAGCAAAGGATACGGTCAACAAGGCAAAGCAACAGCCTACAGAATGGGAAAAGGTCTTCACCAGTCCCACATCTGACAGAAGACTGATATCCAGAATATATAAGGAACTCAAGAAATTAGAAATCAAAATGCTCAACAGTCCAATTAAGAAATGGGCTATAGAACTAAACAGAGAATTCTCAACAGAGGAAACTCAAATGGCTTTTATCCTTTTGTAGCAGGGAGAGTTCCTTTCAGCCCATGAAATTGAGGCAGTAAAAATGAAACTTCCACCTGAGTACCAGCTAAATTTCTCCATGTTCTATGACTCGCATATATATTATCTTCACTATTTGGGTCTCACTACCAAGTTCTGGTGGGAAACCAAGAGCAACAGCAAAAACCTGTAATTTGGGGATCTATGGGAAGATATTGGCCAAAAACTACAAATTAAAGACCCATTCTATGCACTGGACTTCTTTTCTTTTGGTATTCCATATGTATATTAGGGACATTTTTGCCCCATTATAAGATAATTCCGCCGGGCGGTGGTGGCGCACGCCTTTAATCCCAGCACTCGGGAGGCAGAGCCAGGCGGATCTCTGTGAGTTCGAGGCCAGCCTGGGCTACCAAGTGAGTTCTAGGAAAAGGTGCAAAGCTACACAGAGAAACCTGTCTCAAAAAAAAAAAAGATAATTCCATTTTAACAGAAACACACACACAAATACACACACACACACACACACACACACACACACACACACACACACACACACAAAGAACCTTCCACAGTAGAAAGTTCACTGATTTTTTTCAAAACATCCTTAATGTTATTTATCCCGGCCTGTATTTCCTCCTCTATCCTTCCCTCTCTTCCCTCACCCATATTTTACCCTTCCTATTTCATTATATTATTTTATCCTATGATAATGTTGAGTTTTGTATCCCCTCTATTAAAAACTCCTCGTTAAGACCCTAAATTCTTAACTTACTGTGCAAGAAAAAATATAGTAGATTGATGTTGCTTATTTTTATTTCAACCAACACTCACCCTCCAAAACATCTCTAGAAAAGAATATGAAATGTTACATTTTTTATTAAATGCGTTATTGGCTGTGAATTTGTGTCTTCTGTGGCATATATTTCTAAGATATTGCTCATTTCTCAAATGGATTGAAAAAATAAGTTTGTTATGTCCAAACTGAATTTGCAAAATAAGTTAAAGGTTGAAAAATATTAAGGTATTTTCAGTTTTTCAATATACTAGATTCTGTATTGGTATGTCTACTATCTATTTTATTTAAAAAAAAAAACATGAAAACAGTTTTTCAGCACAACTGCCTACATTTTACAATTAAATGGTTTTATAGAGAAGTTTGTAAATTTCAGTTTTTACAACTCATGACTAACTTTGAGGATTTCCATTAGTAGTATCCTCTAGAAAACTGGCCTTTGTGTATGATGGTTTTTATCAGTCTTCCCAGTATTACTTTCTAGTCATAAATGTACTAAAATTAAAAACCAAAATTAATAATATTATCCATCTACATAGACACACACATGCATGCACATGCACACACACATACATACTCTACTCCACATATCTATCTATACATTATCTCTCACGTATCTATCAAATACCTCTTTTAAGTGTGGTCTATAACTTTACCATGAATAAATTAATTTGACATGATATGTTTCATATTATGTCAGTATTTATACAGCACTTACTTCAAAAGCAAAGTGAAATAAAATTATATCATGTTGCAGCAAGTGTTAAATAATATTTTATAAAATATTTGAATATTCATCTCTCACTTCACTCATAGTAGTTTAAAATACATGTTTTAATATTTTATTAATGACATGTTCACAATTTAAATTTTATATGTGTATTTATAAGTTAAAAATAATATACTTTCTATAAAATATGAAATCAAATGAAGACAACTGGTATATTACATCGAATATTAAACTTTTTTATTTTTTTCAGTTCATTTATACTAACATAATTCAATATTCACACACTATGTCATTCTCTTGAAATATATTTTAAAAATAAAATTTATTCATGTGGTAAGTATAAATCACTTTATTCTCTGAGTATAATGTATCCAGTTTTAGCATATAGGCTCTGATATAATACATTCTACTATTTGGGGAACTAAATTACTATAGATTTTATATGTAAGAATACAAAATATTTGTACTCTTAGTCAAACATTCCCCAGTCCCATGCTATAACAAATGATTAAAACTTATTTTAAAGACTGGCTGGTATCCACTATGTGTTCAGATGTTTGTGTTTATGTAATTTTATTTAATAATTCAAAAATGGAAAAATACATTTTTTAGGCTTATGTTCTGTTAATAATTCTAATATAAGCATAAAATAAAGATATCTTATCATTTGGAAATATTAATTTCAAAATTTTGAACAAATATCCAAAAAGTGGGATTGCTTGGGTACTTTGTAAATTATTTCCCTGGTTGGAATATGCTGCATAACAATTTTCATAATTACTTAATTAATTTATATACACATCTACTATGTACATTATATCCTAGTTTCTTTCCTAACTGTTGTGATAAATACCCTGATTAAAATAATTACGTGATATAACATATATTTTTGCTTACAGTTCCAAAGGGATTCAGTCCATCATGGTATAGAAGACAAGGCAATAGTCAGGAAAGACATGTGGCTGAAACAGAAAACTATTTATACACACTATTCAGACGTTTATGAAGCAGAGTGAACAGGAATTGGGGTACAGTTATTAAGTTCTATCATCTGCTACAGTGAAGCATTTTCTCCAGCAAGAACTTCTTAAAGTTCTACAACTTTCCCAAACAGCATGGCCACCTGAATAGAGCATGTTTAAACATGTGAACCTACAGAGAACATATTACTTTCAAATCACAACCATGCATTCCTTTCCTTCTGTATCCTCACCTGTGCATGCTTTTATACACTAATTTAGAAAAATCAGTCTTGTGAGTTTAGTACCAGTCTCCCTAGTTATGGTGAGGTCCAACCTATATAGATATGGTTTTTTAAATTATATATATAATTCTTTTTTTTTTTTTTTTGGTTTTTCGAGACAGGGTTTCTCTGTGTAGCTTTGCGCCTTTCCTGGGACTCACTTGGTAGCCCAGGCTGGCCTCGAACTCACAGAGATCCACCTGGCTCTGCCTCCCGAGTGCTGGGATTAAAGGCGTGCGCCACGACCGCCCGGCTATATATATAATTCTTTGCCCAAGTGTAGCTAGAAGTTTTTGTGTCCCACTCGGTCTGCAGCTGCTCAGACCCAAATAAATACATAGAGGCTTATATTAATTAAAACTGTTTGGCCATTAGCTCAGGCTAACTATTCACTAACTCTTACATTTACACTCAGCCCACTTTTGTTAATCTGTATGTCTATGTCACCACGTGTTCTGTGGCTTTACCTGTGTGCCATTACATGCTGTTTCCTGGACAGTGGGCTGGTGTCTCCTGACTCAGCCTTCCTCTTCACAGAAATTTTTTTGTCTTTTTATCTTGCCTATAGTTTCTGCCTGGCTACTGGCCAATCAGTGTTTTATTAAACCAATGTATAAAAGCATTATCCCATAGCACCCAAGTGCATGATCTTTATAATGCAACTTTTTTCCTTGTGGGATTAAGAGTCTCCAACTTAATGTGTTTGTAGATTGAGTGTTAATTAATAGTAAATGAGAGAAAAATGAAGAAGAAAAATAAGAAGGAAGTCAAGTCTGGTCAAATGATTTACAGATACTGAAGTGGAATTGCAATGATGCAGTTGATTTTCAGCTAGCCATTTTACACGTTACAGTGAATGAATAGTACATGATTTTTTGCATGTGTCTTTACCACATTGTTAAAATACAGACTTCGCCTTTATTGGCAAGGTTTTTTTTGTTTGTTTTATTTTGGTTTTTTTTTTTTTTTGCGGGGGGGGGGGCGGTTCAAGACAGAGTTTCTCTGTAGTTTTGGTGCCTGTCCTGAATCCCAATCTATAGATCAGGTTAGCCTTGAACTCATAGAGATCTGACTGGTTCTGCCTCTTGAGTGCTGGGATTAAAGGCATGCACCACCACTGCCTGACAATTGACAAGTTTTTAAAAACTAAAGAATATTTTATATTGGACCATAATAAAGTAACACATTTTCTTTTATTATGTCGTTAATAAATAAAGCTCAGGAGTCAGATGTCAGGGAATAAAACCTGATAGGTCACAGAATACTGAAGAAAATTGTCAGCTCACTGTCTTCTCCAACTTCCAAGGTTCATAAAAGACTCACGAATTTTTTTAAGTTCCTCCTTCTTCCTCTCTGTGCCACTCTATTTTTCTCAGAGTTAACCAGAAAACACTATGGTTCCCTCCAGCCAGCCGAATGTGCACTCCAATCACTGAACCAAGGTATAACTCCAAAGTTTTCCTCATTTGGTCTAAATAAAAAGGAAATGTTTTAACTCTAACATAGTAAAACTATATACAAAAAGAACAATTACCAGGCATTGTATACATAAAAAGGAAAGGCATTAACTTTAATAAAATGAAACTACGTACAACAAGAAATACTACCAAGTCAGAAACACATTCACAATGTCTAGTACATTTGAATTTAGCAAATTCAAAGAAAATACTCCATATCTATCCTCTTATGGTGAGTCCAAGTTTTTGTAACTAATTTAGTGTCTGTCATATGTAAGTAAAACTACAATTATAATTATCTAGTCTTCAGCCCCATCAGAGACCCAAGAAACATATAATATTGCCTGAGTAAACAGGTAGTCCAGAAAAAAAAATGTCCAAAACTACAGAATCAACAAAGACATCTGGAAGTGGATAACTGATAGTGAACTGGACTTGTCACTAGGGTGTACATATTCATTAGTATATTTATTGTAGCAATATTTTGAGTTGCTAGATATAGAGACAATCTAATTTTATATCAAATTATTTATCAAAACATGATATATGTTACATATAGAAAATGGAATACAAATTTTCATAAACAATAAGGCTTAAGTACATCTATTTTTGCCTCAAGGCTCAAGGATCTACATAGATGAGGAGGCTGAAAGACTGCAAAAGCCAAAGAGTTTGGATGACTTCATGGAAATGTCTTCCAGACACAAGATGACTGAAACATATGTGAACTCATATCCTGGTTTCCATTCTGAGGTCAGCACATCCTTAAAGTATGTAGGCTGATTTAATTCTATAGTTTTTCTATTATCCAATGTCTCTCTGCAGCTATTGTTCCTTTCTCATTGGCACTGAGAAAATTCAAAGTGAATAGAGCATTATGCAGTGTATTTCTGGGGGTTTTTGTTACCCCTTTCTGTTTATTTAGCATATCCTTTAGAGTTCTGTTTGATCTTTCTATAACTGCTTGACCTGTAGGATTATGTGGTATACCTGTAATATGCTTTATATTGTAATAAGCAAAAAAACTGTTTCATTTTAACAGAGACATATGCTGGAGCATTATCAGTTTTGATTTGTACAGGTATACCCATGATGGTCATAACTTCCAGTAAATGAGTGATTACAGAATCAGCTTTTTCAGAACTCAAAGCAGTTGCCCATTGAAATCCTGAAAAAGTATCAATGGTATGATGTACATATTTCAATTTTCCAAATTCTGCAAAGTGAAACACGTCCATCTGCCAGATTTCATTCCTCTGAGTACCCTTTGGGTTACATTCTGCTGTTAATGGTGTTTGATTGTAGAAGGAACAAGTAGGACATTTCTTTACTATTTCTTTAGCTTGTTGCCAGGTTTTGGAAAAATCCTTTTTTAACCTTTACTATTGACATGATGTTTTTTATGAAATTCTGAGGCCTCCAGCACATTTCCTATCAATAATTTATCAATCTCACCATTGCCTTGTGCTAGAGGGCCTGGCAGACCAGTATGGGATCGAATATGAGTTATGTATAAAGGATGACTCTTTTTCTGGATTATATCTTGTAATTGAATAAACAGTGAAGTTAATTCTGAAGCATCAGGGATAAATTCTGCAGTTTCAATATGTAATACTACTCTTTCAGCATTCTGAGAGTCAGTTACTGTGTTGAGAGGTTCTGAAAAATCCATTAACACCAACAATATAGCACACAGTTCTGATTTTTGAACTGAATTATAAGGAGTTGAACCACTTTACTTAAATTGTCTGATTTGTAACTTGCCTTTCCTTGTTTGTTGGCATCTGTATAAAATGTATGAACTCAAGATATGGGTTTTTCCCATACAATTCAAGGCAAGATCCAATCAGCTTTCTTTATAAGATCAATTCTATGGCTTTTGGGATATTTGCAGTTAATTTCTCCCAAAAAAATTACTGCAAGCTCTTTGCCAAAGTTCACTTTCTGTCCATAATTTTTCAATGTCCTCCTTAGTTAAAGGTACAACAATTTCTGCTGGGTCTATTCCTGCTAATTGACGAAGTCTCAATTTTCCTTTCCAAATCAAGTCAGAGATTTTTTCCACATAAGTTTTTAATTTTTTATTCAGTTTATTTGGTAAAAATATCCATTCCAATATAATATCTTCCCTCTGCATTAATATTCCTGTAGTAGAATGCCTAGAAGGTAAAATAGCCAAAATGCAATCCAGCTTTGGATCAATACGATCCACGTGCCCTTCATGTACTTTCTTTTCTACCAAGTCCAATTCTTTCTCAGCTTCAGGTGATAATTCTCTTGGACTATTTAAGTCCTTGTCACCTTCTAAGGTTTTGAACAAATTATTCAGTTCATCATTTTTTACCCCAACAATAGTTTGTAGATGAGAAATGTCTCCAAATAATCTTTGAAAGTCATTAAGAGTCTATAGTCTATCTCTCCTAATTTGCAACTTTTGGGGTCTAATTTTTTTTGTAGTTCTATTTTATATCCTAAATAATTAATAGAATCTCCTCTTTGTATCTTTTCAGGAGCAATTTGTAATCCCCAGCAAGGCAAATTTTTCTTTACTTCTTCAAACATTCTTTCTAAAGTATCTGAATTTGAGTCAGTTAGTAAAATAGCATCCATATAATGATAAACTATAGATTTAGGAATTTTTTTAAATTTAATTTTATTTTAGAATACAATTCAGTTCTACATATCAGCCATGGATTCCCTGGTTTTCCCCCCTCCTGCCCCCCTCCCCTTCTTCCCAGCCCACACCCCATTCCCACCTCCACTAGGGGAAAGCTTTCTCCGAGGACTGAGATCAACCTGGTAGACTCAATCCAGGCAGGTCCATTCCCCTCCTGGCAGGCCGAGCCAAGAGACCCTGAATAAGCCCCAGGTTTCAAACAGCCAACTCATGCAAGGAGCACAGGACCTGGCTTGATCTGTTTGGAAGGCATCAAGGCAGGAAATTTTTTACATATCACTTCCAATGGCTGTTGTACAAAATATTGGCACAGAGTTGGGCTATTCAACATTCCCTGTGGGAGGACCCTCCATTGAAATCTTTTAACCAGTTGAGAATTATTATAAGTAGGCACCGTGAAGGCAAATCATTCTCTGTCTTTTTCTTGTAAGGGTATTGAAAAGAAACAGTCTTTTAAATCAATAACTATGAGAGGCCATCATTTTGGTAACAGAATAGGCAAAGGAATTCCAGATTATAGAGAGCCCATTGGCTGAATTACTTTGTTAATTGCTCTAAGGTCTGTTACCATTCTCCATTTACCAGATTTCTTTTTAATAACAAATACAGGAGAATTCCAAGGGCTGGTTGGTTCTTCAATATGATGAGTATTTAACTGTTCTTCTACCAGCTCTTCTAAAACCTGGAGTTTCTCTGTTGTTAAAGGCCATTGCTGAACCCATACAGGCTTGTCTTTTAACCATTTTAAAGGTAGAGCTGTTGGTGTCTTTGGAAGCTCGTCAGCTGTTGTGCCCTGTTCTTGTATAATATGGATGGCTGATGACCACTCATTAGAATGATATTTCTAATATTTCTCTCAAAACATGTGCTAGTTTATGATTTGTTTCTGAGATTGGAAGGATGTTAATCTGAGTATTCGATTGTTGCAACAGGCCTTGACCCCACGGGTTCATAGCTATGTTAGTCACATATGGTTTTAATTTTCCTCTTTGTCCTTCTGGACCTATACATTCAAGCCATCTTGCACTCTGTTTCACTTGAGATAATGTCCCAATTCCTAACAGTTGAACATTTACCTCCTGAAGAGGCCAAGTTGGATGCCAAAATTCTGGTGCAATTATGGTAACGTCCACACCTGTGTCTACCAGACCAGACAACAAAACACCATTTATTTTTATTGTTAATTTTGGTCTTTGTTCATTTACAGAAGTTTACCAAAAATTTTTCTTTATGTTTTTTCCTGAATTTTCTTTTGTCTCTTTTTCATCATCCCTATCAGCATGATTTATTCCAATAGGCATTTGGTTATTTAATTGCTCTTAGTAGGGGTTTCCTCTACAACTGCAGGAAAGGTTTGAACTGGATTTGCTGTGGGGGCCTGCCTGAGGCCCCTCTGGGAGTTTCCCAAAGACTGAGGCAAAGGATTACCTTGCCTGTCCCTTGTTGATCTACATTCTTTGGTCCAGTGTTTTCTCTTATCACACCTTCTGCATACTCCAGAAGGAAGCGGCATTCTGTTGTCATTGTTCCTTGAAGAAACATTGCTTCTAGGAATGACCTGTTTACAGTCCCTTTTCAAATGTCCTTGCTTTCCAAATCCAAAACATCTAATATTCCTCAAACCTTTTGAAATTGCTTTTCCTACCCACATATCATCTTGGTCATGAGCCTCAACATTAACTGAGTCTCTAATCCAATCTTCCAAGGGTGTAGATCTTGCCTCTAATGGCCTGATTATTCTTTTGCATGCTGCATTTGCATTCTCAAAGGCCAAAAATTCGATTATTATCTGACTAGCTTTTGAATCTAGGACCATTCTCTTTACTGATGAAGCCAGTCTTTGTAAAAAATCTGTGAAAGACTCTTTTGGGCCCTGTATAACCTTTGTAAATGACTCAGTTTTCTTTCCTGGTTCCTCAACTCTGTCCCATGCATTCAAGGCTGCTGTTTGACATAGAATTAAGGTTTGGATATCATATAAACATTGTGTTTGTACTGCAGCATATTGGCCTTCTCCAACAAGCTGATCCTGGAAGACTTGTATTCCTTTATTCCTCCATTTTTTTTCTGTTTTTAGCCTCCTCCTTGAACTACATTTTCCACTGGAGCCTTTGTCTGGGTTCTAGAACAGCCTGTGCCAGCTCCCGCCAGTCCTGTGGTACAATCCTATTATAAGTTGACCAGGTGTTTAACATTTGCTTTACATATGGAGAATGCATGCATAAGATACTATTGCCTCCTTAATCCTTCATAAATCTAACATTTCAATTGGAGCCCAAATATTTTGTGTATTCACTTGATCAGATAACTGCTGCACGGTTACCAGATAAATTAAAGGTGACTGTGTGAATACTGGGTTTCTTTCTGTAACCCTATGATCCAATCTTGAAACAACTTCACTGTTAACTTCTTCTGTCGAAATTTGAATTTCTCTATAATTCATTTTAACAGGTTTTTAAAAACTTTTATCCTGGCACTTAAATTGACTATCTTTTTAAATAGTAAAATGAGGATATGAAAAGTAATAAAGTGCATAATTTGATCAACATTAATCTTCTCATATAGTTGTTCCATTGTTAGACTGCCTAAAATTTCAATCAAAGCCCAATTTTGTTCCAATGTACATATAAAACCCATTTTTTTTAACGTGGAAAAAAATTCTCTTTTAAATAGTTTCCTTTAAAATATCTAATATCTTAATTGACTTACCAAGTCTGTGTGGAACATTGGAAATACAAGGGAATTTCAAAACAGCCACCTAGTGTCTGATGTGTGAATCCAGAGAGAGAGAGAGAAAGAGAGAGAGAGAGAGAGAGAGAGAGAGAGAGAGAGAGAGAGAGAAAGCACAAGAAAGCATAGCCACAAGTTCTTGCTAAAAGCTTAAATCTAGCCATGTTTTCCCACTTGAGACGAGTCAAGCCTGGGCTCTGGCTTATTTAAGCTCCAACCTCATGCATTGGCTTTATAGGCAGGCGCCCTGTTTGGCAGGGTAGATCTGAGTTGTTTATAGCACCAGCTTTAAGCAAGTAGCTCCAGCAGCGGGTAACCGCTTGGGGCTA
Source organism: Peromyscus eremicus (assembly GCF_949786415.1). Taxonomy (NCBI): domain Eukaryota; kingdom Metazoa; phylum Chordata; class Mammalia; order Rodentia; family Cricetidae; genus Peromyscus; species Peromyscus eremicus. The sequence continues at coordinate 70,641,484 of NC_081439.1, forward strand.
TGGTCAGTCCGGCCTGAGACCTAAGCTGACCTGGGCCCGAGCTAGGGAGCCGGGCTGCCCAGGCAAGAAACTGGACCTGCTGGCAAGCCAAGCCAAGTGGTTTTTAATGGATTCTTGCCCCACATTGGGCGCCAATAGTAGAAGTAACCATCTTAATAAATAAGAAACACGGAGCCAATGCAAAGATGAAAGTCCAAGAGGTCAGAGCTAAGATCCTTGCACTTTCTGCTGTAGCTATCCTCTTCAGCCAAGAGACCTACTTCCTGTGTGTTTGTTTTTATATAGACTTTCTGTTCTGCCTTCTCATTGGTTGTAAACCCAACCACATGACCTCCTCATCACTGTCTGTCTGTACAGACCTCCAGGTCTTCTATGGTTGGTATTGAGATTAAAGGCATATGTCTCCATGCTGGCTGTATCTTTGAACACACAGAGATCTGTCTAGCTCTGCCTCCCAAGAGTTGGGATTAAAGTCGTGCACCACCAAAGCCTGGCTCTGCTATGGCTTGCTATTAGCTCTGACTCCCAGGCAACTTTATTTATTAACATACAAATAAAATCACATTTCAGTACAAATAAAACGTCACCATAATCCACCCTAAACCTTGGCTACACCTTCTGGTGGCAATCTGCATAAAGAGATATGGAAAGAGGAAGCCTTTTGCTTTTGCCTGATTGCTTATACTCTCTCTGGCAAATTCATTAATTTTGTTGCTGAAGCATTCTTTTACTGATATTAGAACTTGCTTTATGGGTATTACAACTTACACTGAAGAAGAAGTGAGACGTCCAGGCTTGAGGACTAAACAGCTACCAGATTCATAGGGATACTGATATTGTTCGCCAATATGGATGACAACTTGTATTTGTGTGTATGTGTGTGTGTGTGTGTGTGTGTATGTATGTATATGTATATGTATGAATTCTAACAGTTTTCTTCCTTTAAAGAGCCCTGACTAATACATATGCAGTTTCCTCAAGGAAAATTAAACCCTTGACATATAGCTAATAAAACCTGGCTGGAGATGTAAAAATTGTGAAATTTAAAATTCCAATGAAAGAAATTAAACACACTATAAATAGTGGGGAAACACCATTAATGCACAATGTGAAATCTAGGCAAAAATGTCAATATTGTTCAAAACCATCCACTGGTTTGTGGAACAAACTTTTCAAATTCTAATAGTTCTGTTTCAGAAAAAAATATGTTACATTATTTTTGAAGCCCTAGAATGACTGGAAAATAATCTCAGAAGTAAACAAAAATGAAAACATGAGGAACCAAGTGAGGTTTATGTGGAATTTATAACCAATACCAACATAATATTACCCTCACAGAACAGTAGGAATATAGATCAATGGGACAGAATAATTTCAGAATTAAACACACACAACTGCATTTGATAGTTTGTTTCTTATAAACTTTAAAGTGTTTGATTTAAATTGTCTCTCATTTCAAAATGTGTTTGTAAAATAATTGAGCATCGTCTATGGGTTTAAATAATCAGATTATGTACATAGCACCATGGACTGGATAATGTGTAGAAAATGGATGTTCATCTACTTTTCTGTTTTATATTTGCTTTATTTTTGTTTATCTTCTAAAGAAATCCAATTAAAGCATAAAGGATGTCATAAAATGCATACTTTCAAACACTTTATTAGAAAATGTGAAAATAATGTTCACATCATGAGTTTTCATGTCATTTCCATTTCAAAATGATAGATCATGATTTTTGTCATATATTTAAAGATACTGCACATTTCTCTTTTAAAAATTTACTTGGATTAGTACTCATTTGCCTGTCAAGGCAATTTCAGTATAAACTGAAAAGAAAAGAATGGAATTAAATGTTTTGTACTAGGTACAAGAATAGAACTATAAAGACAAGATACAATAAAGTTCTGAAAGTTTGTTATTATGCTTTTATAATTATGTTTATATTATTAAAATTTCACTGACATTTGCTTATCTATCTTCAGAATGGTGTTAGACTGCTCAGTGAGATTTTCAAATGATCTATCTTTATGTAAGATAAGGATATTTTTAATGAAAAAATAAATCCAATAGTAAGTAGGAATTAATGTTCATTTTCTTGGACTTAGTAGAATTATAAGAAACATCTAACAATATTGTTTCCTTTAATAGAATGCTGAAGGAAATAAAACAATGGTTATTTGAATTTCTACTTTCATGTACCATCATGTCTCAAAAATCATGAAAGAAATGCAAAATTTTCAAACAAATAGAAACCAAAATATTCTCAAAGTGTATAACTCTAACATAGAGTCAAAAATGATTGTTTTTCCTTCTCAATAAATGAAAAAAAAAGTAAGGTCATTATGGCAGGACGTTTCTTTTTTTGATATTTTAGTTATTTTTAAATTGATGAAATATATAAATCTCTCTCTCTCTCGCTCTCTCTCTCGCTCTCTCTCTCTCTCTCTCTCTCTCTCTCTCTCTCTCTCTCTCTCTCTCTGTGTGTGTGTGTGTGTGTGTGTGTGTGTGTGACTATATGTGGAACATTATGTGCATATGAGTGCTGGTACCCACAGAGGCCCGAAGATGGCATAAGAAGCCCTGGAACTGGACTTCGAAGCTGTGAGCCATCTGTCTTGCGTGGTGGGATTGGGAACTTTGATTGAGACTGCTGACTTCTTACCTGCTAAGATATTTCTCCAGCCGCCAGCAGTACTCTTAAAGTGTTACATTTTCCTAAAGATTGACTGAAATCACATGAAAAAAAATCAAATTAGAAGCACATTAAATACTATGCTCTGAGATATGTGCTAAATTTGTTAGGTTTATTTTCACAGTATGTTGACCATTATATATTATATCTTAGGTATATCATTGTTATTGTGGTTCAATATAAGTAAAACAATATCTTTTTTATTTACGTTTTTTTTTCATTTTATATACCAACCACAGATTCCACCCTCTCATCTCTCTCCCCACTCCCCCGAGCCTCTTCCCACCCTGACCCACCCTCCTTCCATTCCTTCAAAAGGGTAAGGACTCCCATGGGGATTCCACAAAGTCTGGTACATTCAGTTGAGAAAGGACCAAGGCCTCCCAATCCCAAGGCTGAGTAAGGTGTCCCACTATAGCTAATGGGCTCCAAAAAGCCAGCTCATGCACCAGGGATAGATCCTGATCTTAATGCCAGGGACCCCTCAAACAGACCAAGCCACATAACTGTCTTGCTTATACAGAGGGACTAGTCCAGTTCCATGCAGGTTCCACAGCGGTTAGTCTAAAGTTCATGAGTTCCTATGAGCTTCGTTCCACTGTCTCTGTAGATATCTTCACCATGATCATGACCCCACCCCCACCCCCTCTTGCTCAAAGAATCCTTCTTTCCCTCTTCGACTGGATTCTGGGATCTCGACCTGGTGGTTGGCTATGGATCTCTGCACCTGGTTCCATCAGTTACTGGATGAAGGCTCTAGCTTCTCTGGAGCTGTAGGTTGTAGTCTGATTATCCTTTGCTTTGCTTCTAGTATCCTATAAGTAAATCAATATCTTAATCTGTGTTTTAACTTTAGCAAGGTAATGAATACTGGTATTTTTCAAAAACCTAATATATATTTCAATAAAGATATTTTATATAATCACGTTTCTATTAAATTTGAATGCAAATGTACAGCAAAGTTATTATGTTCTATATTTAACTTTGACTGTAATGATTATCCATTTTCTATGTATAGGTTCTAGCTGTACAACAGAGTGATTAAGAGGAAGAAATCATTAACTCTGAGACCTTAGGCAAATTACTTAAATTATCTGCACTTTAGTAGCCTCAGTTATAAATTAGAATAAAATAAAATTAATAATAACAGTGTTCAAGAAGATTAAAAGGGCTTTTGTATCAAAAGTGCTCTTGTAAATTAAATACATTATAAATCTTAGCTCGTTTTATTTTTTATAATTGAAACATAACTAACTTTCCAAAAACCCTTGAAGTCTTAAATCAAAATTTTCAAAATGAAACCATAAATTTAGTAATTTTATTTTTATTGTCAATGAATTTCTGTTATACTTGTGAAGCAACATATAATACTATACAAATGGTAGATTTGTCATCTGGTTAAACAAAATTTCTGAGTGTATCCTTGAAGGTGATTATGAATGAGATTAGCATTGTATTTGGGGGGACTGAATAAGGTAGAAGGAAAAACTCAACACAAGTTCAAATTATGAAATCCACTGAATACATGAATAAATCAAAAGAGTTAAACTATAAAACCCACTGAGAATCTGAGTAGAACAAACTAGATAGAGGTAAGGTAGATTGTGACCTCTTTCTATCATGGCTAATTAGATAGAACTGCAGATTATTTGGTCACCATTACTTTTTCTTGGACTTTTATACAAGAGCTTCAATGATGCATGCACAATTTATTGATACTGTGATACACTTCATGTTCCAGAAAGTATGAAATCAAATAACAAAAATAAATTATGATATAAATCATAATGTTTAAATATGATTATGATTTTATGTTGGGCTACATGTATAGATATCTTCCACTGCATATGGGCTGTAGATCATGAGTTATACACACATGAACATCAATTTAGTCTCTAAGACATTTCATTACCCTATATATTTTCCTTGGTCTCAAGCCTCAATAGCATATCAAGGGACTTTTAATGATCTAATAATGTGAGCCAAAGAAATATGCTAAATCAAAATTTATGTAGCTATTTAGTTACTCAGCATTCATCTTTTTCTTATATTGCTTCTGGTTGTCTAGAGAATGTTGTCAAATATAAATTTGACATTGAGGGCTGTTCTAATGGTATGGTACCATTTGTAAAGAAGTGTTTTGTGAATTGTCCTTGGATTTCTGAGAATAGGATTTATTTTGGGTTTGGGTTTTGGAGAGAGGGTCTCATTAAGTAATCTTGGCTGGACTGGAACTCATTAAGACCCATTGGTTTTTGTATTCAGAGTGCTGGAATCAAAAGAATGTGCCAGAATTCCTGGCTCTAAAAGAAATTTCTTATCTGATTTGATTTGAAAATATAAGTATCTCTCTTCCCACAATAAGGTTAACACTGAGAGTCTAACATACGCTGATAATAAAGATATAGAAAAACCTGTGCTTGACTACTTCTAATCAAGCATATACAAAATCAAGGAAAGTGGAAAACTATGTTTACTTTTAACCTTTTTGGATAATTTGCCAGTGCAATGAAGCTGGCTGGATACCCAAATATCACTGGACATAGAGGTAAAAATAAAAGACTACAAATTCATTTTCCAAGATGAAATAATACATAATTAGATATTTCTATGTATGCCAGGAAGGCTATCTATTCCTTCTGAAGTTGTTGTGTTGAGACTGCTGAAAAACTAAAACTGAGAACCTCATCCATGCATATCTTTTAGTATAATGCAGGTTAAACTCTCAGTTCACATGTTCCTAAGATCTTTACTTTTAAAATAAAAACATTAATATAAAAAGATTGCAATCTAAGTAAAATTATGAACCTGAATATTTTGTTGATGCTAGAGATATTGAGACACCAAATTCTACTTAGACATTATATATTTTCTTCATAATTGATATATATGTATAATATATACTTGTATATATAAATATTTGTATAAATTCTTTTATACACACTCACACAAGCAAACAGACTCAAATCCACTAAATGTGTGTAGATGAATTTCTAAACAGTCTTATTAAATAAGACACACTGAGTCAAATACAGGGGTAATAGCTGAAGAGACCAGAGAAATAGTGAAGAGCCACAACTAGCCTTAGCTTACCACCCTGCTGTCCTTCCCAGAGAGAGCTTCTTCCTGTCTATACTGCTCTTTTATTGCCTTCCTGTTCTGCCTTCTCATTGGCTCTAAGCCCAGCCACATCACTTCCTCATTACTGATCACTGGCTGTCTATACAGACCTTTAGGTCTCTATGGTTGATACTAGGATTAATGGCGAGTGTCACTACGCTTGGCTGTGTCCTTGACCACACAGATACTCTGCCTGCCATGTGATCAGATTAAGGGCATGGGCTCCCACCGCCTGACTTCTGTTTTATGGCTCACTATGACCTCTTATCTCTAGGCAAACTTTATTTATTAACATACAAATAAAATCACATTTCAACACAATTAAAATATCACCACATTGTGTTTTTCATAGCACTAGCAGAAATATCCTTCTTATTCCAAGCAACCAAGCAACTAAGTGTATGACTTAGCGGAAGTCTTCTCACCTTAGTGGCAACTCCCCCAGTGTTTTCATACTCATGTGAGGGAACCAGCACTCAGTCACCTGATGAAACCACAGTGACCACTCCTGGGGCAGTTCTTATGGCAGATAATGTTTATAATACTTAAGATTCATCCCTCCCAGGCTCCTTTCCTTTATTCCTATAACTAGATTCAAAGAGTCAGCAGGTCTCCAAAGGCCTTGAGTGTAATGAGTTAGGAGGTGTGCATCACACCAAAGCAACAACTTGAGTTTTCAAGTGAATGCAATCAAAGATCTAGAAAACACTTATGGGCATGTTTATTCAGAAGTGATAGTAATAGTGGGAGGTACATAAGTTAAAATAAAGGCAAATTTACTGATATGGGCTCACTAAAAAGAGGTTCTGTACTTAATGTTGAAGCTAGTGGGTCTGGAAAATCTGCTACAATTCCATGGTTGTCTGAGACCTGTATCTCATTCTTGAACATCACGACAAATATGAACTGTTTGACCTCTACTGCTTTAATTACCCAAGTAATTCAAAACCTTAGGAAGACATTATTTTTAGCATATTTATCTTTCAATACATCATAATCAACATTATTAGAATTTATAATGCATTCTTTCCACCAATATACACTATCTACATTATTTATATGATGCATACTTTCACCAAATTAGGAGGGAAGCTCAATATTCTTGAAGAACTACTGTTATTGTTCTTCTCTGTCAAATTATCTATTTTCCTTATGCTGACAAATTGTTCTTGGAGAAAGACAGCAAATGATTGTGAGAATAATCAAGTGATGATTTCAAGTACCTATGTTCCACTAGATGTTATTTTATTTCTTTAGCAAAATAGCACATGTCTTTAGATCTGGTACACTGGTACTATGAAAGTCCCCACTGTTTTTAAAGTCTCTTAAGATAAAAAAAAAAGGCAGACTATTTTCAGCTGGCATTCCCAGCAATACACCTTTTGTATTCTTTTGCTTGGTGCTATTTCAACTCTCTAGCTCAATGCTATAATTAATTTTCAGGGAATTTAATTCCCTCTGCCTTCCAAAAGGTAACACACTGGTTCCTTGCATTGATGACATTATGCTGATTGGATTTATTAACAGCAAGTAAACAGAAATAACAACCACTGTAGACTTACAAGCCAGAGGATGATTAATCCATCTGACATTTAAAAATCTTGTACTTGAGTGAAATTTTTAAGGACCTATTGCTGTTGAACATGTACAGATACACTTGCAGCTGGGCGGTGGTGGCACATGCCTTTAATCTCAGCACTCGGGAGGCAGAGCCAGGCAGATCTCAGTGAGTTTGAGGCCAGCCTGGACTACCAAATGAGTTCCAGGAAAGGCGCAAAGCTACACAGAAAAATCCTGTCTTGAAAAACCAAAAAAAAAAAAAAAAAAAAGAAAAACGGATACACTTGAAAAGATGAAGTGCTTACATTCATACATTTAGTGCCTGGTATAACCAAAGAAGAGGTACAACACCAAAGAAACCTGAGAAATTACAACTTTTCAAAGGAGCTCAAAACAGGGGAATGTTCTGTCACAGATCCAGGCTGCTAGCCAAGTGGCTTTGTCACATAATCCAGCAGACTCATAGTTCATAAAGTTTCCATGACAGATGGAAATGCTGTTTGGAAGCTTGGCAGGCCCATACAGGTGAATCATAATCCTGGTCCTTAGGATTCTGGAGCAAAGCCCTGACTTTCTCCACAGAAAAACTCAGCTTTTGAGAAATAGTTCTTGGCTTGCCACCAGGCCTGAGGCTGAATGCTTACCACATATACAATAATCATATAATTTCAGATATTCTTCAGGAAACTCAGGTTTTTGACTCATTGATTCAAGTACTCTGTCCGTACCTAGCAGCATTTAATTATCAACCCGAAGTTGAAGAGCTGTACTTATGCAAGAGCAGACTTTGTCCAATCTGCCACCTACAGAAACCAACACAGAGTCCTCAATATGCTACCACTCTATTGGGTACTTAGCCAGCTACAAGCCAGCAGGTTGATGGTAGTGATCTCATCAATAATACAAAGGCAATGTTTGGATCTTACTCAAGTAACTATTAATTGTAAGTTTAGAATTTCCTTTCTTGGCATGTAATGTTTTTTACCAAAACTAAGACTTAAAATACATTTTATCCATTATAGTGATGTTCCACATAGTGTTGTATCACTATAAAGAGCTCATCTTACATCAAAAGGACATTTCCAGTGGTTCCATGTTATTCACCATTCTGAAGAAGTGGTCTTGATCAGATGAGAAATGCCTTCTTGAAGATACTGTCACAGTGGCATGCATATATCAGCTCCTTGTAGAAATAGGTCCATATTATCTAAAATGATATATAAGCCTTCAATCAATATCAAATGTATTGTTTATTGTTATACTAAACATGATTCACTAGACTAGAAATTCCTGCCTAAAAAGTGGAGTTACAGCACTCATTAATAACATTAGGGACCCATTAATCTGCAAAACTGTTTCCTGTTCCTGTGATACCATATGCTGGTATCAAATATTCCTTTGACATCGTAAGACTTAGTGTCCAATGGAGAAATAGATTTACCAAGAGCTATAATAATGACTGCATTATTTAAACTGCAACTCTAGCTTGGCTATTTGGGATTTATAGTGTCTACACAATAACAGGCAGAAAAGGAGGTTACTATCCTAGCTGTGGTAATTTGTTTACAATATCAAGGAGTAACTGGTCTGATAATTCACAAGGGATTAAAAAATGTGTTTAGAACACAAAGGACAGCTTCAAGGATTAAGATATGCAGAATCCTGAAAAAAAAATCTCAATCAAAACTGAACTCCTAGTCACTCAGACCCATCAGGAACTAAGGTAATGGCTGATATCAAAGAAATACAGACGAGATAGTAGAAGAAAATGATTGTGTATACTAGATATTACTGTGGTGGGAGAGCTGCCTGCTTAAATGAGGATCATAATTATCATAACTGCTTAGCCCTTAGTTTTGTTAAATGAATCTTTGTCTTGATTTGAATATACATAAAATACCTGTGTTTTCTTCATTTTACTATTTCCTTATCATGTCATATGTGACTTAATTGTATATAATTTTTTAATAGTTACTTGGTTATTACATTATTTAAGTCATGATATATTATGGGGGAAAGTAAATATCAACTAAGAATACTTTTCCTTTATGCATCACAGCTCTAGCATACTAGTTAATGCTTGTTATTGCCTTTATTTGAAATTTGAGGTTAGCCTGAATAGATATAGAGAAAAGTTGACAAGGGATGGAAATGTTGTAGTTAATTTTTTGCTTTAACATTATTTGTACATGGGATGCCAGAATCTGTTAATCATTATTCCTGGGCCCATCTGTGAGAGTACTTCTGGAAGAGGGTATCTTGTGAATGAGTGGACCAAGAACAGCAGATGGCCTTATCAAATGTACAGAAGAACCATACAACCAATTCAGCACCTTAATAGAAAAATATTTGTGGCAGTTTGAATTCTCTCCTGTTTTGGCTGACTTCTTGCCCCAGGACATTGTTCTTTTACTACCCTTGGAGCTATTGAGTTGCAGATTTTCTGATTTGGAATGGAATCTCCACCATTGACCTTCCAGTTTTCAGGCTTTTGGACTACATCACCAACAGCTTAGCAGTGTGTTCAGTTTGCAAGTGGCAGATTGTTGAATGTCATAGCTTCCAAAATTATATGAGATAACACCTTGTGATAAAACTTGTTGTATTTATTCTGGTTCTCTTGAAAACACAGACTGATATGGTATAATTTGAGGTGTTTTAAAATTTCTTTTAAAATATTTGCTCAGAAATAAAATATTTCCAATGATTATGATTTCTATACCACGATATTTAATATCCCTCTGCATTGTTACTATTTTTTAGAAGTGGATTTTTTGATGAGGCTATTTCTAATTGTTTAAATGGTTATAGTATATATGTGTGTATGATTTTCACTATTATACATTATAATAAATATGTGTGTATTATTTATACTATTATACTTCTACACTATAATATATGTTATTATATATCTTCCTTGGAGTATAATAATTTGTGTTACAATTACTTACTTTATGATAAGGTAAAATTGGTATATATACAATAGAAATCATACTTTGAAATTTGGTCTTTTTGTCTAGGTTTTTAATCTTACAATACTAGTTTTTGATACAGGACATCACAATGAAGCTACAGTTTTCAAACAGCTGTACAGTAACAAGAGGAAGGAGCAAATAGTCTAGAGTGCAACATGTTGCTAAGCTGTGATATTCTGAAAAATTGCTAAATGAATATTTGACTTATATAGTTTTCTAAATATGATGAAATGGAGTTACTGTTGGCTACTAAACATATCACATGTCACTCTAGAAAATCTCAATATTTCTGTTTCTCTTTTATTAAAAATGTATGCCCATTGCTGAGGAACACCGGATCTCCTTTCTCCTTTTTGTGTGTCTTCACGTTTCTGATATATATATATATATATATGAAAATATATACATTGTGTGTGTGTGTGTGTGTGTGTGTGTGTGTGTTGCAACCTAACTGTGGGAATTACATAAAAAAACAGATATTTGTAAGCCCCTTTTTAAATAACATCTATTAAATACAAACTCAGTTTCTTGTGCATTACATGTAGTCTTCATCAATTTAAGATACACACTCAGTTCCATGTTGTTTATGTTTTGCTCATTAACTATTTTCAGAGCTAGTACACAGATTTATATCATGATAGTTTACCACACTTACAGTAGATCTCAATTTCTTAGTTTGAAATGATAGTGTGATATTTTATACTCACTTCTTTTTGGTTCTGCCTTTTTCTTTTCTATGGTAATAAGGACTAAACTCAGTTTCTTATGTATGAAAAATAAATTTCTACCACTGATCTATAACCCCAGGCCTTCTCTGCTTCCTAACAGAGTAGATTTCTTTTTTTACTTCTATCCATGACTACTTTTCAAATTCCAGAAGTGGAACTTACACAAAACAGATTTTCCAATGTAGTTGTGTCAACCTTTATACAAATACTCAAAACCCCAAAGCATGAATAAATGCACAGTTTGCAGTATCACCTTCTCAATATTTCAGCCCATCAGGGAACAAGGGAAGAATTCTCAGGAAGAGAGTGAAATTGAGAGTTTCCATTTTCCTTCTATGTCAAGCAGAAGGTAGCATATGATGGTGAGAGTTGATAAAGGAATCATGAAAGTCATGTCTAATTGCTTATGTCCCAAGTCATAATCAACTCAGGAACATTAAAGAAGGAACAAAATTTTTCAAGTGAATTCTTGTAGGTATAACTCAATGTCAGATCATGAAGTGGATATTTTGTCTCATTCTGTTTAAAATAGGGGAAATCAGTCCACAAATCTTTAAGAGATTCTATGGTAGAATTGCAATTTTAATTTGAATCCTTACATCAACAACTACAAACAAAATGGACAGATACATAAATATGAGATATATTTCACACATAAGGTGCTTCAATTTTTCAGCTAAGCAATATTATCAAAAAAAAATTGGCAAACAGAGGAATGAGAATTCTAACAATGTCAACATAAGTTGTTACCCCAAAATCTCAGTCATTATACAATATTTCCTCCTGCATGTCAATACTATAAGATAATTTTGTCATATTTTCCAAATATTTCTAATGTTTTATATTTATAGTAATTCTGCTCTCATAGTAATCATGAACACCTGTATATGTTCATGAAAATTTTATGAAGCCTATAAGACAAATTGATACAGCTAGCTCCTATAAGTTGATTAATACACAAAAATATTGGTGACATAAAAGTTGTTTAATTACTCCATACAAATATTGCAATAATTCTGTTATTTCAAATACTATTTCTAATTTATATACATTATTTAAAAATGGACATCAATATCTAAAAGATGGCTCTCTGTAATTGTTTGGCTTTTTTATGGAACTATACAACTTTCTAATACATTTTTAAATTATGTATGTATGTATAGGCATGATTATATGTGCACTATGTGTGTATGCATTACACACATAGGCCAAAAATGTAGTGAAGTCCCCTAGAACTAGAGCTACAGATGATTGTAAGCCACCATGTGGGTTATGGGAAACAAACTGGGATCCTTTCTAAGGGCAGCAAGCACTCTTAACCTCTGAGTCATTTCTTTGTGTTTGTTTTATGAATGGTTTAAAAATTTGCAATTATCAGAAAGTAGGTAAGAATACAAGAATAAAACAACAAAGCAACATCATAAATTCAATTTAGGTAATAAATATCAATATTGAGGGAGTTCTGATATTAAAAATTGTGATTTCAATATTTATTTTTGATATTAATATTAAACATTTTGTTTTGTTTTGACATCATGGCTTGTGTGACTTTTTCATTGAATCATCAATATACTCATGATTTGTATGTCAGTACATTCCTCAGGTCATTTGACAAAACAATATCTTGAAATATAAAAAATTCTCCTCACTTTAGATTTTATGGACTTTCTGGATCCCAGAAGAACAAGATAAGAAGATATAAGAGGCCTCTTCCTGAGACTTAGAGGCCGGCCCCCAGCTCCCATCTTGCCTCGGACTTCCCTTCTGAAGCACAGGTGAGTGCCCTAGCTTGCCCCCGACCCCATCCCTGGGCACCAGCCACTCCGGGGAAGACCTGCCCAACTTGGCCCCAGGTTCTGGTCACTGGGCAGGTTCCCTTCAAGCCCCACCGGGAAGGATCCCCTTCTCCAAGACCCCTGGCAGACCCTGCAGTCTCCACGCCCTGCCCCCACCCTCATCTGCCTGAGCCCCAAGCCTCTTCCTGAGACTTAGAGGCCGGCCCCCAGCTCCCAGCTCCCACCTTGCCCCGGACTTCCCTTCCGAAGCACAGGTGAGTCCCCTAACTTGCCCCCAACCCCATCCCTGGGCACCAGCCACTCCGGGGAAGACCTGCCCAACTTGGCCCCAGGTTCTGGTCACAGGGCAGGTTCCCTTCTAGCCCCACCGGGAAGGATCCCCTTCTCTAAGACCCCTGGCAGACCCTGCAGTCTCCATGCCCTGCCCCCACGTCCATCTGCCTGAGCCCCAAGCCTCTTTCTGAGACTTAGAGGCCGGCCCCCAGCTCCCAGCTCCCACCTTGCCCCGGACTTCCCTTCTGAAGCACAGGTGAGTGCCCTAGCTTGCCCCTGACCCCATCCCTGGGCACCAGCCACTCCGGGGAAGACCTGCCCAACTTGGCCCCAGGTTCTGGTCACTGGGCAGGTTCCCTTCTAGCCCCACTGGGAAGGATCCCCTTCTCCAAGACCCCTGGCAGACCCTGCAGTCTCCACGCCCTGACCCCACGCCCATCCGCCCGAGCCCCAAGCCTCTTCTTGAGACTTAGAGGCTGGCCCCCAGCTCCCATCTTGCCCCGGATTTCCCATCTGGAGGAGAGAGAGAGAGAGAGAGAGAGAGAGAGAGAGAGAGAGAGGAGAGCACCCATCCTCTCCCGGACTTCCCTTCTGAAAAGGGCTCCCATCCTGCCCCAGACTTCCAACTTGGACAAGAGAGCTCCCATCTGGACAAGAGAGAGAGACTTCCTGAATCTGTCAGCTCTGTCTGAACCAAGTGTGCGGATAAGGCCAAGAACGAACCACAAGGAGATGGGCAGACGTCAAGGCAGAAACACATACAACAAAATGAATAGCAATACACCATCACCAGGCCCTAGCCCTCCTCAAACACCTAGACCTGAACATCAGAAATTGGAAGAAGCAGAAGAAAATAGCCTTATGAATGTCATCATCAGGAAGCTAGAGGCTCGTGTAGAGGAAAAGACAAAAAAAATGTGAAGAACGCTGTAAACAACTAGAGGAAAGGGCAAACAAATTAGAAGAAATCAAAAAGGTCCTGGAAGAGAACAATAAAATACTGAAAGAAAATCAAGAAAAACCAATGAAACAAATGAAGGAAACAGTCCAAGACCTGAAAAGGGAAATAGAAAAAATGAAGAAGACACAAACAGAGGGAATGCTGGAAATAGAAAATCTGAGAAAACGATTGGGAACTTCAGATGCAAGCATAATCAACAGAATTCAAGAGATGGAAGAGAGAATCTCTAGCGTTGAAGATACAATAGAAGAAATAGATTCATCAGTCAAAGAAAACACTAAAGTCAACAAAGTCATGAACCAAAATGTCCAAGAAATTTGGGACACCATGAAAAGACCAAACCTACGAATAATAGGGGTAGAAGAAGGAGAAGTATACCAACTCAAGGGTACAGAAAATATATTCAACAAGATCATAGAAGAAAACTTTCCCAACTTAAAGAAGGGAATGCCTATGAAGATACAGGAAGCCTATAGAACACCAAACAGACTAGACCCCCAAAAAAAGTCCCCTCGCCATATAATAATTAAACAATTAAACGTACAGAATAAAGAAAGAATATTAAGGGCAGCAAAGGAAAAAGGCCAAGTGACATATAAAGGCAAACCTATCAGAACAACACCCGATTTCTCAATGGAGACTTTGAAAGCCAGAAGGTCCTGGACAGATGTAATGCAGACACTAAGAGACCATGGATGTCAGCCTCGACTAATATACCCAGCAAAACTCTCAATCATCATAGATGGAGTGAACAAGACATTCCATGACAAAGCCAGATTTAAACAATATTTATCCACAAACCCAGCCCTACAGAAAGCACTAGAAGGAAAATTCCAACCTAAAGAAGTCAGATACACCCTCGAAAACACAGGCAATAGATAAAGCCACAGGAGTAAACCCCAACGAAGAAAAGTACACACACATCACCACCAAAAAATAACAGGAATGAACAATCATTGGACATTAATATCCCTCAATATCAATGGACTTAATTCACCTATAAAAAGACATAGGCTTACAAAATGGATACGAAAGCAGGACCCATCTTTCTGCTGCATATAAGAAACACATCTCAAATTCAAAGATAGACACTACCTAAAAATAAAAGGCTGGGAAAAGACTTTCCAATCAAACGGTCTTAAGAAACAAGCGGGTGTAGCCATCCTGATATCCAGCAAAATAGACTTCAAACTAAAATCAATCAAAAGAGATCAAGAAGGGCATTACATACTCATCACAGGAAAGATCCACCAAGATGAAGTCTCAATTCTGAACATTTATGCCCCAAACACAAGGGCACCCACATATGTAAAAGAAACATTATTAAAGCTTAAATTACATATAAAACCCCACACATTAATAGTGGGAGACCTCAACACCCCACTTTCACCACTGGACAGATCCCCCAAATCAAAACTTAACAGAGAAATAAAGGACTTAACTGATGTCATGACTCAAATGGACTTAATCGACATCTACAGAACATTCCATCCTAACAAAAAAGAATATACCTTCTTCTCAGCACCCCATGGAACCTTCTCTAAAATCGACCACATACTTGGTCACAAAACAAATCTAAACAGATACAAAACAATTGGAATAACCTCCTGTGTTCTATCAGACCACCATGGTCTAAAGTTGGATTTCAACAACAACAAAAACTACAGAAAACCTACAATCTCATGGAAACTGAACAATACCCAACTGAATCACCAATGGGTTAAGGAAGAAATAAAGAAAGAAATTAAAGACTTCCTAGAGATCAACGAAAATGAAGACACCACATATCCAAACCTATGGGACACTATGAAAGCAGTACTAAGAGGGAAATTCATAGCTCTAAATGCCAACATAAATAAGCTGGAGAAATCTCATACTAGTGACTTAACAGCACACCTGAAAGTTCTAGAACAGGAAGAAGCAAAGTCTCCCAGGAAAAATAGATGCCAGGAAATTATCAAAGTGAGAGCTGAAATCAACAAAATAGAAACAAAGAGAACAATACAAAAAATTAATGAAACAAAGAGTTGGTTCTTTGAGAAAATCAACAAGATAGACAAGCCCTTATCCAAACTAACCAAAAGACAGAGAGAGAGCATCCAAATCAACAAAATCAGAAATGAAAAGGGGGACATAACAACAGGCATTGAGGAAATCCAGAGAATCATCAGGTCATACTTCAAAAACCTCTATTCCACAAAACTGGAAAACCTAAAAGAAATGGATAATTTTCTGGATAGGTACCACATACCTAAATTAAATCAAGACCAGATAAACTATTTAAATAGTCCAATAACCCCTAACGAAATAGAAACAGTCATTAAAAGTCTCCCAACCAAAAAAAGCCCAGGACCAGATGGTTTCAGTGCAGAATTCTACCAGATCTTCAAAGAAGAGTTAATACCAATACTCTCTAAATTGTTCCATACAATAGAAACAGAAGGAACATTACCAAACTCCTTCTATGAGGCTACAATTACCCTGATTCCTAAACCAAACAAGGATACAACAAAGAAAGAGAACTACAGACCGATCTCCCTCATGAACATTGATGCAAAAATACTCAATAAAATACTGGCAAACAGACTCCAAGAACACATCAAAACAATTATCCACCATGATCAAGTAGGATTCATTCCAGGGATGCAAGGATGGTTCAACATATGAAAGTCTGTCAATGTGATACACCATATAAACAAACTCAAAGAAAAAAACCACATGATCATCTCACTAGATGCTGAAAAGGCATTTGACAAAATCCAACACCCCTTCATGATAAAGGTCTTGGAGCGATCAGGAATACAGGGAATATACCTAAACATAATAAAGGCAATTTACAGCAAGCCAACAGCCAACATCAAATTAAATGGAGAGAAACTCAAAGCAATTCCACTAAAATCAGGAATGAGGCAAGGCTGTCCGCTCTCCCCATACTTATTCAATATAGTACTTGAAGTTCTAGCCAGAGCAATAAGACAACATAAGGAGATTAAGGGGATACAAATTGGAAAGGAAGAAGTCAAGCTTTCCCTATTTGCAGATGACATGATAGTATACTTGAGCAACCCCAAAGATTCCACCAAGGAACTGATACAACTTATAAACACCTTCAGCAACATAGCAGGATACAAGATCAACTCAAAAAAATCAGTAGCCCTCCTATATACAATGGACAAAAAAGTGGAGAAGGAAATCAGAGATACATCACCCTTTACTATAGCCACAAATGACATAAAATACCTTGGGGTAACACTAACCAAGCAAGTGAAGGACCTATATGACAAGAACTTTAAGTCCCTGAAAAAAGAAATTGAAGAAGATGTCAGAAAATGGAAAGATCTCCCATGCTCATGAATAGGCAGAACTAACATAGTAAAAATGGCAATCTTACCAAAAGCAATCTACAGATTCAATGCAATCCCCATCAAAATACCAACACAATTCTTCACAGACCTGGAAAGAATAATACTCAACTTCATATGGAAAAACAAAAAAACCCAGGATAGCCAAAAGAATCCTGTACAATAAAACAACCTCTGGAGGCATCACGATCCCTGACTTCAAGCTCTACTATAGAGCTACAGTAATAAAAACAGCTTGGTACTGGCATAAAAACCGACATGTGGACCAATGGAATCGAATTGAAGACCCTGACATTAATCCACACACCTATGAACAAATAATTTTTGACAAAGAAGCCAAAAGTGCACAATGGAAAAAAGAAAGCATCTTCAACAAATGGTGCTGGCAAAACTGGATATCAACATGTAGAAGGCTGCAAATAGATCCATATCTATCACCGTGCACAAAACTTAAATCCAAGTGGATCAAGGACCTCAACATAAATCCAGCTACTCTGAACCTGCTAGAAGAGAAAGTAGGAAGTAGTCTTGAACACATTGGCATAGGAGACCACTTTCTAAATAGAACACCAGTAGCACAGACGCTGAGAGAAACAATCAATCAATGGGACCTCTTGAAACTGAGAAGCTTTTGTAGGGCAAAGGATACGGTCAACAAAGCAAAGCGACAGCCTACAGAATGGGAAAAGATCTTCACCAATCCCACATCTGACAGAGGACTGATATCCAGAATATATAAGGAACTCAAGAAATTAGACATCAAAATGCCCAACAGTCCAATTAAGAAATGGGCTAGAGAACTAAACAGAGAATTCTCAACAGAGGAAACTCAAATGGCTGAAAGACATTTAAGGAATTGCTCAACATCCCTAATCATCAGGGAAATGCAAATCAAAACAATTCTGAGATACCACCTTACGCCTGTCAGAATGGCTAAGATCAAAAACACTGAAGACACCTTATGCTGGAGAGGATGTGGAGCTAGGGGAACTCTCCTCCACTGCTGGTGGGAATGCAAGCTTGTACAACCACTTTGGAAATCAATATGGCAATTTCTTAGAAAATTGGGAATCCATCTCCCCCAAGATCCAGCTATACCACTCTTGGGCATATACCCAAGGAATGCTCAACCACACCACAAGAGCACTTGTTCAGCTATGTTCATATCAGCATTGTTTGTAATAGCCAGAACATGGAAACAACCTAGATGCCCTTCAACTGAAGAATGGATAAACAAAATGTGGTACATATACACAATGGAATACTACTCAGCAGAGAAAAACAATGACATCATGAGGTTTGCAGACAAATGGATGGATCTAGAAAAAAATCATCCTGAGTGAGGTATCTCAGACTCAGAAAGACAAACATGGTATGTACTCACTCATAACAGGATACTAGATGTGGAACAAGGATGACTGGACTGCTACTCACATCACCAGGGAGGCTACCTGGAAAACAGGACCCCAAGAAAGACACGGGGATCGCCCAATGACAGAGAAATGGAATGAAATCTACATGAACAGCCTGGACATGAGTGGGGGTAGTGAAGGGAGAGGGTCGAGGGAAAGAGAGCTTGGGTGAGTGGGAGATCCCAGCTGGATCAACAACAGAGAGGGAGAACAAGGAATAGGAGACCATGGTAAATGAAGACCACATGAGAATAGGAAGAAACAAAGTGCTAGAGAGGCCCACAGAAATCCACAAAGATACCCCCACAACAGACTGCTGGCAATGGTCTAGAGACAGTCCAAACTGACCTACTCTGGTGATGGGATGGCCAAACACCCTAATTGTCGTGCTAGAAACCTCATCCAACTACTGAGGGATCTGGATGCAGAGATCCATGACTAGGCCCCAGGTGGATCTCTGGGAGTCCAATTAGCGAGAATGAGGAGGGTTTATATGAGAGAGAATTGTTGAGACCAAGGTCAGATAAAGCACAGAGACAAATAGCCAAACAAACGGAAACACATGAAATATGAACCAATGGCTGAGGGGTCACCAACTGGATCAGGCCCTCTGAGTGGGTGAGACAGTTGATTGGCCTGATCTGTTTGGGAGGCATCCAGGCAGTGGCACCGGGTCCTGTGCTCATTGCATGAGTCGGCTGTTTGAAACCTGGGGCCTATGCAGGGTCCCTTGGCTCGGCCTGGGAGGAGGGGACTGGACCTACCTGGACTGAGTCCACCAGGTTGATCTCAGTCTGTGGGGAAGGCTTTGCCCTGGAGGAGATTGGAATGGGGGGCGGGATAGGGGGAAGGTGAGGGGGGCGGGAGGGGGGAGAACAAGGGAATCTGTGGCTGATATGTAGAAATTAATTGTATTGCAAAATAAAAATTAAAAAAAAAATTTAAAAAAAAAGAAGATATAAGAAAAATGTCACATGCAAAGGAAAGTTTACAAATTATTTCAGTAAGAATGTAATAATAAAGCTGGGTAATGGTGGCGCACGCCTTTAATCCCAGCACTCGGGAGGCAGAGGCAGGCGGATCTCTGTGAGATTGAGGCCAGCCTGGTCTCCAAGTGAGTTCCAGGAAAGGTGCAAAGCTACACAGAGAAACTCTGTCTCGAAAAACAAACAAACAAACAAACAAACAAACAAACAAACAAGAATGTAATAATAAGAAAGCAAAAAGCAGCAGCCAATAGAATCTGCGCAGTTAGATGATGAGAATCAGCCAAGCTCAGGTAGAAATAAAAACAACTAACATGTCTAGAGCCAAATCTTGTTTTTAATTTTATTTTCAGTGTGCAATTATCTGTTCTATAAGCAGAGGTGACTCCCAAAAATCATTTCTAAGAAGATGTCTTAGTTTAGGCTCTCTGAAAAATATTTCTGTGACATGAATATTTTTCCTTGCAATTTCAAAGAAGGAATTCAAGCATCCACTCACTGTCAGTATAAAGGAAATTGAAGTGTAGAGAAAGAAAATAATTTGAAGAAGGGGTTACTAAGCTAGAATCCCCAGTTCTTCTGAAGACATGCTATAAAACACTGTTGAAATTCATCATAATATCATCATCACAAAAACCTGAGAATTATTTTGCTCTAAAAAATAAATGGGTATTATGTGTAGCTGAGGAGCAGCTATCTTAGTGTTGACATCCCAGAACATCAGACAGCTGCTTATGGGCTAAGCTTGGAACCCAGAAGCTTACAGATAAATATGAGGTTAATTGTTTCATATCATCAAATCCAAAGGTTCATTACTGTGGATGTAAACAGTTATGAGCCAAAGACTTTTCTAAAAGTCCTCTGACAAAATCCAGTACCCCATCATAATATAAATCCTGAGAAACTATAGATACAAGGGTCTTATTTACAAAAAGTAGATGTGTTTCACAGCAAGCCCACAGCCACTATAATCTGAAATGGAGAGAAATTCCACTAAAATCAGTGAGAAAACCAGGTTATCCACTTTTTCCTTACTTATTCAATATAGTACTTGAAGTCTTAGCTAGGAAAATAAGACAACTGAAGGAGATTGAGGGGATAGTTGTAGCTGGAGTTTTTTCTACTCCCACCTGAGCCTACAGCTATGCAGACCCAAATAAAAACACAGAGGCTTATATTATTTTCAAACTGTATGATCTAATGTCTCAAGCTTTTTGCTAGCTAGCTCTTACATCTTAAATTAAGCCATTTTTATAAATCTACACTTTGCCACGTGGCTTGTGGCTTACTGGTACTTTACATCTTGCTTCTTCTGAAGGTGGCTAGCAGCATCTCTCAGCTTTGACTTTCTCCTTCCTCTCTCTCTAGTTGGAATGTCTCACCTAACTTTATTCTGCCTCACCATTGGCCAAACAGTTTTATTTATCAACCAACCAAAGCAATACATATTCAAAGCATGCAGAATGACATTCCACAGCACTTCCCCTTTTCTGTGTAATCAAAAATGAAGGTTTTAACTTTAACATAGTAAAATTACATATAACAAAACAATTATCAAGCAAAAATTACAGTTATAATATCTAGTCTATTTGTATTTTGTAAAATTAAAGAAAACATTCTATTATCTGTCCTATATTTGTGAGTCTAAAGCTTCATATCTAATTTATCTTCTATCATAACCAAGGGAATTTATAACAATCTAGTTTTCAACTACATCAAAGACCTCAGAAGGATATAATATTACCTAAGTAAACAGGAAATGCATTGTAAACAACTTCCAAAATTCTGGAAATGACAGAGACAGTTGCCTGCCTAGACAGTCATCCAAAGTTCTTCTGCAATGTTGGAGCATCCATCTTTAGCCTATAGGACTAGTCTCTTAGTCACGTCTCTCTGTGTCCTGTAGAATGTCTGGCAGTCTCTTCTGTGAAGCAGAAACCTGAAGGACCATCTTGCCTTGAAAAGTTCACTGGTCACCTTCCTATGGGTCCTGCATGTTCAGTTTTTATAACATATTGTCAATCAGTTGACACAAGGGCACTTTTTGCCCAGTGGCTATCTTTTGCCATAAAGAAAGCCAACTCCATAATGAGTTTATTAAATGCCCATAATTCTTCTTGGAGTAAGTGGTGCTGCCATGAGCAGATGTGTCTCATTGTCCAGAAAAAAATAAGTTTTTAAAATATTTTAAATGTAATATTCTGTAGTTCTTTGAAGTGTATGAAGATGATCTACCTAACTGAATTATATCTATGTATACCTAGAAAACTTAACATGACTATAGGTTTGACTATCATAGAAGACTAACTATTAATCTATATTTCTTAATTATCCATTATAATTTAAATGAGTTACATAAAAATAATTCCTTAAATTAGAGTATATATATATATATATTAGTTAAGTATTTATAATCAACCTGCTTTAAATGAAAATAAACAGTCATAAACAATATTTTGGGAATTTGGTATAGCTTCTCATACTACTTCCTGCTGGATGAGGGCACTGGCAATCTAATGGGGATTCCAAGAAAATTAAGAATTATGGTCAAGTCCTGACTGGAGTAGTCTTTGAGGCTGCATTGTCTCAGTCAGTTACTTTGAAGCTATTTTGGATGTTGGATCATCTGGGCCATGACTGTCATTGGAGACCTTTCAGGGAGTCTTGGTTGATCCATCCATATTAGCCTGCAAGCAATCCATAGGTTCTCATCTTCTGTGGAAACAAAAGCAGAACCTCTATTCCAAAGTAACATATCCTTAGACATAAATTTTGAAATCAAGATATCTTCAAAATATACATGTTGATTTAACTCAGGAGCTTTTACTATCAAATGTCTCTCTGTAGTTTAAAATCCCAAAGACAATATAATTGAGACACTGTGTGATATCCATCTTTATGTGGTTTATTTTTTTATATTACTGTGGTGGTATTGTGTTCCCTGAAATATTGTGCATGCTAGTAAACTTACCTGGGGTCAGAAAACAGAACAGTCACCATATTAAACATAGAGGATAGGCAGTGGTAGCACATACCTTAAATCCTAGCATTCCAGAGGCAGAGATCTACCTGGATCTCTGTGTGTTCAAGGATACAGCCAAGCATGGTGACTCATGCCTTTAATCCCAGAAAGCAAGCCTTTAATCCCAGGGAGTGATGGCAGAAAGCAGAATCTATATAAGGCGTGAAGACCAGAAACTAGAAGCTTTTAGCTGGTTAAGCTTTTAGGCTTTCAAGAAGCAGTTCAGCTGAGACCCATTCCGATGAAGACATAGAGGCTTCCAGTCTGAGGAAACAGGATCAGCTGAGGAACTGGTGAGATGACATAGCGGTGGCTTGTTCTGCTTCTCTGATCTTCCAGCATTCACCCCAATAACTGGCCTTAGGTTTGATTTTATTAATAAGATCACTTAATATTCATGCTACATATTATCTTTACTGTCTCTTTAAAGACTTTTATTTTGAGACAGGGTTTCTCTGTGTAGTTTTGGTGCCTGTCCTGGATGTCACTCTGTAGATCAGGCAGGCCTCCAACTCACAGAGATTCACCTGTCTCTGCCTCCTAAGTGCTGGAATTAAAGGCAAGTGCCAACACTGCCAACAGCAAGCCTTTACTTTTTAAAACTATTTCTTTATGTAACTGTTTATATTTATTTTCTTTTCTCTTTTAAGCCTATGTAAAATTTTACACACATTGTAAACAGTTTAGAGTTTTATTTCACCTGAATCTGTCTTATTGTGAGTCTATAATCTTCCTCTGAACAGGAGAGATTTTAAAATGTTAAACTCTGTGGCTAGTACAAAAAGTGGCAGCCTTGGCTTCTGACTCCACCCACCTCGGCTTGCCAATATGTAAACATATCAGATCTGATAATTTACAGACAGCCCTAGACTTTATGCTCTCAGTTGACTTCCCTCCATCAGTGTATAGCCCAAAACTTTTTATTTTTTTTTCCTTTTTTTGTCTGTACTAGCAAAATCTAACATACAGTGCATTGTGCAGCTTGGAAAAACCTCTGTGTATGGCAGCAGGAATCTGTCATGCTGTACTCAAGCCCATACACCATAAGCCCACTATACTGTATCTCAAGTCCGCATGCCATGGCATCTCTCTGTAACTTGATGTCTCTTTATCTTGGCCCACATGAGATATGAAGTAGAAAGCTGTTTTTGGCTCCATTATTGTGTGTTTATAAGCCATTTTTAAACTCTTTCAGGCCTTATGGAAATTTGAGAGCCCTGCATTGGTATGCCAAATGTAGCTGAAGTTTTCTCTAGTCCTGCCTGGGCCAGAAGCCACTCAGACCCAAATAAACATACAGAGGCTTATATTGTTTTCAAACTATATGGCCTAATGGCTCAGGCTTCTTGCTAGCTAGCTCTTACATATTAAATTAACCCATTTCTATAAATCTATACTTTGCCATGTATCTTGTGGCTTACTGGTACTTTACATCTTGCTTTTCTGGGAGGCAGCTAGCAGCATCTCCTCAGCTCTGCATTTCTTCTTCTTCTTTCTCTCTAGTTAGAATTTCCTGCCTAACCTTATTGTGCCTCACCATTTGCCAAACAGCTTTATTTATCAACCAATCAGAGTAACACATATTCATAGCATACAGAACAACATTCCACATCATTTCCCCTTTTCTGTCTAATCAAAAAGGAAGGTTTTAATGTTACCATAGTAAAATTACATATACCAAAACAGTTATCAACTAAGAATTACAGTTATAATAGATAGTAATTAGAATGGAAGAATTGAAAGTATCTTAATTTGCAGATGATATGATAGTATGCGTAAGAGACCCTAAAATTTCCACCAGGATAATCCTTCAGTTCATAAACACTTTCAGCAAAGAGGCTGGATATAATTAAAAATACAAAAAAGTTAGTAGCCTTCCTATATATAAATAACTAATAGCCTGAGGAAGGAATAAGGGGAAAATACATTTCACTATAGTCTCAAAAAATACTTTGGGCTAACTATAACCAAACAAGTGAAAGATTTATATAACAGTACTAATAAAACCTTAAAGATATTGAAAAAAATTAAGAAGGTATCAGAAGATGGAAAGATCTCCCATGCATGGATAAGTAGGATTGATATAGTGAAAATGGCCATCCTACCAAAAGAAATCTACAGAACTTGAAAGGACAATTTTCAGTTTTATATGGAAACACTAAAAAGTCAGGCTATCTAAAACACTCCTACATAATATAAAAAGTGCTGAAGGTATTACCTTTCCCAATCTCAAATTGTACTACAGAGCTCAAGTAATAAAAGCAGCCTGGTATTAGCACAAAAACTAAAACATTGATTAATGGAATAGAGCAAGGTACCCAGACATAAGTCAACATATTTATGGATACCTGGTTTTGATAAAGAAGCCAGAAATGCACACTGGAGGAATGACAGTATCTTTAGTAAATGGTGTTGAGCCAACTGGATGGCTAAGTGTAACAGAATGCAAACAGATCCATACTTATCACCCTGCACAAAACTCGACTCCAAAAGGATCAGAGACCTTATCATATGTTCAGATACAGAGAACCTGACAGAAGAGAAATTAGGGAATAGCCTTGAACTCTTTGGCGCAGGAAAAGACTTTCTGAACAGAACACAATTAGCACATGCTACCAAAGGAAAAAAGGTAACACATCAACCTTACTATATACCCTTTGATTGTACAGTTATGACCTGCCTTAAAAAATGTGCTTGGGAAATTGTGGCATAAAACTTGTAGTAATCAACTAGTGTTTAATTGGATTTAAGACACACTATGCAAGACAGAACCCATCTCTGAAACTGTCTGTATGGCCAAGATCCTGAGACTAGATAGACCAGAGTCATAGAGGTTAACCAAGCTCTACTGTTCTGCTAAAGGAACAATAAAATGACTCCTAAAGACATGTTGCTATACTCATAGATCAGTGCCTTACTCAGCTACCATCAGAGAAGTTTCATGATGCAGTATATAGAAACAAATGTAGAGACCCACAAGCAATGAGGTGAGAGTGAGAGAGACCTTGGAACACTTAGGACTAAATGAGATGTCTCCATTAAATCAATCATTTTAGGTCTCAGAGCACACTGTGGAAGCAGTGGTGGAGAAATTATAAGAGGAGAGGAGATAGAGAACACCAACAAGGCTTTCTAAAAACATGGAGCCTATACTGGTCTGTGTCAGATGGAGTCCCAGTGCTGAGAAAGAAAATGGGACACCTATTAGCACTCATGAGGGCCACCTTTCAGCTGAAATTTCCAATGATATATAAGGATTCTTAATGTAGCTGTGTGTCCTTCAATATTATTTTGAAACTTTTTCAATGAAGCACCCCTTCTTGTATATGTATGGTTTCATGAATTTGTGTATAGAACTGGCTACACAGCATCATACAAATTTCTACATGTTTGTTAAAAGGTGGCATATATTAGTCCATCGCTCCTTCAAATCTGGAGAATGCTTCTCTGAAGATTTACTTTCTTGTTTAATCTCATATTGAATATGATTTGTAGATGTAGATCTTTGAGACTGCCATGAAGGAGAAGGGAGAATTTATCAGGAATACATGATCTTTCAGATGGGATCAAGATAATTTCTCTCAACAAAACTTTCAATAGAATAAAATGTGCAAAAGTATCAGTTGTAATTCCCTTTGTTTTCACTGTATGAGTACTAAGAATAGTCATGGTGGGTTTGGTACATTTTGCTGCATGTATGGTTCTTAAAGTCTCTCTCACAATGGGACTCTTCTTCACAGGAAAGATTCTGTTTAACAAGAGCCTTCACTACATAACATTGTGCAATTTATTTACTATGCATAATAGATATGAGATGAGGAGAGCTAGAGATTTTCATATGAGAATGCCTTCTTCACAAAGTGGTAAAATGTTATTTGTAATTTTCCTTTTCATTTACATTTAAATGGATATAAAAAAACAATGTGTCTAAATAATTTGAATAAAAATATTAGGTTGAGCAGTCATCAAAATAAAATCAAAGTTATGCTTTTCCCTATAAGTATTAAAACAACATATTTCCATATATTTTCCTTCTCAATTCTTGTTACTAGTTAATGCAGCCTGTTAACTTTTAATACATATGTTTGACAATCTGCAAATATGAGATTACTGGCTCAGAAAGTGACAGTATGATATAAATAATTTCCAGAACATTTTCTTGAAAAAAAAGTCAATATCATCTAATTGTAAATTAATGGCACTAAAGACATGTCATCTGACATTTGTTACTTTAACACCGCTATATAAATTGCTATATAACACTGCTATATTAAAAATATAAAGTGTTAAAATAATTTTAATTCATTCAGAAATACATTCTTTGTGTGCCAAAAAGAAAATGAAATTATTAGTAGTTCTTATATAAAAATTATAACATCAATAGACAAAAAATGGAAACTATATATTTTGCTCAATACATTTTCACCATCAGTCTTTCTATCTGTTTTAACTGTTTAGATTTTACTTAATATTATTTTACCTTATCTTTTTAAAGATTTTCCTTTTTCTACTGTGTGTGTGCATATGTGTGTGGTGCAGATTGTTTTTCTCTCTAACTATGGGTAACATGTGTACAGGTACCTATAGTGGATAAAGGAGGGTGTCTAGTTCTCTGGTACTGCAGTTGCAGGCAATTTTAAAATATATGACTTGGATTCTGGGAACTGAAATTGAGTCCACTGAAAGAACAAGAAGTGCACTTAACTACTGAGCAATCTCTCAAGATCTCTCAAGTTGTCAATTCAAAATGCCCCCCTAGTAAAATCACCATCTGATAAGTAGAGTAATGTTGAGTGCCTACCGTTTCAAGTCACAACACTTATATGACAATGTATTAAAATAGTTTTATTTGAAGTACAAGTTGTACCTGTTAGCCTACTGAAATACATTTCTATACTAAACATTTGCTATTAATTGTTCTTTTCCAATTTATAAAATTCAAAGTGAAGGAATTTTTTTATGTATATTTAATCAATATTGCTAAATAACCAGGTTACTGATGAGTAATAATAATTAGAGAAACAACCATTTCATTGGAGATTAAATAGTTATTTCATTAAATTTGCAATTAAATATTGTTATTATACTCATTAAAATGTCTCAATTGGATTAAAACATTCACTAGAAACATGTGAGCAGCAACCTATGTACAGGTTAGTTTAGATTTGTAATTCACAACTGTAGCTAGAAGTTTTCCTGTGTCCCACATGGTCTGCAGCTGCTCAGACCCAAGTAAACACACAGAGTCTTACCTTGGGTTTGAGAAACTGGCCTGGCCTCTGGCGGGGTAAGAGGCTTCTTACAGAGGTGTACATGCTTTTATTTCACTCTATATTATGGGTCTGCTCAAATAGTTTATGTAGGCACTTAGTGCTGGTTTTGATTTAACCTTAATAAGTTGTCTTTATTGAGAAAATTATCCAATTCTTTTAGATTTTTTGAATTTAGTGAAATGCAGGTTTTCAAGTATGTCCTTATGATTTTTTAATTCCCTCAAAGTCTGTAGTAATGTCCTCCTATTTGTTTCTTATTTTGTTAATTTTGATATTGTTTCCATCTTTTATTTAGTGTGGATAAAGGTTTGTGTATCTTGTTGCTTTTCTTAAAGAACCAATTCTTAGTTTCATTGATTCTTTATATCCTTCTCTTTGTTTCTATTTTATGGACTTCAACTCTCACTTTGATTATTTCCTGCCATCTACCCCTTTTGGCTGTGATTACTTCTTTTTGTTCGAGAGTTTTCAGATGTGATGCTAAGCTGCTAGTATTCAAACTCTCCAAATTTTTTGTTTGTCTGTTTTTTTTTATGTAGGCACTTACTACTATTATGAACTTTTCTCTTAGAACTGTCTCACAATTTCGTTGTGTCTCACAATTTCGTATATGCTGTGTTTCCATTTTCATTGAATTATAGGAAGCCTTTAATTTCTTTATTTCTGTCTTGATACATTTTTTTTCATTAAGTAAATAGTTGTTCAGTTTCCATGAGTTTGTAGTCTTTCTCACGTTTCTGTTGTTGTTGAAATCCAGGTTTAATCCATGGTGGTCTGATAGGATACAGGGGGTTATTTCAATTGTCTTGTATCTATTAAGACTTGCTTTGTGTCAAAGTGTGTGGTTAATTTTGGAGAAAATCATAGAAGGTGGTGAGAAGAAAAGATATTACATTGTGCCTGGATGAAAAGTTCTATAAATATGTGTTAGGTGCATTTAGTTTATAATGGCTGTTAGTTCTTCTATTTCTCTGTTAGATTTTTTGTCTGATGTCCTGTTCCTTGTTGAAAGTGTAGTATTGTAGTCTCCCACTACAAGTGTGTGAGGGTCATTATGTGATTTAAGTTGTAGTAGTGTTTCTTTTACAAAACTGAATGTCCTTGTATTTAGGTAATAGAAGTTCAGAATTGGAATGTTATCTGGTGCATTTTTTCCTTTGGTGAGTATGTGGTTTACCTCCCTAGCTCTTTGTATTAATTTTGCTTTGAAATCTTTTTTGTTAGATATTAAAATGGCTACTTGAATTTGTGTTGTAGGTTCATTTGCTTGGGATAGATTTTTCTAACATTTTACCTTGAGGAAACAACTCTCCTTTGTGTTGAGGTGTATTTCTTGGATGCAACAGAAGGATGGATCCTGTTTTTGCATTCTGTTAGTGCTGTGGATATCGCTATATGTAAATAAACTCTGATTGGCCAATAGCCAGACAGGAAGTATAGGCGGGACTAACAGAGAAGAGAATTGAGGGAACAGGAAGGGAAGGGAGAGACTGCCTGGAGCCTCCGCCAGGACAAGGAAGATGTAAAGTACCGGTAAGCCATGAGCCACGTGGCAAAGTAAAGATTAATAGAAATGGGCTAAATATAAGAGAAAGAGCTAGACAATGACAGGCCTGAGCTAATGGCCAAGCAGTTTAAATAATGTAAGAGTCTGCGTGTTTATTTTATAAGTGGGCTCTGGGACTGGCGGACTTGGTGGCGGGGGCTGGAGAGAAATTCTCCAGCAACATGTTAGTTTGTGTTTTTTTATTATGGAATTGAGACCAATGATATAAAGAGATATCAGGGACCAATGATCATTGATTCTTTTTGTTATTTTATTGTTGTTGTTGTTTGTGGTTGTGGTCTTGTGTATGTGTATATATGTATGTCACAGACAGAGAAACAGAGAGAGACAGAGAGACAGAGTATGGTGATATTTTATTTTGTACTAAAATGTTATTTGTATGTTAATAAATAAAGTTGCCTAGGGGTCAGAGCTATTAGCAAGCCATAGGAAAGCCAGGTGGTGGTAGCGCATACCTTTAATCCCAGCACTTGGTAAGCAGAGTTAGGTAGATTTCTGTGTGTTCAAGGATACAGCCAGCATTGCATACACATGCCTTTAATCTCAATACCAACTGTAGAAGACCTGGACGTCTATCCAGTCAGGCAGTGATGAGGCAGTCATGTGGTTGGGTTTACAACCAATGAGAAGGCAGAACCGAAAGTCTTTATAAAGACTTTAACACAGGAAGTAGCTCTCTTTCGGAGAGGTAGGACCACTGCAGGAGAAAGGGTAAGGATTTGGCTCTTAGCTCTGACCTCTTGGCTTTCTTCTTTGCATTGGTTCTGTGTTTCTTATTTAATAAGATGGTTGGTTACATCTACATTTGGCGCCCAACATGACAAGAATCCATTAAAAACTGCTTGGCTTGGCTTGGCTTGGTGGCAGGTCCGGTTTCCCACCTGGGCAGCCCAGCTTCCTAGCTCGGGCCCAAGTCGGCTTGGTCTCAGGCCAGACTGACCTTAGCCCAAAGCGGTTACAGGCAGCTGTTGCTACTCGCTTAAAGCTGGTGCTACAAACAACTCAGACCTGCCCTGCCAAACAGGGCTCCTACCTATAAAGCCAACTCATGTGATCAGGGCTTAAGGAAGCCTGAGCCCAGGCTTGACTTGGCTCAAGCGGGAAAACGTGGCTGGATTTAAGCTTTTAGCCAGAATTTGTGATTTGTGGCTACACATTTTTGCTCTCTCTCTCTCTCTCTCTCTCTCTCTCTCTCTCTCTCTCTCTCTCTCTCTTTCTGGATTCACACCTCAGACACCAGGTGGTTGTTTTGAAATTCCCTCGGATTTCTACTTTTCTACACAGACTTGGTATGTCAATTAAGATATCTATTTAAAAGAGAATTTTTTTTCTACATTAAAAAAATGGGCTTTATGTGTACATTGGAAGAAAATTGGGCTTTGTTTGAAATTTTAGGCACTCTGACAATAGAACAACTATATGAGAAGATTAATATTGATTGAATTATGCAGTTTATTACTTTTCTATCCTCATTTTACTATTTCAAAAGATAGTCAATTTAAGTGCCAGGATAACAGTCTTAGAAAAACCTGTTAAACCTGCAAAAATGAATTATAGAGAACTGTAGATGTAACCAACCTTCTTATTAAATAAGAAACACAGAACCAATGCAAAGAAGAAAGCCAAGAGGTCAGAGCTAAAAGCTAAAACCTTACCCTTCCTCCTGCAGTGGTCTTGCCTCTCCGAACTCACTACCCCTGTGTTTTTTTTTTTTTTTTTTTTTTTTTTTTTTTTTGATTTTTTGAGACAGGGTTTCTCTGTGTAGCTTTGCGCCTTTCCTGGGACTCACTTGGTAGCCCAGGCTGGCCTCCAACTCACAGAGATCCGCCTGGCTCTGCCTCCCGAGTGCTGGGATTAAAGGCGTGTGCCACCACCGCCCGGCTACTACCCCTGTGTTAATGTCTTTATATAGTGTTCCTGTTCTGCCTTCTCATTGGTTGTAAACCCAACCACATGACTGCCTCATCACGGCCTGTCTGTATAGGCCTCCAGGTTTTCCTTGCTTGGTATTGAGATTAAAGGCATGTGTGTCCAATAATGGCTGTATCCCTGAACACACAGAGACTTACCCACCTCTGCCTACCAAGTGCTGGGATTACAAGTGTACGCCACCACTGCCCTGCTTTCCTATGGCTTGCTAATAGCTCTGACCCCCAGGCAACTTTATTTATTAACATACAAATAACATTTTAATACAAATAAAATATCACCATATTTCCCCTTTTCTATTTTAATAAAAAGGAAAAAAGAAAAAGCTTATAACTAACATAAGAAAAAATATATACAAAAGTACAATAACTATATACAATATATACAAGTAATAAATACCTAAACAATGTCTAGTTCATTTGTATTTGACAAATTCAGAGAAAATAATTCCATTATCTATTCTATTGTATCTAATTCACTTTCTATCTTAATTAATCGTCAACTATAACTAACTAATCTTCAACTCCCTCAGAGAGCCAAGAAGGAAATAGTATTAGCTAACAAAAAATAAAAAATAAAAACAGGAAGTATATGCAAGCAACTTCCAAAAACTTGTGAGTTGACAGAAACAGCCAGCTGCCTGGACAATCATCTGAGGTTTCTCCGCAGTGTTGGGGCATCATCTTCAGCCTATAGGCTTAGCGTATCTGACAGACTCATTTGTGAAGTAGAATGTACACAAGGTCAACAGTTCAACCTCACATTGGGTGAGAGCAGTCTATATACCAGAAATACCTGAATTCCACTAGTGTCATGTCATGATTCAGGATTTTAAATTCTGGAAATTGTTGATGTTTTTTGAATTCAGCTGTCCATTCTTCTTGGCTATGTGTGTATGTGGCTTCATTTCAGCATCCCGTTCTTCTCCACATCCCTCTATTAAATGCCATTCTTCTGTTGAGAGGTGTGAGCGTAATTACTCTTCAAGAATAACTGTTTCAGCTACCTCCCCATTGCACATCAGAAGCCATCGGCCCACTGCCTGTTCAGCTGCCTTCGAAGAAAAGAGCGCTGTACCTTTCCCAGATTGCGAAGGCCACTTCAGGGATGGTGCTATATTGTCCTGGCCTCAGAAGATGCCTTTTGATAAAGCCATAACCACACTTGTTTTCACAAGAATCAGTAGTCCTTTGTTTCATGTCCTGTCTGTCCTGTTTGTCAGCAGTTGATTCGAGGATACTTTGTTGTCCAGTGGCTAACTTTTGCTACAATGAAAGTTAACTCCAATTGCAGTTTTTTCAATTCCCATATTTTCTCTGAAGTAGATTGGTACTGTCAGGAGCCGACATGTCTCATAGTCATAACAAAAAAGAAAAATTTTCTAAGTTATTAAAACATTTTAAATGACATATTCTGTAGATCTCTGAAGGGTTTGAAGATAACCTGTCTATCTAAAATATATCTACTCAATCTTGAAAACATACCTAATATAACTACAAGTTCTATTATAATGTCTAACTACTAACTTTCATTTCTTTATATCCTAATAGTTGGTAATAACAACATTCAAGGATTAGAAAATTGCATTACATTGTTAAATGAATGGTACAATTAGAAATATACATATAGCATTTTCTAACAATATCAATTTCAATATATATAATTTGTATACAATATAAAACAATCGAATCCAATGTAAAGTATTTACATTTTTTTCTTTCTTTCTTTCTCTTTTTTTTTAAAATAAGAACCTTAAATCTAATCTCCTTTGCTTAGCCCTTTTCCTCACCCTTTACAACAACTTGTAACCAAACCCCCTAATCAATAAAAATTATCCCAGACCCAAAACCCATTAAAAGACCTAAAAGACCAAAAAAACCAACCACCCCACACCACCTCTTTAGGAATGTGGGCATTGTATTTTTGAAATTGCTTCCTGCTGGGTATGGGTGAAGTTATCTTTATCCTGAAAGAAAAATTTTAGGTTAATTGTCAAATTCTAGGAAAGGTAACTATATCCTTCGTTATCCAGTCTGTGTATAATGCCAAAGTTCAGGGTTTATCTCAAATCCTTATTCAAGTAGTCTTTGAGACTGGATCATCTCAGCTAGCGCTCTCAAAATTGCTCTGAGCATTTTGTAGTTCAAAGCTGATCTGTAGATGATGTTTGTCAGCTTATTATCATCTGAAGCTGAGAAAGAATTGGCCTTGGTAGAAAAGAAAGTACATGAAGGGCACGTGGATCGTATTGATCTAAAGCTGGATTGCATTTTGGTTATTTTACCTTCTAGGCATTCTCCTACAGGAATATTAATGCAGAGGGAAGATATTATATTGGAATGGATATTTTTACCAAATAAACTGAATAAAAAATTAAAAACTTATGTGGAAAAAATCTCTGACTTGATTTGGAAAGGAAACTGAGACTTCATCAATTAGCAGGAATAGACCCAGCAGAAATTGTTGTACCTTTAACTAAGGAGGACACTGAAAAATTATGGACAGAAAGTGAACCTTGGCAAAGAGCTTGCAGTAATTTTTTGGGAGAAATTATCCGCAAATATCCCAAAAGCGATAGAATTGAACTTATAAAGAGAGCTGATTGGATCTGGCCTTGAATTGTACAGGAAAAACCCATATCTGGAGTTTGTACATTTTATACAGATGCCAACAAACAAGGAAAGGCAGGTTACAAATCAGAAAATTTAAGTAAAGTGGTTCAAAGTCCTTATAATTCAGTTCAAAAATCAGAATTGTATGCTATTCTGTTGGTATTAATGGATTTTTCAGAACTTCTCAATGTAGTAACTGACTCTCAGTATGCTGAAAGAGTAGTATTACATATTGAGACTGCAGAATTTATCCCTGATGTTTCAGAATTAGCTTCATTATTTATTCAATTACAAGATACAATCAGGAAAAGGAGTCATCCTTTATATATAACTCACATTCGATCCCATACTGGTCTGCCAGGCCCTCTAGCACAAGGCAAGGATGAGATTGATAAATCATTGATAGGAAATGTACTGGAGGCCTCAGAATTTCATAAAAACATCATGTCAATAGTAAAGATTTAAAAAAGGATTTTTCCATAACCTGGCAACAAGCCAAAGAAATAGTAA
Organism: Peromyscus eremicus; assembly: GCF_949786415.1. NCBI lineage: Eukaryota > Metazoa > Chordata > Mammalia > Rodentia > Cricetidae > Peromyscus > Peromyscus eremicus. The sequence continues at coordinate 70,676,263 of NC_081439.1, forward strand.
AGAAATGTCCTACTTGTTCCTTCTACAATCAAACGCCATTACCAGCAGGATGTAACCCAAAGGGTACTCAGAGGAATGAAGTCTGGCAGATGGATGTGTTTCACTTTGCAGAATTTGGAAAATTGAAATATATACACCACACCATTGATATTTATTCAGGATTTCAATGGGCAACTGCTTTGAGTTCTGAAAACACTGATTCTGTAATCACTCATTTGCTAGAAGTTATGGCCATCATGGGTATACCTGCACAAATTAAAACTGACAATGCTCCATTATATGTTTCAGTTAAAATAAAACAGTTTTTTGCTTATTACAGTATAAAGCATATTACAGGTATACCACATAATCCTACAGGTCAAGCAGTTATAGAAAGATCAAACAGAACTCTAAAGGATATGCTACATAAAGAGAAAGGGGTAACAAAACCCCCCAGAAATAGACTACATAATGCTCTATTAACTTTGAATTTTCTCAGTACCAATGAGAAAGGAACAACAGCCTCAGAGAGACATTGGATAATAGAAAAAACTACAGAATTAAATCAGCCTATATACTTTAAGGATGTGCTGACTTCAGAATGGAAACCAGGATATGTGTATATTGGGGATGAGGTTTTGCTTTTGTTTCTACAGGAGAACATAAGCTGTGAGTACCATCAAAATTGATAAAGGTTCGATTTGAACAAGAGAGACCTCTTAATTACAGGAGGTGATACTTCATCAACTAGCATGAGCATCCAATTTAAATTAAATTATACCAGTAACACATTCCTTTTCATTTCATTAGATAATAACTTGCCAAAAAGGAACATCTCCAATAAACCTTGGGGAAAGGTTTTTGTTTTTGTCTTTTAGGAGAATGAAGGCTAAGGAATCTGAAGAACACAGGACAAATGAGACAACTGAAGAAAAGGGACAAATCATCTATCCCAGGAAACAGAGTAATATGGTGTATGGGTATATTATCTAAAAAATTTTATGTCTTCCTAAATGTTTGTTTCTGCTTTTCTCTAAAGATTTAACACTATTGGTCTTCTAATAGTCCCAGTTCAATTAAAATTTAAAGTTGACTTTGGAGTTGGAGAATGGCTCTCTCCTTCTTTAAACTCAAGCATGTTGTTAAAAGGAAAATGCAAACTCCCTGTATCATGCCAGAAGAAAAGAGTCATCTTCTGCTATGGGACAGGAGAAAAGCCAAATTAATTAAGGGATTATTCTATTACTAATCTCAACTCTTTGGTTCTATTCTGATTCTTTAAACTTTTCTTAAAGTATGAATTTTATATCAAAATTTACAAGATCAGTATATATATATATATATATATATATATATATATATATATATATATATATACACACACACATACACACACACATTTTAAACTTTGTTAAGATATGAATGGTCATATAGAGTACTAACTAATTCTAAAAAGAAAAAAAAGGCTTCAATTAGCTTCATATATATGTCTTTGTCTTTGAGTCTCTTATCAGTTTTCTGCAGGAATTCACGGCCAGGCCTAACATCAACTGAAGTCTCCAGGAAGAAGATGGGCCCCCACAACAACAACAATTCCATGTGGACAATAATAACATCACTAAGCTGACAAATATCATCTACAGATCAGCTTTGAACTTCAAAGTGCTCAGAGCAATTTTGAGAGCACTAGCTGAGATGATCCAGTCTCAAAGACTACTTGAATAAGAATTTGAGATAAACCCTGAACTTTGGCATTATACACAGACTGGATAACGATGGATATAGTTACCTTTCCTAGAATTTGACAATTAACCTAAAATTTTTCTTTTCAGGATAAAGAAAAATTCGCCCATACCCAGCAAGAAGCAATTTTAAAAATATGATGCCCACATTCCCAAAGAGGTGGTGTGGGGCGGGTGGGGTTTTTTTTAGTCTTTTAATGGGTTTTGGGTCTGGGATAATTTTCATTGATTAGGGGGGTTGGTTACAAGTTGTTGTCAAGGGTTAGGAAAAGGGCTAAGCAAAGGAGATTAGATTTAAGGTTCTTGTTTTAAAAAAAGAAAAAAGAAAAGAAAAAAATGTAAATACTTTACATTGGATTGGATTGTTTTATATTGTATACAAATTATATATATTGAAATTGATATTGTTAGAAAATGCTATATGTATATTTCTAATTGTACTTACACCATTCATTTAACAATGTAATGCGATTTTCTGATCCTTGAATGTTATTATTACCAACTATTAGGATATAAAGAAATGAAAGTTAGTAATTAGACATTATAATAGAACTTGTAGTCATATTAGGTATATTTTCAAGATTGAGCAGATATATTTTAGGTAGACAGGTTATCTTCAAACCCTTCAGAGATCTACAGATTATGGCATTTAAAATGTTTTAATGACTTAGAAAATATTTATTTTTTGTTATGATTATGAGACATGTTGGCTCCTGGCAGTACCAATCTACTTCAGAGAAAATATGGGAATTGAAAAAACTGCAATTGGAGTTAACTTTCACTGTGGCAAAAGTTATCCACTGGACAACAAAGTATCCTCAAATCAACTGCTGACAAACAGGATAGACAGGACACGAAACAAATGACTACTGATTCTTGCCAAAACAAGTGTGGTTATGGCTTTATCAAAAGGCATCTTCTGAGGTCAGGACAATATGGCACCATCCCTGAAGCGGCCTTCTCAATCCAGAAAAGGTACAGTGCCCTTTTCTTCGAAGGTAGCTGAACAGGCAGTGGGCCAATGGCTTAGGATGTGCAATGGAACAACAGTTGAAACAGTTATTCTTGAAGAGTAATTAAGCTCACGCCTCTTAATAGTAGACTGGAATTTATAGAGGGAAGTGGAGAAGAACAGGATGCTGAGATGAAGCCATATACACACATAGCCAAGAAGAATGGACAGCTGAATTCAAAAAACATCAACAATTTCCAGAATTTAAAATCCTGAATCATGACATGACACTAGTGGAATTCAGGTGTTTCTGGTACATGGACTGCTCTCACCCAATGTGAGGTTGAACTGTTGACCTTGTGTACATCCTACTTCACAAATGAGTCTGTCAGATACGCTAAGCCTATAGGCTGAAGATGATGCCCCAACACTGTGGAGAAACCTCAGATGACAGTCCAGGCAGCTGGCTGTTTCTGTCAACTCACAATTTTTTGGAAGTTGCTTGCATGAACTTCCTGTTTTTATTTTTGTTACCTAATATTATTTCCTTCTTGGGTCTCTGAGGGAGTTGAAGATTAGTTAGTTATAGTTGAAGATTAATTAGGATAGAAAGTGAATTAGATACATTTTGGACTTACCAAAATAAGATAGATAATGGAATTATTTTTTCTGAATTTGTCAAATACAAATGGATTAGACGTTGTTTAGGTATTTATTACTTGTATATATTGTATATAGTTATTGTACTTTTGTATATAGTTTTTCTTATGTTAGTTATAAGCTTTTTCCTTTTTCTCTTTTTATTAAAATTGAAAAGGGGAAATATGGTGATATTTTATTTTTTATTAAAATGCTTTCTGTATATTAATAAATAAAGTTGCCCGGGGGTCTGAGCTATTAGCAAGCCATAGGAAAGCCGGGCGGTGGTGGCGTATGCTTGTAATCCCAGCACTTGGTAGGTAGAGCTAGGTAGATCTCTGTGTGTTCAGGAATACAGCCAGCATTGGATACACATGCGTTTAATCTCAATACCAACCATAGAAGACCTGGAGGTCTATACAGACAGGCAGTGACGAGGCAGTCATGTGGTTGGGTTTACAACCAATGAGAAGGCAGAACCAAAAGTCTTTATAAAGACTTTAACACAAGAAGTAGATCTCTTTCGGAGAGGTAGGACCACTGCAGGAGGAAGAGTAACGTTTTAGCTCTTAGCTCTGACCTCTTGGCTTTCTTCTTTGCATTGGTTCTGTGTTTCTTATTTAATAAGACGGTTGGTTACATCTACAGTCTAGACCTGATATGCATATTTTAAGATGTTCTTGAAATTCTATAAAACTAAGGAAAGTTTACTTTGGCAGATAGAGTGGTAGAATTGGAGCATAAGTAATAACAGTATGAAGCATAACAGCCTGAGTATACTGTAATAAAGAGGTATCTCTAATAATTCATCTATGAAAGAATGTGGGCAGAAAAATAGTTACTTAACATCTTTCTAAAGACAGTTACATTATTTAATTTGAGATTTTAGGGTAACAATGCTAAGTTTATATCTATCATCATCTAAGTTAATATTTTTAAATTTTAAAAAATATTTTAATAAATAATTTTCATGAAGGGTTAAATAGGAACCTAATCCATGAATGACAATGTAATTATGAAATTTAGAAAATCAAATGCATGTCAAGCCAATACATGCTTCTCAAATGATAGTATTGGGATTAATTTCCTCATTCTGGAAACTCAGAATTAAAAGGTTGTAATTCTGCCTAATAATCACAAAATTTACCATTAGTTTTCATATTGCATATTAGCAAAAATTCAGAGATGATGAATCATTTTATACACATAAATTATAAAATGAATAAATTATTCTGTTATTGGAAATTAACTCAGAACTCTAGATAATATTTCTCCAAGCTATCTGAAATATTCAACTTAGTTTCCCACAAATTAAACTCCTTAATTCTATGTTTGATGAGTGCTTCTATCCTCAGAGGATTGTGAGACATACAGTAATCTTACAACATATGCACATCAGCTTTCTTATGGAGCAAAGGATTTTATTTCATAAACATCATTTAATCCTCCTATAGGATATAAATCCTAAATCCTCCAAAAAATTCAGTGTAGTCTATTCAGATGCCCAAGCTAAGAATACACAGCTAAGATCAATTTGTGATGCTGCACAAATTTTTAAATTTTAACAAAGAAAGTGTTGACCAAAGATGACAGACAACACTTAGGAATTGAAGACCACTGTTACAAAGAAATATTTCTGGGGGAGCTGAAAAACAAAAGACACTCTAAATAGCTGGAAAAAATCAGAGTAACACAGAAATAGCAGAAGAAGCCAAGAAAAACTCTCATCTTGCTTCTGGGTGTCCTGTCAAACAGCGGAGCAGAGACAATGTGCAATTTCCAAAAGACTTCTTATGATGCTGTGTCAGCTCAGCAGCTTGACACCCTTTGTTAACCACACTATAGGGAAACTCAATCCAATTGTCATGGGACTCTATGCTGAACTCTAACAGGCAGAAAGATGAGAGACTTCAGAAAAGAATCTTTGAGTCATATCTACAGCACATTCAGCAAGGTGAAAGCCTGGTGGTAACCAAAGTACAAATGGAAATTTCACACCTATTCTAAGGGTGTGAAGATGCTGGAAAGAGCTGTACAGAGGTGAAACACGCATTAGCAAGCCTGAAGGAATTTGCAGAGGTTTAGCGAGAGCTGAGATTCTGCAGGGGACATACTGGCCGTGGACTAGGAAAGCATCAATAATCAGATCACACAAAGTAAGACTCATCAGAAGGAACAGAGCTTCCAAACATAGCAGAACTCCCAGGAGTGAGATAGCACTCCAGGAGCAAGGGAAGGAACAAGAGAGAGTTTAACAAAAGACAGTAAACAGGCCAAACAGTTTTCATAATTTATATCTCTACCCAGTTCTTTTTCTGTGTCTTTGTTTTAGTCCTCAATATCGTTTTAGCCTGTCAGCCCAGTTTCACTGTTTTAGCCATATATTACCTGTATTTCCTCGTTTTACTCTTTCCTCATATTATTTCTTCTCTCAAAGAACCTAATCTGGCCTGGATTGCAAGATCTTTATGCCTTAGGTTCCTGGTCACATATATTTACCTCTCTCTTTTCAGCCTATCTTTGGTCAACATTCCCTCAATCCCTCATTTTTGCCTCTATATTCCCCCCTTCAATTTGCATGCCCATCTCTTGGTGCCCTGAAAATCACCTTAAGAGAAAAAGATAACATTGCAAATCTTCTTTAATTATTCCCCTTCTGAACATTGCAGATACTTCCCTTGAAAGGATAAAGCTGACCTAAATAGAAAAGTAAAATTCAAACAACACTCTAAATCACAGCAAGTCCCAAGGCAGAAATACAAGTAAAATGAAAAACCAAGACATCAGGTCTCGACCAACATCGGAGTAAACATCCACTGTATGAGCTACTTATATGAAATTCCACATGAATAATTCAAAACAATGATGATAAATATCTCCAAAGAAATGTAAAAGGAGAGAATTTAAACTAAATAGATTTCTGAAAGATTTTCAAATGAACACAAAAATTTAAATGAATAATGAAGTCAATTTAACATACAAAAATGGAATTCAATAAAGAGATTAAAAATATTGAGGAAAAAAGCACACCAAAATGATGCTTAAAATGAAAAATTCAATAATCCACAAATCATAGAAGAAATGGTCACCAATCAAATGGATATGAGGAGAACAGAATATCAGTGCTTTAAAACAAGGTAAAATTTGTATATTTTTTAAGGAGAGTGATTTTTTTAATGTGCAAGAGGAACATGCAACATCTTTAGAACACCATAAAAAAGGTCAAATCTATGACTTATAGAAGTATAAGAAAGAGAACCCCCCTCTATCCCAAAGGCATAGAAACCATTTTCAATACTATCACAAACGTTTTCCCAAATCCAAGAAAATAAAGAACCAATGAAGTATAAATGGCATACAGAATGACAAATAGGGTCAGAAAAGAACATCCAAACATCATATTATAATTAAAACCCCAACAACAGAGAGGAGAAGACAGTATATTGAGAGCTATAACAAAGAAATATGAAGTCATACATAAAGACAGACCCTTCAGAAGAGAAACTTGAACTCAGAAAGCTATAGGATTATGTATTTTCAATTCAGAAAGAATACAACTGCCAATACAGGATATAAAACCTAGGAAAGATATGTAATAACTGATGAAATAAGAAAAATATTCCATAATAAATTTTGGCTTATAATTAAGTCAGATGAGCAGAAGGTACAAGAAAGAAACTTTTAGATTGAGAGAAGGATAAACACATTGAAATAGCTATCTGAAAAAAGGATGCTAGAACAATGCTTAAATGAATGCATAAATGATAGAAAACCACCAAACACTGCAAACCACCCCCCAAATAACAGGAATTAATATTTTTTTTTAAACTTTAGGTACTAATGGTCTAAATTGTCCAATTAACAAATACAAACTAGTATATCATATTTTTTAAAAAAATGCATCCTTCAATTTGCTGTATCTAAGAAACATACCTCATTATCATAAGATACATACTAACTTAACATTAACTGATCAAAAAGTTATTCCAAGCCAGTAGAACTAAGAAATAAGCAGGTGTTATTATTCTAATTTCTGAAACTGTAGACTTCAAACCAAATCTAGTCAAAAGAGATAATGAAGATTACTTCAAACTGATCAAGAGAACTATTCATAAAGAGGATTCCATTTAAAAATATTATCAGATATATAAAACAACAGAAAATGCTTGTCCCAGTCACATTTTTACAAGACTTAGGCATTCTTATGACATTTCATGGAATTTGTAAGACTTAGTATCCTTATCAAAATGTACATGAATTTTATCAAAATGTATGCAAATTTACTTTGCTTCCCATTAAAGGTACTTTCTCAAAGATCTTTTCTCAAAGACTCTTAAAGAGTTTTATTAATAAAGTCAAACCTGGGGCCAGTTATTGGGGTGAAATGCTAGATGGTCAGAGAAACAGAACAAGCCACAGCTACCTCAGCTCACCAGATCCTCAGCTGGTCTTGTTTCCTCAGACTGGAGGCCTCTGAGTCCTCATCCAGAATGGGTCTCAGCTGAACTGCTGCTAGAAGCCTGAAAGCTTAACCAGACAAATGCTTAACTAGGCCAAATGCTTAACCAGGCCAAATGCTTCTAGTTCCTGGTCCTCACGCCTTATATATCTTTCTGCCTTCTACCATCACTCCCTGGGATTAAAGGCTCACTCCCTTGGATTAAAGGTGTGTGTCACCACGCCTGGCTGTTTCCAATGTGACCTTGAACTCACAGAGATCCCAGATGGATTTCTGTCTCTGGAATGCTAGGATTAAAGGCTTGACTGCCAACATTTTCTAGCCTAAGTATCCAGTGGCTTTTCTGTTCTCTGACCCTAGATAAGTTTATTAGCGTACACAATATTTTGGGGAACACAATACCACCACATTTTTGTAGCTGGAGAGTTTTCTCTCCGGGTCCCACCAAGACCCGGCAGTCCGACAGCCTACTTATAAAATAAACACACAGACACTTATATTATTTAAACTGTTTGGCCTAATGGCTCAGGCTTCTAGCTATCTAGTTCTTACATCTTAAATTAATCCATTTCTATAAATCTATACCTTGCCACGTGGCTCATGGCTTACCGGCATCTTCACATGCTGCTTGTCATGGCTGGCAGTGTCTCCCTCCGCCTTCCTGTTCTCTCAATTCTCCTCTCTGTTAGTCCCACCTATACTTCCTGCCTGGCTACTGGCCAATCAGTGTTTTATTTATTGACCAATCAGAGCAACGCATTTGACATACAGACTATCTCACAGCAATGAAATGTGAAAGATTTTGTTTTCCTTTTTCCTTATTTATTTGTTTGTTTGTTTGTTTGTCTGTTTGTTTTGTTGTGACAATTTTTTTTTTCTGTGTAGTCCTTGCTGTCCTGGAACTTACTCTGTAGACAGGCTAACCTCAAATTCAGAGATCTGCCTGCCTCTGACTTCCAACTGCTGGGATTAACAACCTATGCTGCTATGCCCATTGAAAGATTCTTTTTGCATCCATACAACTATACTATTCTGTTACCTCCAAAGGGCTTCAGATGGGCCATGCCAGAACTGAGTCATAATAGCTCCTTGTGCAGTATAGAGGCTGGTATGTAAGTCATAAGGTGAGTTCAGGCATTCCTTTGCTACAGGTACTTAGTAGAAAGTGATGCAGCACTGAAGTGGGATGAAACAGAATGTTGGAAATGAGAAATACAGAATGCATCACAGATTTACAATTTCTAGTCTTAGATTTACATAAGCTACTGTGAAAAGCTATTAAACGTTTTGAAAATGTCGTTTAAAAATGACAAATTATCTTCCCCATGGATCAGTCAGTTTCACTCTTTGTAAATAAATGTCTTGCAATGTATTCTGATATATTTTTCTAAATGTTACTATTTTTAAAGAAAAATGTAATAGATAGATTGAAATAAAATACCAAATTTGGAAACCTACAAAAATTTCTAATATATAGAAATTGTTATTAATCTGGGGGGTTGTTCCACTTTAACAAGAAGAGGTTTAAGAAGCAAAATAAAATGAGGACGTCTTATGCTTCTATCTCTAAAAGAAAATTAAAGTTATAAAGATTCAACACATCAGGTGCCAGAATAGGAATCTTCTAACTTAAACAAAACCTAAGCCCTTGTAGGCTTCTGAATTGTACCTTGAATGTGAAGTGAACTTAGGAGCTATGCAGAGATGAAAGAAATTCCATCATTGAGCTCCATGCTTTATACTTACCCCATGTAATCTATATAATTCTAGGAATTCATCCACCTATTTATGTCATCTTAAAAAACAAATCTATAAATTGTACTTGTTACAAATTGATTACTTTAAACACTAGTTCATTGGATCTCTAAGCATTTTTAAGAAATTGGTGAATTTTTTTCACAAAGAATTAGATTCATATCAAAGAAATATTTACATTTTTTTAAAAGACTGGAGATGTATTTGTTATTGTAAGGGTCAATGTTTAGGTATATATTTTCTTTTTGAAATTATTATTTTTATATTATTTGTATGAGCATTTTTTTCCTGCATGTATATATGGACACCACCAGCATGCAGTAACTACAGAAGCCAGAAAAGGGCAGCAGATCCTCTGGAAGTGGAGTTACAGATGGATGTGAGCTGTTATGTAGATGTTGCAGACTGAACCCAGATCCTCCCTGCAAGAGCAAATGCTCTTAACCACTGAACAATTTCTACATGACCTAGATTTATATCTTCAAGTTCTACAAATTATAATTAACTACTAGTAAAATAAGAAAATTTGTCAAATTATTAAGAAATGTTCTGATAGTTATATGTGTGATACTTTTATACTATGAGTATTAGTTTACCTTTGTGATCATATATTAATGGAACATGGTACATCATTTTAAGGAAAAAATAGACTGGAAGATGTAAATATATGTGGAACTTTCTTACATAAAACACCCTTGATCACTTCTCTTGTATCAATAATCCCCCTCTAAACATTGAAAAATAATCTTAGATGAACTAGAATGCTCATGAATTAAGACTCAGTCCTTTACAAGGGCATTGCTAGGGATTTCACCTATGGATAATGTGTTGTGTTGACCACATCTTAGAGAAAGCATTGCAGAGATATTGTACTGCACAACACCAATTTTCTTGACCTTTATGATATGTATATTATAACTCAATAAATCTTCTAAAAATAACTAGCACCTGTGTATTCAATGTTCTTACCTCCAGATAGTCATCCATGAGGGAAGAAAACACATATGTTTCAAAATAATATGCACATGGTTAATGAAAACATTGTTATTCACAATACCCCACATGGGAAGCCACCCAAAATGCTCATCAAGAAACTCAATAAACATTCTCTAATTTATTCTGGCAAATCAAATAATTCAGTTTCATAAACAGAGTCAGCTGCTTATTCACAGTCATAAAAATTGGAAGGTTCTCAAAACTGTTATTTTGAGTTAAAATGAAAACATCAAAGTATAAATTAGGATTCATTTCACTTTATGGAGTTCAGCATGTTGCCAAATTGACAAGTTAATAGATATATAAACAAAGGCTCTGTATGATGAAGATTGGGAAGTATTCAGTGACAATGTAAGGGAGAAATATCTGTGCTATGAATACTGATGATACATTATTAGATTTATTAGATACTGTAAAGAAGATTGATTTTAAATATAAATAAGGCACATACTAAATGTTTGCATGTTTCAATATTTTTATGTTTTATTGATGCGAGCAGATGTAAAATATGATTAGGTGGTATTATAAAGAGTTATATTTTATTTACAACCACCACCACTATTAAACACACATTATATAAGTAGACTAATGTAGAAGCAAGGATGCCAGGTGGTGGCTGGGTTTCAGGAGGAAGATTGGGATTCTTTTTACGTGCTTAGCTGCTCGATTTGGGGTTACAGAACTGCACTTGTGGTCACTGAAATGCTGCAATACTCTGGGACCTAGATCTAGCCCATTTCTTGTCAAGAAAACATTGTGAGGACGGCAGCTCCATTATTCATTTTCCAAATGTAGGTGATAGGAGTAGATCTTCCTGAACAAATCCAGACCTACAAGTCTTCACCTTATCAACTCTTTAATCTCTTTCTGTCTTTCCTGTCTTACTCTGTCTTTCACTCTACTTAAACCTATTCAGGAGGCTGAGTGCTTGCATGGATCTTTAAAACCCTGCAGAAATATTTTCTGCATTAGTTAAAGTTAAATGCCCAATCATTGACTAAATTACCACTAGGCAAGTTAAAGTGTCATTAAATATAACCAAACTTACAAAGCTCTTTAGGAAGGTAAATGAAATGAAGTAGACCATGATCAAGTTCAGAAACTGAAGGAAAAGGAGGTTCCAAACTGTAAAATATAAAGAGTTAACAATGTTTAAATTTGTAGGAAGTTCCTGAGAACCAATAAATAACAAGGTTCTTTTTTTCTAACCTGCCAGGAGGTAAAGAGGCTAGCCACTGGTACGTCCTACAGAAGTGCTGCTCTCAAGCTTGCAGGCTTCATTCACACACTTTGACTTCATTTCAGAGTATTCTAAGCCCATGGATCTAGGGTAGCCTTCTCCCTCTAGTCAAGTCTCTTCTCTTTCCCATGGTACACAAAGATCAGTTTCTGCACAGTTCAATTCTCCAAATTTGAAGAATAGCAAATTTACTAACTCATCAATAAATGAAAGTGTTTCTCTTCACAAAATTTGAATTCTCTTATCAATAGTGAAAGAATGCTGTACTAAAGGGAGAAAATTTACTAATATCAAGTATTCATCAGATACAATGATGAATTGTCAAGACAATGGTCATAAATATTATTAATGAATTAACATAACAAATATGTTTCAGTTTAATATATAAACATTGTATTGCAATTTTTAAATACGTTGAATTTAGCAATAAAAACTGTTAATCATCAATAACATTTTTCCCAATATTATATTACCAATGATCTTAATAGGACTGTTTTTTACCTTAGTAAATAAACATTAAGAAAAACAAAGATGATTTGTTTGTTTGTTGCTGGAGTTAAACAATGATGCTTAGAGATATATTTCCAATAATTAATGTTATATTTATGCTAAATACATATATTTGTCATACATTTTCCTTTTGTCATAATATTTTCTGTGTCTTTGTTACAAAATTGTGTATTATGTACTCATTGGGTATATATTTGTGTCTTCCTAAAGAAAATATGCATAACATTTTTGAGTTCCTTGGCAAGTTTTTGATCATTGTTGTTAAAATGTTTAGAATCTTTTACTCTTGTTTATTTTTGAGTAATGGCAATATTAAGCTTCTGAATGTATAAAAGTTCCTTTTATTTACAAGTATGAATATATCCTCTCAGCCTCTGGTCCACCTAATCAACATACTGATGCACCTTCTTTTAACTGGTGTTGATGAATTCAATATTTTAGTGAAAATGTCATATCCAAAAGATCACATTTCACATCATGTCCCCCTATCCTCTAGCACTTAAAATCTTTCTACTTCTTCTTATGGAGCATTTTCTACACCCTTGCAAGGGCTAATATAGATGTCTGATTCAGGGGTCAACACTCAATAATCACTTATTCCTAGCAATTTGGGTTGTTCTGAGTCTTTAAATTAACACCATTCCCTGAAAAAAAAAAAGGTTTTCTGCCAAAGACTGAGGGAAACACAAGTCTACAGGTATAAGAAGCTAAAATACTTAGAAGGCAGTTTGGCATTATGTCCATTTAGTAAAACAACAGTACTAGGATCCCCCACTAAAGCCTATAACTTCCCCAACCACAGGCTTTTAACTAAGTTCATAGTACAAACCATATATTTATATTTATTCCAAAGAGCTAGCCTCAAATCCAAGCAGAAAGTTGTTGGTTATCCCCAAAACAATCATGTCTCTTAGAGGTTAATACCATAGCATGCAGAGTGCACAGCTGAGTAGGATTCTTGATAATTTGTTCCACCCCAGAAATCTGCACTATGAAAGCTAGACAGAAGACAAAGCTCCTAGTTCATTTTCAGCTTCATTTATTGTATCCTACATCTGATGTTTATGGTGTCTTCAGAATAGGATCTTACAATCTAATTCTGCTGTACAACCAAGAGCAATAGCACTACTCTATATTGTTTTGGGGGCCTTTGAAGCCTTTCTGAACAATAGCTAGCTAGGAAGTGTATCACAACTAGCAATGGAATTCATTTATTAACCCATGGCTTTTAGAAGAACGTAACATTTCATTAGTATAACATATCTTCAAAATTTTTCACTTTCAATTCATGATTTTTTTCTTGAAAACTCTTGACTGCATGGAAAATTTGAAAATCACTACGTATTTTTTCCATTTAATTTTAAAATTATCATTACTTTTTTTTTACTTATAATGTCTGTCCAGTGTTATAATAGACAAATTTCAGTTTGCCTTCTTTTATTTGCAATAATTATCTAAGCTTCTCAACATGGTTTGATAGTACACTCATTTTCATTACTGAACACTGTTTCTTTATACAGATAATTTTTTTTATTTTTAGGAACTTTATCAGGATATAATTGCCATCCCCTATAATTCACAATTGAAAATGTCAAGTGAAGTTTTTTATATTCATAGCATTAATAAATATGTAGGGGAAAAGGAAATATTATATATCATTTTTGAGAATGTAAATTACTACAGGTACTTTGAAAATTAGTTTGAAGGAACATAAAAAGTGAAAAATACAACTTCCATTTAATCTAACTATGCCATTCTTGGGTATATCTCATGCTCACCACTTCAGGGATGCCACAGCAACAGGAGTTTGAGATATCTGGTCACATCTCATTCACAGTCAAGTGTTGTAGAGTATTATTTTAAGGTGTGTTACTTTTGTTTATGTTGCATCTGTTTAACTCTGTGAAGCTGTGTTTATTTGCCTATCTAAAACACTTGATGATCTAATAAAGAGCTGAAGAGCTAATAGAAAGGCAGGAGAAAGGATAGGCAGGGCTGGCAGGCAAAGAGAAGAAATAGGAGAAATCTGGGAGGGAAGGAAATAAGAAGGTGAAATAGAAGGAGGAGGATGCAAGGGGCAAGCCACACAGCCACAAAGCCACACAGCCAGCCATGGAGTAAGTGTGAAGTAAGATCTACAGAAGTAAGAAAAGAAAAAAGCCCAGAGGCAAACAATAGACGGGATAATTTTAGTTAAGAAGGGCTGGCAAGTAACAAGCAAAGCTAAGGCCATATATTTATAATTAAGCATAAGCCTCCATACATATGTGATTTATTTGGGTGGCAGGCTCCCCAAAAGAGCAAAACCAAACAACAGTGGAGAGAAGAGAGAAAATTTGTTCATGAATGGTTGCTGGGCATGCTATATATTTAAAGTGACACTGTTCATTATAGCCAAGCTAGGTGCTATAGATTCATTTATATATACACACATATATACATATACACATTAACAAACCATACAAAGAATAAAGTGCATTGTTTGCAGATAAAGAGGATGGAGATGGAATAATCGTGTTAGGAGAAATAAATCTAAATACTAAAAAAGTTAAGGGTACATGCTTCTTCTTGTATGTGTAATCTACAAAACAGAAGATATGAAAGGTATAGAATTACTACTAATCAATAGCACAGGACAAGATGGCAGAGTATTGGGAACAGAATATAAATTAAATATTTTATGCTTGACTAAAAATGCCACAACAAAACTCCTTTATTCATATAATTAATATAGGTTAATGATGAAACAATAATTAGTCACAATCTTTTCTTCAGAGACCTTGGTATAATCATAAGATTGATTTCATTATGTGATGATCAGAGGGAAGAATTTTCCTTGTGGTACCTGCACAGATATGAAAATCCTTTCACTATTGTGAAATGTCCTGAAGCCATATATCATTTCTTTTCCACCAAAGAATAAATGTTTTAAAACACTTAAGGATAATTGGTGTACATTTTCAACAATAGGGGGAACTGTCCATTACTGTTCCTCAGGTAAATTAATGAGAAAAAATATTAACAAAGGGAAATCCCCCAATCTACTCTCATTACAAATGATTAAAAGTCTTCTAAAATTTTTGAGAAGAGTCACTGAAAAAGTCTCATCCATTAGATTCTCTGACATAAGTCCTGCCTTAACATGATGCTAAACCAGAAAAACAGGGAATGTTTATGAGCTTAGAATTATAGTCATAACAATTAAATAACATACAAGAGCCTGCATTTCTTTTGGGAATTGCCTTAGTAATGCTTATCTTGCTTGCGTTTACTATTGCTGTGATAAAACACAATCACCACAGGACCTTGCGGCAGGGGTGGTGTAGGTTTTATTTGGATTCTATATCCTGAGTCACAGCCCATTAAGAAAATCCAAGGCAGGAACTCAAAATAGGAAGGAACTGGAGCCAGGAGCTGATGCAGAGTCCATAGAGGGGTGGTGTTTACTAGGTTGTTCTTTATGGTTTGTTCGGCCTGTTTTTTTTTTTTTAATTCATTTTTTTTCAATTTTTTAAAAATTTTATAATTTAATTTAATTTTACATATCAGCTACGGATTCCCTTGTTCTCCGCCCTCCCATCCTCCCTCCCCCGCCTTCCCCACAGCCCACTCCCCGTTCCCATCTCCTCCAGGGCAAAGACTCCCCTGGGGATTGAGTTCAACCTGGTAGATTCAGTCCAGGCAGGTCCAGTCCCCTCTTCCCAGGCTGAGCCAAGTGTTCCTGTATAAGCCTCAGTTTCCAGACAGCCAGCTCATGCACTGAGGACAGGTCCCAGTCCCAGTGCCTGGATGCCTCTCAAACAATTCAAGTGAATCAACTGTCTCACTTATCCAGAGGGCCTGATCCAGTTCCATGGGAGCGCCTCAGCTATTGGTTCATAGTTCATGTGTTTCCATTCGTTTGGCTAATTGTCCCTGTGCTTTTTCCAATCTTGGTCTCAACAATTCTCACTCATACAAACCCTCCTCTTTCTCGCCAATTGGACTCCTGGAGCACCACCTGGGACCTGGCCGTGGATCTCTGCATCCTGTTCCCTCAGTCATTGGATGATGTTTCTAGCATGACAATTAGGGTGTTTGGCCATCCTATCACCAGAGTAGGTCAATTCGAGCTGTCTCTTGACCATTGCCAGCAGTCTATTGTGGAGGTATCTTTGTGGATTTCTGTTGGCCTCTCTAGCATTTTGCTTCTTCCTATTTTCATGTGGTCTTCATTTATCATGGTCTCTTATTCCTTGTTCTCCCTCTCTGTTCTTGATCCAGCCTGCTTTTTTTTTATAGAGCCCAGGACCAACAGCATAGGGGTGGCTCTACCCACAGTGGACTAGGGACTTCTGCATCAATCACTGATTATGAAAATGCCTGCCTACCTTCTGATCTTATGGAGGCGTTTTCTTAGTTGGGGTTCCCTCCTCTTAGATGACTTTAACTTATGTCAAGTTCACATAAAAGTAGCCAGAATAACCTTTTTTGTCTATTCCAATCTAACAATACCTGTATCAGACATTATGAAATTATTCTCAACAGGAAATTTTCTTTAAATGTATCGGCTACTTTGTCATTAATGTTTGCATTATGCTGGGCATTAAATTTAATACTAACTTGGATTCCCAGAGATTTATTTTTCTATTTATTAAGATATGGACTCAATATCAAATAATCCTTTTCTTATAGGAAATCAATAGGCATGCAAGATTGGTGTTGAACATATCATTTCTTGCCCTAACCTATTAACTGCAGGGATTATAGCTGGGCATCATCATGACAGTATGTTCTGTTTGTTTGTATCATTCAGCTTCTAGAATATATTGTTGTCTTGTTTCATTTTGTAATATTAGGTATACAACCCAAGACATAACATGCACATGATAAGTAATCACACTACCACTAGACTAAATATCTAGCTTGCACTACATTTCTTGATTGATAAAATTATAAGAACTCGCCTAAGGTCATTCAAACCTATCTCATTCTATTACATATTTTGTTTTGCAGCAATATTTTTAACGGAGTCTTGCTATGATTCCCATTGTGTCTTTCAGCTCATGGAATTCAGGAACCCTCCCATCTCAGTCTTCCAAGTAGTTGAGACTATAGGTGAACATTGCGTGTTTGTAAATGTATGTGTGTGTGTGTGTGTGTGTGTGTGTGTGTGTGTGTATGTGTGTGTGCATGCCTCTGTAGAAAAGGACAACTTCTACTTCTAGAAAAAGATATCATGAATTGGATTTTAAGGATGTAATCAGTGCACACAAATGTAAATTGCTTGGGATGGCTGCTGTACCTGACTCAACCATTTATTATTATCAGTGTATGCAAGAGGTGAGGCTTGATAAATGCTTTTAATAACCAAATGTTTCTGTCAAATCATATGAAAAGAAAATCAAAATGCTGTGTGTTACCTTGCTGCTTGAGAAGCAGCAGCACATCTTCTAGTACCCCAAGTTTGGTAAACACTTTCACATCAATTTAATCCCTCCAATTTTTATTAAAAGCACCATATCATCTGAAAAGCATTGCTATTGCATGAGGGTGTGTACTATTGTATTTTCATTTCCACTAGGATCTTATTTATTCATCCCTTTGTAATTATCAGGGCAAATATTACATATGGATTTAGGAAATCCTCAATGATAGACAGGCACAATCAAATACAAATATATGATTAAAGATGGGATGCTGACAGAGGTATGTGCTGGAAAAATATAATTGAAGATGTTTCAGTAAGATATCATTGAAGTATGATACTGAGAATACAAAGAAAATTAACTCACACTCACATACACACATTAAATAAGAAAATAGATACAGTGTATGAAATACAGTGTTGACTTTTTTCTCATTTTTAAGTTAAATCAAATAAACTATACACAAAGGACAATTAAATAGATGAAATTTGAGTATGGTGTTAGATTTAACATCATTTCTGTAATTATGAGAAAAATAAGTATAAATATGTTAAAAAGAGAAAGTACTGTTTTGAAAAAGCATGAGTCATTGAGAGCACGGATTATTATGATTACTATTAGGATTTATTCTTCAAATTAAACCTTAAAGTTAAGATTCAAAAAAAGATTAAGATTGGTGTGTGACAAGCATGTATAAGGACTTTATTAGAAATCTCAAGTCCAATTTCAAAGTCAAGGAGACTAGAAAAATTAAAAGTCAAATACTACCAAATTGAAATGGGAAAGAATTTGTTTAATGCCATGCAGTTCAGTCTTTCTGGTAGCTTACATATTTGGATACAGATTCTATTGAAAACATATATAATTTAGTTTTTGCACATCTATTAATCTAAAAATAGTACTGATAGTAAACATTTTTATTTCAGTATTTAAGTCCTGGAATTAAATACTCTATTACAAGGGGTATAACCTAATTTTAATTTTAAACATATAAAGTAATTTAGTGGAATGCAGCTAAAGCCATGTTTAGAGTAGAATTTACACTAATAGACACTCATATTAAAGCAGTGCACACATGTCACATTAATTACATAAACAAATGCACCTGTCAAATGACCTAACCTTATAAAAACCAGAAGAAGGAAAGATAACATTAAATTTCTATCTCTAACTTCAATGTCATTATTGAAACACAGTGATTCTGATGTTTATAAAATGAAGTTTAAATGGACATTTTATTTAAAATATAAGAAACTTAAGGCATTTTTTTTACTTTGTATTTGTTTTGATTTAGTTTGAAAATATGTTTGGCACAAATAATAAAATATGATCTAGTTTGAAAATATAATAATTACTGTGAATCAACTATTACTCAAACAATGGAACAATATACATAATGTAGCAACATATTTAGGACAAAATGATCAAAAAGTGCTCCAGAATTCAGAAGGAAGAGACTTCATCTTAAGTACATATTCCAAAGGCCAAATCCAGTAATATGATATAAATGCTGTAAGTCGTAAGTTCATGCTATGAACAAATGTTCTTCACAGAGATTAATCTAAAAACTCATTTATTTTGTGGCAATCCATTCCTCTTGTATCTATTCTTTCTGGAGATTTTTTGTAAGACTAATTGCTAAATGGTCTTATTAGTAAAAAAAAAAAAAAAAACTTGAGCCTGATATTGGGGTGTAACCTGAAAGATCAGGGAAACAGAACAAGCCACAGCCAACCTTATCTCACCAACTCCTGAGCTCATCCTGTTTCCACAAATCCTCAGACTGAAAGCCTCTGAGTCCTCACCCCTGATGGTCTCAGTTGAATTGCTTAAAAGCCTCTAGTTCCTGCTCCTCATGCTTTAAGAGCGTGAGTTCCTGTTTCTTCATGCCTTATAAGCCTTTCTGTGTCCTGCCATATTACTTCCTAGGATTAAAGGCATGTGTCCTTCCCAAGCAAAGATAAAAGATCTCAAGAGCTGGGATTAAAAGTGTGTGCCACCACGCCTGGCTCTGTTCCCAGTATGGCCTTGAATTCACAGAGTTCCAGATAGATCTCTGCCTCCCAAATGCTAGGATTATGTGATACCACTGCCTAACCTCTATGTTTAATATAGTGGCTGTTCTGTTCTCCGACCCACAGATAGTTTATTGGGGTGCACAATATATTGGGGAACATGACATATCATCACGTTTTTAAGGTTTCATTTTATTTCATTCTCTCTCTCTCTCTGTGTCTCTGTCTCTGTCTGTCTCTCTGTGTCTCTGTCTCTCTGTCTCTGTCTCTCTGTCTCTCTGTCTCTGTGTGTGTGTGTGTGTATTTGTGTGTTTTTGTGAGTTTATGTCACATATATGCTGATGTCTGCACAGAAAAAGAGAGAGTTAGAACTACTGGAGCTAGAGTTACAGATAATTATGAGCTACATAAAGTGGATATTGGGGAATGAACTTGGAACCTCTAAAAGTGTAGCAAGTACTCATAGCCACTGGTCCACTTTTATGCAGTTACTCTGTATTCTTGATGACTCAAATGTTGTTGTATCTGATAGAGTACATTGGAATAAAAGATAATACCTCAATATCATCTTTACCTAAAAGATTGAATTCATTTTTTAAGAAAAGATCCATTATGATTCTTTGCTACTCAAAACCTTTTTCAGTTTTATTTTCTGCCGATAGAATGCAAAAACACACACTTGTTTGAACTTAATGTGACTCTAAAATAAATGATATACTCTCTTTTACTTTTATTATCCACCTGTCACCAAGAGACATATTTCCAGTGCTACATTCAGGAGGTTTTCACTTCTACCATACGTGAGATCCAATATATTTATTCATAATTGATTGATAGGTATCTGGCATACATTTACTTCTGGGATTCCTTCTATTTCTACATTGTATTTTAGTATCCTGGGTTCCTCACTTTCTGGCTGGCTGATTTAGAAAAAGAGGCAAGTTTACCTTTTCACTCTCTGTCCTAAATTTGCATCACACTGCTTTCACATTCTATCAAAGAATTCATTATATTCCTCTTCCTTTCACCATTACTACCTGGGAAATATAGCACATGACTGCTTACTTCACAATATCAATTATTAAAAGGCTAAAAATTTTGGTGAAAAAAAAATATGTCTCTTCAGTAAGATATGTAATGGATATATATATATATATATATATATATATATATATATATATATATATACTTCTATTTAGAGAATTATAATGAACTGGTGACTCAAGTTGTTTTCAATGTAATATGGACTCTGCAACACTCTTGTTGCAACCAAGAGAAAAGAGATAAACTACAGTACCCAAAATGCTTTAGTTTACTTTTTAAAGTCACAAACTTTGGAGGGTCATTGAATTGAATGATTCTTAATCTCCTGGTAGTTTTGCTGTGTTTCTCTGGCTGAAGCAATCTAATGGGTTAAACTATTTCTTTAGAAAAAATTACAATTCATTCACTTTTCCATTGAAAGTTGCCTTTTCTCTCTTAGCTAAGAAACAAGGTTTTTTTTTTTTTGTCTAATCTCTTGAGAATAGCAGCCATTCACAATATCTTATGAAAAAAAAAACATGCTTTTCAATCTGCTGATTAACGGCAGAGTTCATAATTCCTGGGAAAAGAAATTAGAGATACATGTGTTATAAGTCTTCTCAATTAGAAATTTTAAGAATTACAGAACTTATATTACAAATTAACCTACAGCAAACAGCAGGAGTGTGCACGAGAAAAGCATTATCACCAAAAATTTGTAAAAATCCTGGCACTGGCCAATCTGTTTGCCTCCACGAAATTCTTATGAGACTTCAAATTCACATGAAAGCCTTGAGACTTCAACCCTTAAGAAGATCACTTTACTTAAAAAGGTCAACTTTCTACAGGGAAGTGGCCACTGACGCGCTACCTGTGCTCCAATTGATTGGCCTATACCAATGCACATGCAGGTATCACTATGTGGACTCTTTTTTTCTTCAATTCAAAAGCATATGAACACAGAAAGAAACTGATGGCAGAAGAATAAAGGAAAAAATTTGAGGAATTGAATGGGTGGTAGAATTCATGAAACTTTCAAAAAATAAAAAGGTGAAAATCAAAATTTAAAACACAAAAAATGAAGAAATTAGCAAAAATATTGAATCAAGGAGGTTAACATCTTCCACTCAGAAGGTATACAAACAGCCAGTAAAGAAATTAAAGAAGACACTAAAAAATTAACATGTCTCTCTTCTCAGAGAACAGCAGAATTAATATTGCCAGAAACAATGTATGGATTCTTTAGGGAAAGATTCCCCATATTCTAACTTTCTGATTTGTTGCCAGAAAATTTGCTTCAGTTGTTAAAAATGGAACCAGATACTTTGTGTTTATGATTTAATGACCTTAATGTATTAACAGGGTATAAAGTATGAGACCCAAAATTATAGTTTGCACCTGTGGCTATGGAGAGACTACCTGGTAGCCAGAGGCAACAAGCCTGGTTGGAGTATTCTTGCAATTTGAGCATCAGCTTATTAGAAAGAAACATTTGTAACTATTGTTAGAGTAATGCAAAACAAGACCCCTCTAGCTACCTATTCTTATAGAAATCATCCCTTCATTCCAACTCCTAAATAATGATTGTGATTATCTCTTATCTCTGTCTCTCTCTGTCACTCTCTCTGTCTCTCTGTCTCTGTCTCTCTGTCTCTCTGTCTCTGTCTCTGTCTCTGTCTCTCTCTCTCTCTCTCTCTCTCTCTCTCTCTCTCTCTCAATCTTCCCAAGACAATTAATAGCACTTTTTTCATTTATGGGAATTTTTTGAATGATAGGGATTGTTTTTAATGATAACACTTCTTTGGCATTTGTTTTTATATTATCTCCTATATACTAAATAAATTATACTAAATAAAACATCACAGACACATGCCTGCAAACAAATCTATCATTTTACTTGTATCATTTAGTTTTCATTTCTGTGATAGAATTCCATGATCAATGCAATAGATAGAAGAAAGATTGCATTTGGGCTTATGGTTCTGAAGTATGAGAGACATAAGGGTTCATCATAGCAAGAAGGTAAGGCAGCAAGCAGAAATATCATGTATTCAACCTCAAACACATAGTGAAGAGAGTAATCTGGAAATAGAGTGAAATTTTACATCTTCAAAAGTGCCCCCAGTGACATGCTTCCTTCATTCAGGCTGTATCTCCTAAAGAATCCACAACCTCTCCAAACAGTATACACTGACTGGGTAGCAAGTGTTCAAATACATTAGCCTATGTGAAATATTTTCCATTCAATGCACCATATTATTGTAGTCTCAGAATAAATATGATACCTGCAAATGAGAAATTTTTTTTCAGTAAAAATGAATCCAGTTCTTTTGGTGGATTTTGTTTCACTCTACCATGTCATTGTGCCTAGAAAATAAGAATTCTATTTTCAACAGAATGGGAAAAATGTAATCATGGAATTTATCAGTGATGGAATAATTTTCTTTCCATATTAAATGACTTTTTATGTGCAACACAAAGTATAAGGAAGCATACGTAAGAAATCATAGTAGGCAGCATGGTTTTTAGCATATGTACTCTCTGATTAATTGTCTTACAAAAAGCTGCTCAATCAGTAAACCTTGATATGTGCTGATAATAGAATGTGTTCCTTCTGAATGGTGTTGAACCTATTTCAGAGTAAACAATGAAGTTAACACATCATACCATCCAGAGAGAAATGGTGAAAACAGCCTTATGCAATAAGTAATTCTTGCCAGAATTTTAAGAAGAATGAAACATATTTAGTAGGCCGGTATACGAAACGTTATTTATTGAATTCTTTTTTTTTTAATTTTTATTTTGCAATACAATTCAGTTCTACATATCAGCCACAGATTCCCTTGTTCTCCCCCCTCCCGCCCCCCTCACCTTCCCCCCAGCCCGCCCCCCATTCCAATCTCCTCCAGGGCAAAGCCTTCCCCACAGACTGAGATCAGCCTGGTGGACTCAGTCCAGGTAGGTCCAGTCCCCTCCTCCCAGGCCGAGCCAAGGGACCCTGCATAGGCCCCAGGTTTCAAACAGCCGACTCATGCAATGAGCACAGGACCCAGTGCCACTGCCTGGATGCCTCCCAAACAGATCAGGCCAATCAACTGTCTCACCCACTCAGAGGGCCTGATCCAGTTGGTGACCCCTCAGCCATTGGTTCATATTTCATGTGTTTCCGTTTGTTTGGCTATTTGTCTCTGTGCTTTATCCGACCTTGGTCTCAACAATTCTCGCTCATATAAACCCTCCTCATTCTCGCTAATTGAACTCCCAAAGATCCACCTGGGGCCTAGTCATGGATCTCTGCATCCAGATCCCTCAGTAGTTGGATGAGGTTTCTAGCACGACAATTAGGGTGTTTGGCCATCCCATCACCAGAGTAGGTCAGTTCGGACTGTCTTTCGACCATTGCCAGCAGTCTGTTGTGGGGGTATCTTTGTGGATTTCTGTGGGCCTCTCTAGCACTTTGTTTCTTCCTATTCTCATGTGGTCTTCATTTACCATGGTCTCCTATTCCTTGTTCTCCCTCTCTGTTGTTGATCCAGCTGGGATCTCCCACTCACCCAAGCTCTCTTTCCCTCGACCCTCGCCCTTCACTACCCCCACTCATGTCCAGGCTGTTCATGTAGATTTCATTCCATTTCTCTGTCATTGGGCGATCCCTGTGTCTTTATTGGGGTCCTGTTTTCCAGGTAGCCTCCCTGGTGATGTGAGTAGCAGTCCAGTCATCCTTGTTCCACATCTAGTATCCTGTTATGAGTGAGTACATATCACGTTTGTCTTTCTGAGTCTGGGATACCTCACTCAGGATGATTTTTTTCTAGATCCATCCATTTGTCTGCAAACTTCATGATGTCATTGTTTTTCTCTGCTGAGTAGTATTCCATTGTGTATATGTACCACATTTTG
Organism: Peromyscus eremicus; assembly: GCF_949786415.1. Lineage (NCBI taxonomy): Eukaryota > Metazoa > Chordata > Mammalia > Rodentia > Cricetidae > Peromyscus > Peromyscus eremicus. The sequence goes on from NC_081439.1 coordinate 70,700,881, forward strand.
TTTATCCATTCTTCAGTTGAAGGGCATCTAGGTTGTTTCCATGTTCTGGCTATTACAAACAATGCTGATATGAACATAGCTGAACAAGTGCTCTTGTGGTGTGGTTGAGCATTCCTTGGGTATATGCCCAAGAGTGGTATAGCTGGATCTTGGGGGAGATGGATTCCCAATTTTCTAAGAAATTGCCATATTGATTTCCAAAGTGGTTGTACAAGCTTGCATTCCCACCAGCAGTGGAGGAGAGTTCCCCTAGCTCCACATCCTCTCCAGCATAAGGTGTCTTCAGTGTTTTTGATCTTAGCCATTCTGACAGGCATAAGGTGGTATCTCAGAGTTGTTTTGATTTGCATTTCCCTGATGATTAGGGATGTTGAGCAATTCCTTAAATGTCTTTCAGCCATTTGAGTTTCCTCTGTTGAGAATTCTCTGTTTAGTTCTCTAGCCCATTTCTTAATTGGACTGTTGGGCATTTTGATGTCTAATTTCTTGAGTTCCTTATATATTCTGGATATCAGTCCTCTGTCAGATGTGGGATTGGTGAAGATCTTTTCCCATTCTGTAGGCTGTCGCTTTGCTTTGTTTTTAGCATATGTACTCTCTGATTTTAGCATATGTACTCTCTGATTAATTGTCTTACAAAAAGCTGCTCAATCAGTAAACCTTGATATGTGCTGATAATAGAATGTGTTCCTTCTGAATGGTGTTGAACTTATTTCAGAGTAAACAATGAAGTTAACACATCATACCATCCAGAGAGAAATGGTGAAAACAGCCTTATGCAATAAGTAATTCTTGCCAGAATTTTAAGAAGAATGAAACATATTTAGTAGGCCAGTATACGAAACGTTCTTTATTGAATTCTTAAAAAAAAAAAAAAAAAAAAAAAAAAGGCCAGGTGGTGGCGGTGGCAGCGGCGGCGGCGGTGCACGCCTTTAATCCCAGCACTTGGGAGGCTGAGGCAGAGGCAGGCGGATCTTTGTGAGTTCGAGGCCAGCCTGGTCTACAGAGCGAGATCCAGGAAAGGCGCAAAGCTACACAGAGAAACTCTGTCTCGAAAAACAAAACAAACAAACAAACAAACAAACAAACAAAAAAAAAAGCCAGGCCGTGGTGGCACACGCCTTTAATCCCAGTACTAGGGAGGCAGATCCAGGTGTATCTTTGTGAGTTCGAGGCCAGCCTACTCTACAGAGCAAGATCCAGGACAAGCACCAAAATTACACAGAGAAACCCTGTCCCAAAAAACAAAAACAAAACAGTAATAATAATAATAATAATAACAATAATAATAAAAATTTCAAAAATGCATTGCTATGAATACTAGTGGCAAGTAATATTTTTTTCGCACAAATAAGTATACCTAATTTGGTATACAGCTTCTATAAATGAGAAAACTAAATTTAGGTAACTAGATACATTTCTACTGTATTCAGAACTGAGCATCTATGTACTGTGACGGTGCTACTTCCTTCTGAGGTCCCAAAGATTTAAATTCCTAAAATTAATGAGAAAAAAATTTACAAGGATATGAATGAAACGTTATTTAAATATTATTTACTGATATCAAAATTCTACTAGTGTCAGTAGTTTTCTAATTTCAGATTTAGTACTTATACTTTGATTTATGAGGTCCATATGTTTTTAACTATGATTTTCTAACTGGATTTTCATTTGTATATAATATGAATCAACTATGTATAATGAATATAAAAAGTCAAAGTGATCTTTTTGTTAAAATGAAGGGATATTTTGGATCATGATGCAATAACCTAAAGACCATTCTGCAGCAAATTATTTTCTTCTGAAGAAAAACACTATCCAAAAATACTTACACTCTTTCTATTTAATTAAAGTTAAATATTTTCTTAGCTGCCCTCTGCTATTTTCACATATTGGTTGATATACTATTTTCTGAAAAGAGAAATAATTAGTAAATAATAAATATAATTGAATATATTTATATTATTTGATATTTATATAACCAAATTATAATATAAATAATAAGTAAATAAAATATAAATGAAAGAAATTGAAATTTTTAATGAAATCAGTATCTTACGATTGACAAAATACTTTGGGCATTGGTCCAAGGTATAATGGAGCACATTTTATCACCTTGAGACTGAAAAAATCTGTGATAAGTCATTAATTACATTCAGTAACAAAACTCATAAAGAAAATTATAGAAATTTTGAATAGTAATCAATTTGAGGAAACTCAATTTGGTATAGAAAGTATGTTAAACTATATTATATATACAACATTATATTTACTATGTGTCTTCCTTGGTGTGTTTATTAAATTATTTGAGAGATCCATTCCTCTTTTGTAAATTGGTATATTATCATACATTTTGCATAAAACTTGTCAAAAGTAGAATCAATAAATAACATTTTGACATTCTGTTGCTACTTTATTTTATTATTGTAATTATTGGTATTATACTTTAATTTTTCTGACATGTTTTCTCTTTATCTACTAATGAAGGGGAATGAGCCAGACAATTATTTTAGTTCTTACATGTCCTATATTCTCACTACATACAAAAGATTGTTAAGAGCCAAAAAGTGAATATTTTTGGCTTTGCAGGCAGATGGTCTTTGTCTTAACTACTTAACTGTGTTATAATGAATGAAAGCAGCCATAGATAATTCATGAACTAGGTGGCTGACTAAATTTCCATAAAATTATGTTTACAAAATTGGGCTATGAGCCAAGTTGGACTGTGGACTAGTGTTTGTCTAATTGATATCTAGATTTTCAGAAAGTTGGTAAACACTCATGTTTATATTTGAAAAGCAATTTTGTGTCATACAAATCAGCTACTGAGGATTTTGCAACAATGAATTTCAAAATAAGATAAAATGAAGAAGGCAGCTTTTTTTTCTATTTTTGTAGTTGAATTACCTTGATTATACAGTAGAACAAAGAGATATCATTGTTTAGTTATGAAACTTTTACTTTTAATTATTGACATACTTGAATCTTCATACTTCATGTTCCTTTTTATGATTTGTAATGGTAAATAAGATGTTCCTTTATGACTAAAAAGATAGTTTGGAAGGATCAGTGAGCTGTTAAGAAAACTTGCTGTTTTTCTAGGAGACCATAGGCTTGTCTGCAACAGTCATGTCTGGCAATTCACAACTACCTGTGTCTCCAGCTCTAGGGCATATGATGATTTCCTCTGGACTCTGTGGGCATGTACCACACACACACATATACATATACATGCACATGTGTATGTACTCACACATACACAAACATAAATTTTGAAAAGATTGTATATGATGAACAAAGATGATTTAGAATAATTTCTGATCTTTCACATCTAATTATTTTCTTTCCCCTTTGCATGTAATTTCAAAATTTAAAACAAAAATTACTGAGATATCCTATATTGGTTTTAAAATATATAAACATATATTTGAAAGAATATATCAATATCTATTTCAGCTAACAACTTAGAACATAATCAGTTGATACAGGAAAAGCACAATGATAGAATGTAGCTAAAGTTTTCCTGCCTGGCCCACAGTCAGGACAAATCTCTCTCACCTGCCAGTCCCACAGCCACTCAGACCCAACCAAGTAAACACAGAGACTTATATTGGTTACAAACTGTATGGCCATGGCAGGCTTCTTGCTAACTGTTCTTACAGCTTAAATTAATCCATTTCTATAATTTTATACCTTGCCACATGTCTCGTGGCTTACCGGAATCTTTACATGCTGTTTGTCATCTTGGCGGCTGGCAGTGTCTCTCTGACTCAGCCTTCCACTTCCCAGCTTTATTCTCCTCCTTGTCCTGCCTACACTTCCTGCCTAGCCAATGGCCAATCAGTGTTTTATTTATTGACTAATCAGCAACACATTTGCCATACAGACCATCCCACAGCAATAGATAATCTCTGTAATGGTTAATATTCATTATCAACTTGACAAAATCTAGAATTACTTGGAAGATAGCCATTGGAATATGCCTGTGAGTGATTTTCTTAGCTTTTTTAATCAGGGAGGGAATATACACCCTAAATGCTATAACAAATGTCTGTAACTGGTCAAAAGGCAGAGAATAAGTGACCATAGAGTATTCAGAACCCCAGCTGGTAAATGTGAAGTGCAAACCCTATTCCTAAGATACAAGGAAAATTGTACAGAATTAGAAAGACTGTAAGAAACTGAGGACTAGGAATCTGCTGTGATATAATGTCTTCAAAATACGAGATGAAAGCTGAATTCATGAAATCTCAACATGATTGCCCAAACAAAACCTGCATAATGACAGCACAATTGAAATAATAATGTTGAAGAGAAAAATTTTGCAAGGCCCAGTCTCTAGATAAAGATTTAGAGGAAATCAATGACTGCTTAGAGTAATAATCACTTTTCACCCCAGGGACAAGGTACATAATAGTTTATCTAATTCCATATGGTCATTCCTAGACATGTATACATACATGTTTACATATGTAAATAGACCATACATATGTATATATAAATTATTTATATGTTTGTTTGTTTATTTATTTAAAGATGTTTTGAAATTGAGAGGGTGGTGGGTGCATAATAAGAATTAGAAGGCCACTTGACCTGGCTGGCAGACATCAACCACTAGTCACCCGGCATTTCTAAGATGAGTTAGCCACAGGGAGAACAATCACAACTTCACCCCAGGCCACATGGCCTGGGCAAGCAGACATCAATCACTAGTCTGCCCAGGGCCTGTGTTGCAGGGAGGTCAGGCCCCTTTATAATGAGTGAGTAATAGGTGGGGAAATGGGAGAGAGATAGACAGAAGCAGAACTGTTTACTTTCTGGGAAGGGAAGCTGACCTGAAGAGGCCAGGGTGGTGTGGAATGGGCTGATGTGGATGGTCTGCTTGCCACCCATGGCCATGGTGATGTCTGTGCATGGGCTGCTGCCAAGTACCATGCCATGATCTGTAGCTCTGAAGTAGGATCCGTAATCTGTGTTGATGTCTGTGGCTCCTATTACCATTGAGGGTCCTGTAGATGCCTGGAATCTGGGCCACCACCTGTGATACTGTTGATATTCAAGGGATGTTCCCTCACAGGGACCATGCCTATCTGAGAGACCTGTGCTGTGACTGGAAGCTGTGGTGACATCAGGCCAAGACTGCTGCAGATTCTGTGTCTGATTGTGTGGGCATGTTGCAGCCAGGCTCTGCTTGATATCTGGGGCCCATGTTGCTGTGGAGAGCTAGCTGTTCAGAGGCCTAAATTCTGGGACAACAGCTGAGACCATGTTGTTCTTTGAGTATCTAGCTGCTGCTGGGGCCATACAGATCTGGGTGGCCTCTTAAAGCACCCAGGGCCATAGTGATGTCTGGACCCAAACTCTGGCCAGGGACCATGTTTGGTTCTGTGGCCCTATGGCAGCCAGAGTCCATGTTGATGTCTGTGGCTCCTGTTACCATTGAAGAAAAAAAGGACATCTGGTGTCTGGGATGCCACCTGGGGACATGTTGGCATCCAAGGCCCATGTTTGTAGCCCTAAGTTTCTTAGGTCCTCCCCAGCCCGGAGATTGGGATGAATCTCTCCCACCTACATCTGGAAGCTGCTTTGTCCCAAGTAAACACACAGAGGCTTGTATTATTTACAAACTCGATGGCTTATGGGTCAGTCTTCTTGTTAGCTAGCTCTTATAACTTAAGACAACCCATTTTTATTAATCTATAGATTCCCATGTGACCATAGTGTTACCAGTCTGCTGGCATCTTGTTGCTCCTTGGGCAGTGGCTCCCATCCCCCTTAACTCCACTCTGCCCTTCTCTTCGCAGCTGCCTTACCATAGGCCAAAACAGCTTTATTTATTATCCAATGGGAGTCACACATATTCACAGCATACAAAAGACATTCCACAGCACTCCCCCTTTTATTTATAATCAAAAAGGAAGGCTATAACTTTAACATATTAAAATTACATATAACAAAACATTTATCAAGCAAGAATTACAGTTACAATATCTAGTCTATTTGTATTTGACAAATTTAAAGAAAATATTCTATAATCTATCCTATTTTTGTGAGTCTAATATGGGATGACCAATCCAGCTATCATCCACACCAAAAACCAGGCTTAAGAGCTAGCTAAATGCAATATTTACCTTCTCTATGAACTGCTGGAGCATATGAATGAGCAATATTTGCAGATCCAAAGCTGTAGGACTTACATGACACAAGTTAACAATAGGACATACAAGAGGAGTCCCGTGAGAGCACAGTATCAATAGAGCAGCAGAAGCCAGAGGCCTTGAAACAAACCAATGACTCAGCACAATGAACATTTACAAGTAAAGAAAATGAACTAAGTGGTATAATGTGTGACCCAAATGGGTCACACTACATCTTCTACACTGAGATTTTTTGTTTACTTTTGTTTTTCATTTAAATTTTATTTTATTTTTGAAAGGAGGTTACAAGGGCAGAGGGTGGATCCAAAGAGATGGGGATTGTGATGCATAATGTGAAATCCAGAAAGAATTAATGAAAAGTTAAAATAATAATAATAACAACAATAATAATAATGATGATGATGATGAATTAGAGGAAGGAAATTATTTAAATATAGTACTTACGAATTAAAATATCAAAAACTAAAAATAAATAAATAAGAAATCACAAAGTCATACCAGTTCCTATTCTTTAGGATGGTTTTTAACACACACACACACACACACACACACACACACACACACACACACGGGAGAAGCAGATTCACAGACAGATAGAGGGAGATACAGGGAGAGAGAGAGAGAACTGATAACAAGGGTTTCTAAGCAGAAAGATAAAGTGGCTCCCACATCCATCACTGACGAGACAAACAATGTGGAAAGTATCTCGAAAGTGATAGAAACAAAGAAGTTCGAGAAGTTCCTAAAACCCACAACTGGATATTTGATTTGATTCAGTAGCTTGTCTTCAAGATGTCTTTGATCTGAAAGATCAAAGGTGAGAATGCAACCAAGTGTCTACTAGTGGATAAATGGACAAATAAAGCTTCAGTTGCACATACTGTGAAATACCATTCAGTTTAAAGAAGGAAATTAAGATGAATGATGAAGACATTTTACATGACAAAAGGCATATAGATTTCACTCATATAAGTGAATTCAACTAGCCAAAATGATAGGGAAGAAATACGTAGAATGATGAGTGCCAGGAACTGAGCTGAGATAGATAAGATGTAATTGTGTAATAGGTATAGTATATACATTGTGTGTTGGAAAATACAAAATGTTAATTATCAGGGGTAGTAGGGAAACATAGCTAGTAATACTACCAGATTATTTAACTTACATTAATACTATATATCAATATTTAACTTTAAAAAATTGAGATTATAACATAATTACAGTATTTCTCCCTTCCTTCTTTCCTTTCCTTTCCTCCCTCAAAACTCTCCCATATACATCTCCTCTCTCTCTCTCTCTCTCTCTCTCTCTCTCTCTCTCTCTCTCTCTCTCAAATCTATGGCCCCTTTTTAATTGTCTTTGCATGCATGTATGTATATATATACACACACACATACGTACATACATATAACCTGCCCAATCTTTATAATATTTTTGTAAATAACAATAAATATTATTTCCCTGAAAACTGATATTAGACAGGATTTGATATACCTGTTTGTTGCTTGTATTTCTTCCTTGATAGAATTATATTTTGTCATTTTCCTCTGCATTAATACAATTATATAGTTTTAACATTGAGTTATAGTAATACCATGTATGTTTTAATATCATGCATATATGATGTATGCTCTGTAACTGCATTTTCATTTTCACCAGGTTGCCTTTTTCATTTTATTCATTATTTCTTTCACTCTGAAGAAAAATCTTAGTTTGATACAGTGCAGTTGGCTTGTTGTTAATTTTATCATCAATCTCCTTGTTTTAATAGCAAAGAATTAAAGCTGTGATCAACATAATTAAAAGTTCTTATATCCTAACCAGCAGTTTTATGCTCTCAGACCAGCAATTTAAATATTTAATTGATTATGAGCTCATTTTAAAGTGTTTGTTAGGGTTTACATTTCATTATTACTTGTAAAAATCCAATTATACTAACAGTACATGAAAGAAACCACCCATTCTCCACTTTGTTCTTGGGTCAGTTTTTTCTTTCTGTCACTCTCTAAGCCATGCAGAGGCTAAGCTTTCCATATATTCCTCAGGCTAGTCATGACAGGAGCTCAGGGAGGAGATCTGATTCAAGATTTTATACCACACTTCTGCTATAGGTTTTACAGACAATATCTTTCTCTTTCTGTTGCAGGAATAGTCTTTTTCACATCTGTGTCTCTTTGTCTCTGTCTCTAGCCCTCTATCTCTTTGTCTGTTTGTTTCTCTCCCTCTCCCTGTCCCCCCTCCCTCCCTGCTCTCCTCTCTTCTCTCCTCTTCTATTCTCTTCTCTTCTCCTTTACAGAGTCACACAAAGGCCTCTTTTAATTGGCCATCTCACCCAGAAGCCCTAATTTAGATTTTAATAATAATGTAGTGATATTTTTCAGGTTCTTCTCACTTTGATTTAAATAAGTATCTTTCACAGTCAACTTGCATTGAAGGCTTCATCCCAAGCCCCATGACACTAGTAGGATATAGAGTCTATTTATAGAACTAAAGCATACTGAGAATTTTAAAGACCTTTGAGGTGTTAAACTCTGATCTCCCTTTCACCTTCCTTCCCTGATGCTGCTGCTACTGATGATGATGATATGATAATATAAGCAGTTCTGACCTAACACATGCTGTCTGTTTGCTCTTATGTGCTGAAGTGATGCAGGACCTAAAACAATATATAAAACTAATCATGGATTTAGACCTCTGAAACTGTGAGGCAAAATAAACAGTTTTCTCCTAAGTTCATTATCTCAGACACTTTTTTATAATAGTGTAAATCTTACAACACACTTATTTCCTAGGGTCATTTTGGCCACTTGAACTTCTTTTTAGCTCTATATGAATTTCAAGATGGAGTTGCTTTCTTGAAAAAAATGTATTTGTTTATTTTATTCCAGTAATATTCTCCAGTTTGCTTAAGCTTTATTTCTGTGCATTTTATTTGCTGTTGAAAATGTGATTGTGTTTTCAACTCCTTTTTATGTGACAGCCCATTGTTAGTACATAGAAGCACAGCTGATTATTGTAAGATTTAATTGCGTTTCCTCCTCCTTTTAATTCATTTATATCTCATAGTCATTTGTGAAATATTTGCTAGTTTTCTCATAGAAGAGCACATTATTAGTGAACCAATATCATTGATTTTTTTTTACAACTTAGGATTATTTTTCCTTGTCCTATTTTATTGGTTCAATAGCAATAATGAGACTTTGCCTTTGCTTGTGGAACACACTTACAAGAATTCATGACACAAAGGCAAGATGACAAGTTTAAGGCTTACTTGGGTTACTTAATTAGTTTCAAGCAGAACGGTGCAACTAAATAACACTCTGTCTTAAATAAATAAGCAATCATAACAAAAAGGAGTGGTGGAACTTGACATTATAACATGGTCTCTAATAGAGGAAATGTCTTAAGTTTTCATATTTGAGCAAAATGTTGTTATTGGACACACAGAAATGGCTTCATTATATGACTATATTGAGTTATTTCTTTAATTGCTATATTATGTTTCAATAAAGAGTATTAAATTGTATAATAGCAAATATGTTTATGCATCCGCTGAAACTATCATGGGGCATTTATTTATTCTTCAGCTGTTTAATGTGGTAGAGCACATTTAAAAATAAACTATGTTGAACCATCCTTACAGCCTGCATTCAAATAAATCCCACATATTTGTAGAATGCACTCATTTGATGAAATCTTTAACTGGTTGGTTTCATGTGTTGAGGGTTTGATACCTATATTCATTAGGGATGGCTTCTCATACGTCTTACAGATATTCTTTCTTACATTACTTAATCATTCTTGCTCACTTGTGAATTCTTTAACTTTTTATATTTGATTAACTTTTTTCAGTGAGTCAGAGGGTGTTATGTTTGTTTTTATATATTAGGCTTCTTATATCTATATGCTAATTTCTTTTCTAGATTTTTGAAGTTGCATTATACTATTTTACTAAACAAAATTTCTTTCTTTCTTTTTCTGTTTCTTTGCTTTCTTAGAAAATTTTTATGGATATATTGGTGTACTTTATAATGTCTTGCAAGTTCTATTTCTTCCTTGTTTACTTTCTTTTAATTTCATCTGACTAATTTCAAATCATCTTTTAGATTTACTTTTATTTATGTGTGTTGGGGGTGGTCACAGGTGTGCTGGTGACTACAGAGGCCAGAAAAGTGTGTCAGACTTCTAGGAGCAGGAAATACAGGTGAGCTTGAGCCACCAAACTTAGTTGCTGAGAAATGAACTCTGGTCCTCTGGAAAGGTACTTAGCACTCTTAACTGATGAACCACTTCTTGAAACAACCCCAAATTAGCATTCCTTTAAATCCATGTTTTGTTCCTCAGCTTAATAGATTTAGGGCTTTTAGCCCCAGTGATAAACTCTCCATTTCTCTTATTACGATTTGTGCCATAAAATCCTCTCCTATTTTCCATATATTGGCTCTTCACAAGGCTAGGTCTTCACCGGCCACCTCGGGCCTCTGAGATATATGGCCTTCTCCAATTTTTTTTTTTTCTGTGAAGGTATCTCCTCAGGACCTGTGTAGGTACATGACCTATAGTGGACTTTTTTGTCTAATAATCTACTTACTCTAGTTTCTGAAATACTGCCTATATGCTCAAACTCTTTCCTATCCCAGTGAGAGAGATAAAGACAATAGGAAGCTTTCTCCTGATCTTGACCCACTGAGTAAGATGGGGAGGAGGATATGATACGGAAGGACTGTATAAATTTGTTTTCTATTAATCATCAAGTTTTTGCTCAAGTTAACTTAGCTGTCTAAGAGCAATAAGACAATTCCTCTTTATGCTGAGAATCAATATCACCCCTTCCAATCTTTCTTAAGCAGTTTTGTATACATACAGAAGCATATCTTCAACACTCAGACAGACATTTCACAGTTATTCCAGATCCTTTCCTTTCTGCTCACATAAAACTCAGATTCACCTAATGTGGAAGCCATGAAAGTTCTCAGGTCATTCATAAGTATACTCAGAGTATTTTTTGTATGCACAGCCACCTATGTTATTGACAATGTATCAAAGCTTGTCCATGTCCTTATGAACAACTCATTCCTATATCTTCCTCAACAACCTTGACTAGCCTATTTTTTATTTCAACCACTTCCAATACATCTGGCAAATAAAACTATAAATAATTGTCCAAATGTTTATGTTGTTAACCTTTGAAAAGGTGTTTTTTTGTAGCTTAGATTTTTTATTAAGTTCAAACACAGTTTTTGTAAGTGGAGTCTACAATGGAAATGTCATAAAATAAGATAATATTTTTCTTGAAATGGAAAGTTTAAGGACTTCTAACATTATTCTTTCCATAGAAATAATAGTATTCTTCCACATACTGAAAACCATGGTATAACTGAGTTGCATAATTTTACAATGGAAGGGAAAACACTATCAGAAATTTGACTAGATTTGATAAGGGCCACATTGTGTAGTCTGTCTTCATTTTTCCCATGTTCCGACATAGCCATAAGCTGAAATTTAAAAGAATGAACTACATAATCTGGTGGAGATAATTTCATAGAATTCTACCATTCAGATTGTGCTGTGTATAAGTATTCCAGGTGACTTGTAGCCAAGTTCAAAGTGATAATTGGGAGTCAAATTAGAGCAAGGTGATTTGAGAATCTTGCAGAAAAGAAGCATGCAAAATGTTTGGCAAAGGAAGGTGTGATGACTGATATAACATTAGCTACACTAAGACATTGTACATATTCTCATTGATATGATAGGAAAGATGTCAGCCCCAACTATCACAGGGCTACTGATGCCCATTAATGCATTCATTTGAAAAATTTTACCTTGAGAAAAGAAAACAGAAGACTCTTCCTTTACAAGGACATGTGGAAAAGCTTGCCATTCAGTTTTATAGTTATTTAATAGCTACAAATCCTTGGTAGAAAAGGACAAGTTACTGGTTGAATTGGAAGCACTCATTGATGTTGTTGACATGGTGCTCATTTTAAAAGTGTACAAAATTCAAAAGTTAGTGGCTCACTGATATCTGCTCCCCAGCGATAACAGAAAACCTTTGGTGTCAGACAATTTTTATGGTTTTAGCTTCTTTCAGGTAGCCACTGGAATATTGATGCATAAAGGTATAAGAATGAAAGTAAAAATACTATGAAGAATGAAGACTCCAGGATGTCAGAAATTCCATGACCATAGACTGCTTGCCAAAAAAAATGCAGAAAGTAAGCAAATTTAACCTAGAAGAGAAGATATATCGGTATAGTCAGCAAGGCCATAGAGTTTGGCTGCTAATACCCAACTGTTCTCTGCCCCTAGAAACTACTGAACACATATCTACATCATTTTCATATTGATGGATTTTTATCTTTCTTTATATCCATCATTTCTATTCTTCTTGTTTTGGATACAATTTTTACTGTGTGTCATTGCAACTTATGGTATATAACTTGATTTTCCTTTTTAGAGTTTGTTAGCTCTCATAGGTTTTGGACTTACATCTCAGGGTATTTGTACTTTTGTATTATCTTGGAACTTTTGAAATTTTTGAGTCTCATAGAGATAAACGAAGTTCATTTTCCATTATGAGAAGGCTAGGAATTCTGGTGACCTGATAAACTTCATGCTATGTGTTAAATCTTTCCCAAAAGCTCATTTGTTCTGAGATCACCACCTGATGACTTTCTGGGAAGGGACTGGATCCTGGCAGTCTTAATTAATGGATTAGTTAGTGTAGTTGCAATATAGAGGTATTATTGAAACATGGGAATTAACTGGAAAAGTGAGTCACAGGGGCATTCCAAAGATACTTCTCATTCTTTCCTATCCCCTCATTTGTTTCCTGTCTGCCCGGAATGGACAGATTTTGACATGACATTCTTCATCTAGGAGCCATCTGAACACAAAGTAAATTCTCTGAAATCATTAACTGAAATAAATACTTATCCTTTAAGTTGTTTTTCATGTGTTCCTAAGAGCAATAAAAAGTCTGATTAATGGTTTTACCAATATCTATTTAATGATGCTGTTTTTGTTTTTTTTTATAAACATGGCACTGCTCTTTAGCAAATTACATTTTGTTACTGTTTTATTCTTATCACATATATATAAATGTTTCCTGTATGGAAAATTATCTGAGTGAAAATAGGATTTTTACTATGATTAATTAGGAGGTACATAGTACAGAGTACATGGGTAGTCACAAAGCTGGAGCTGAAAACATTAGTAACTTAAATCCAAAGATACATATTTTTTATTTCAAAATCAAGATAACATTTCATTTTTATTTGTAATGTAAGCAAGAACAAGATATGTGGAATTTACATTTGTGTTTTCAAACAGTAGTATAATGCTATGACTATATGTCAATATTTGCAACTATAAAATTAAAAAATAATTTTTCTCTTAATTGAATTTCCTCAACATTGGTTATTAGTATTAGATTGCTGTGGACAACAATTTAGATCATAACAAGGAAAAAAATAAAACTGAAGGAAGAGAAATTTTTCATTATACTGATTTTTTTTAATATCAAATAATATCCTTAGGGTGAAATCACACATGCTTTACCTTGCTTATAAGGCTGGTAGCAGCTGGACTTGTGTTTAATTATACCATTGCATCTGGAAGACTTGATTTAATTTGTTTTTGTGTTACATTTCTGATCATTGTAATGGGATTGAATTGATTTAGGACACTATTTTAAATGTGACATAGCTCATTCATTGAGGAAAACAAATTATTTTACAAGTTGGATCACTTACTCCCTCAAGATTTAATATTTATAACAAATAATTTTAAACTGTATTCTTCCTACTTCCTGTTAAATTTCTATTTGTGCATTAACAAATTGATTTGTATAATTTGTAAAGGTACAGATTATATTAGACTACTGTAGGATCATTATAATCTACAATTATAATAATTACAGAATTCCAAAGCTCACAATCTTTCTGGCTGATTTTGATAGATAAGTTGCCAGTCTAAACAGACAACCACTGTTAAGCATCAATGAAATGATTACAAACATGCAGGTTACTATTCAAATGATGTTTTGCTGTGATAAAACTTGTAGAGTAGATGGCATCCTTTCCAGAATGTAATACATTTTAAAACCTGATATGCAAGTAATTGACCTAAACTATTGGACTTTAAAATACTACAATTTCAAGAGTTTGACAGACATTTTGAGTACTTATAATATATGTGATAGACTACAATCTATCAACAGCTTCTTCAAAGGTTGGCCTCTCATTCTGTGAAAATGCCACATCATCTTAATATTTAAATTAAGCACTCAAGAATTCTCTTCCAACACTAGAAACATGATTCCAGGAACTTGATTAATCCAAACAGATAACAAACTATTCCAGACATAATCAAGAAATTAGTCATTAATGACTCCAAGGGATTGAAAATGTAGCTCAGTGTTAGAGTGCTTGACTGGCATCATGTATGAAGACCATAGATTCAATTATTAGACATACATAAAGGGAAGAGCCATCTCTTCTTTGTGGTAATATCAAGTCCACGGCATGATAATGACAATAATAAAATCCCACTTGACTTACTTAACATTGTATGAGATAATTGGTAAGTATAGAAGACAAAAAGACAAAACTATGAATTCATAGAATGAACTTTATAATAGTTGTAGGAAAGTGTTTCATAGAGAACATTACTGTAACTCAAACTCCTTTACGTATGTGTGTCATTAAAAACTGACAAAATTTTTGGACTTATAGTATTTCTGCCTAAAAGTGAAATTATTACTATTAGTAGTAGTAGTAGTAGTAGTAGTAGTAGTAGTAGTAGTAAAACATGCATCTTGTTTGAACTCTGATGAATCATGACTTAATCTGAGTCAAAAGTTTTTGTTTAGGAATGGAGATCATTCCTTCTCTGTTCTCTATGAAACACTTTCCTACAACTATTATAAAGAAAGATATCAAACTCTCTCAATAAATGAGTTTGATGATGTGAGTAGCTTTGGATATCACTAAAGTCTGTAGCAATAAAGGGAAAAATGAACTGGGTCTAGGCAATTTGTAGCTTGGAAATTGTTGAGGGTTGTGTGGATTAGCAAATCTGAAAACTATGTGTTTACTGAAACTAAAAAGTTTTTGGATTGTAGGAGCCGGGTTTTTCCACAACAAAGCAAGGAGGCTGAAATTATCCAAATGAAAGTGGAGTTATATTGAATAAATTACAATTTATTTGCATTTTCTTAATATTGAGATGCCAATATTAATAAATAGCTAGAAACTTGTCTTGATGTAAAGTTTAGTATATTCTTTTTTTTAAGTTTAGTATATTCTAATTCTCTTAACTCTGTCAGGAGGGACTAGTTAAAAGCAATAGTGCCTGACGAACAAAACTCAAATTCAGAACTCAAGTCTAGGCTTCTGATGTGACATTGCTACTTAGAAAAGTGTTCTCTCTAGGAATGGAAAATGAGCTGCACAGTTAAAGCTTTATGAAGACTGTAGAGTTAAATAAAGAAGTACTTTAAAATTGTCATTGATTTGTTTCAATCAAACATATCAACATCAGTGGAAAAAAAACTACTTGATAAACCTGAAAATTTTAAATAATAAAATTAATTGCATTAGGTTTTAGTCTAAAACATTCATCTTTATGAAGTCAAACTAATTTGAATGAAAGCTTTCTATGAACATCTTATTGAATAAATAATTCTCTGAAGAATAAAATCATGTCAACTTACCATCTTTGGTTATATATGATACAACTAATTCTTCATGTGCTCTTAAGTATGTGAATCCATGATGGTTTGATCATTAATTTAAGTTTACCCTATTTTAGCTGAAAACAGAATCTATGTCTATCATACCCCTGTCTATGTACCTACCATCTATCTATCTATCTATCTATCTATCTATCTATCTATCTATCTATCTATCTATCTATCTATCTGTCTATTTGTCTGTCTATCTATCTACCTATCATCTATCTATCATCTATCTTTCTATTATCTATCTCTCTACCCATATATCTATCTTTAATATATCTATTACACATATATAACAAAGACTACCTATAATTCATTAATACCTAATAATACCTAACTCTAATATATAATATTATATAATATAATATTAATAATAATAATACCTAACTCTAAATAAATGTATATTCATTTGATGTAGAAAATATTTACCCATAATCCATTAATAAAAATGTGGATCTTGTTCCTGGTGGAAATATGTATTTCTGAAAAGGCAATATTTTAAAATATGTCAACATTGATATTTTACTCTTAAATAAAGGGCAAATTTGTGTGGTTTCCCTCATGTTTTGTACTATAGAAGACATTTTCGTTTGTGTCCTCAAAAAGTGTGTCATTTTCTGAGTCACTGTTTTCTTTCTCGTTTTTGCAATTATTTCTCATTTTTCACTTTCATACTTAATTTTCTGCAAGTGAAATTTCGTGAATTGTTTTACTTACCCTAATAAAATATTTCAAAGAAGCAGCTTATTTTCTATGCACAGACTACTTCCATTCTGTTAAACAGTGGGCATGATTCTCCATGCTTAAATCAAGAGTTGCAAGACTCTGAATAAAGTTAGTTCTGATGAAGTATGTTTTAAGTTTAATAACATGATTTAATTTTCTGACTTCTTTCTCTTTGCACTGTGGTCTGATTATTTTCGATAATTAATTGACCTTGCTTGTTCCCTTTTACATGTGCAATGCAATTTATGTATTTTATGATGATAGGCAACATGTACATAAAAATAATCTGTATCAATTAAGTTTTCTCACAATGGCTTCAAAGCTACAGTGCTGTACATATTAAAAAATAAGTTAGTTGTTTGAACTATTTTGTTAGACAAATGTTGTGCACAGTGATAACAAATTTCATTCTCGAAGTATTACTGTCATTTTGTAAAGAGAATGGTTTGATATATTTACTTAAAAGTATTTGTTCAGTATGATGCAGATAAATGTGTTTATATTACGCTTTGTGTCTGGAGATGAACAATAATAAAATAGGTTAGGATACAGGGGAATTGAATGAATTTGAAAGAGATAGGGAAGGGAGAAAGGGAGTTATGGTGAGCAGATGCAATTTATCAGAAGGTAGCATATATTTAAAACCAAACAAAAAGATATGTCAAATACAGTTTTTAAATGTTTGTCTTACTGCAATCTTTCAACTGAAAATAAAATTCAGAATGATGATAATACCACAGGAAGTTTAGTAGAAAGAGAGCTAAAGCCTCTTGTGTATTGAACTTCACATTTCAAAACTCAATTTCTCAAATCAATTAGTCATGGTTTCCATAGTTTCAAGCAGACAAATATGGATTTTAAACATGCTGTACTGGACTCCTTAACAAAGAGACTGGCTGTAGAATGCTCAGATAAGTAGAGTCAATAAATTGAGTTTCCATTTGCACAGAGTCATTGAAGTTTCAATGAAGTGTTCTGCTCAAATGGAACTTTTCCTTATTTTTCTCTCTCTCTCTCTCAAGAATCACTGTTTTTCTCTTTACTCATACAGGATTTTAAATGTACCAGCAAAGAGTTTCAGAAGGTGGAATTGAAACTTTAGACTAAAATAACTTGCATTTATCCATTCTTGATCTCTAAAACATATGTATAAATATAACACCTATTGCAATAATTAATGATCTAAATATGATACTCTTTTTTACTCCCTTACACAAAATTGTAAGGGAAACAAAAAATGGTAAAATTGTCTGTATGACGTCATCATGCTTGATAAATTTGACTAAAGCCTGATTTTTAGCGATTATTTTTTGGTTATGAGCCTAGCCTTTAAAGGCTTAGCCATTTCCCAGCCCAATTATTTATTCATTAGAATCATTTCTAATCAGTAAGAAAGTCAGTAACCATGTTTTAACTACAATTTAGTTATAAATATATACCTCAAATATTTAAATATGCTGGATACCGATGAAAAGAAATAAAATATAAATAAAAGTATATAAATAATATGTATTTTATGCTGCTGAACCAAACAGTAACATTTTATAGTTCTCCACAGAGATATACTTTTAAAATATTGATCTTTTATAGTGTATTCATTTCATTGTGCAATAATACATTCCAAAAATATACATCAACTATAACTGAATTATTTCAAAATTACAAAGTTCCATGATTATTATAACATATTCAGTCATTTCATAGTCAAATTCATAATAATAGTCACAAGACACTGAAATGTGGGACAGTTTTAATTTAAGCACTACAATGCAAAACAACAATGATTCACAAAATAGTGGTGAATCAGGAAACAGGGAGCAGAGTGACGATTTATCAGGCACTGACAAATATTTCATTACTATATAAATTTAGTAAAGGCTGTTGTACACACATCATAAGAATTTGTACTTATAAGCATGCACGCTCATAATAATGAGAGTAGGGGTTTAGGGTTCTTCTATTCTTCATCATGTCTTAAAGCAACAAAAAAAGTATTCACTTTAAAATAAAACTTCTAATCTTAATTTCTATGGAACATCCTTTTCTTATTCTTGTGATTAGATAACGTTTCTCAATAAGGTTTTCATCAAACTTAACAAGTGGAAACAATATAAAGCACAATAGAAATGTGAATTTTTGTTGTTCATATTTCAAAACATGTTTATCACAGAATTCATTCTTTAACAAAAATAATGACCACAAAATCCACAAACTTTTCATGTTAAAGAATTCCATTTTGTAATACAAATTACTACATATTACAAATACATCTCCAATTGAAGGCTTATGAAATTTTAATGCATATATTTGATTATTCTTATGAAAAAATATAGTTTTAAATATATGACAAAACAGTTTTAACTTTAAATAAACTTCTATTTTATCTACACCAATATGATACAGAGAACTGAAATATTCGAACACTAATTTTACCTTAGGTTGTATTAAAATTTAACAAAAAAAAATACCAAGATGAAATATAATGAAGCAATATGTACAATTGTGTAGCTTAGAGAGCCATCTTTAAGTTCCATTAAGTTTGAAATCTAAAAATTCTAGGTAAGATATTTAAAATTAGTGCCATTCAATCTAATATCTGATTCATCAAATCTTCATTTATATTAATATACTAAGAAAGTTATATTGAACCCTTGCTTCTACCTATTTAGAATTAACATTTAAAATTAATTCACTTCTTCATTCTCTAAATGTTTGATTTTATTTTGTATTTTAGCTGATTGTAATAATTATTCCTATTTGTAGAATACATAATAATATTTTGGTACATTTATCCAATATATGTGAATAAACTTAGAAGAATTAAGTTTTCTAGCTCCATATCAATTCATTGTATGTAGAGTCAATGAACTCCTATAATATTCACCACATATGTACTAGTTTATTGTGTATTGTTCTTAGTTTACTATGCTAAAGATCGCTAGGGTTTACTCTTACTGCATACTTCTAATACCTGCTCTTCAATAACCAGATAGTCTGTAATTACAACACAGATTTGGACTTTATATTCAAAGGGGAACAAATGGGTATAGATAACCATGTGGTATTGGTCTTTCTATACTTGTGTAAATAGAAAATTTAATTATACCAAAGCAGGAAGCTTCTTCACAGCCAAACAAATAGTTTTTGTAATTAAGTTTACGGAATTTCTCTAATAGTCTACATGCAAATTATCCAAGTCAGTCTATTCTATAAGGTGTTTATTCACCCTGTTGAACATTTTTTTTGTGAATCAGCTTTTGTTGTCACTATTAATATAATAATACTCGTGTAGACTTCAGTTACTTTCACTTGTTTCTAGGATCATGTATGAAAACATTTAAATGATTTTCATAACCTGAGATACTTTCTCCAGTATTTTCTTCTAAAAATTTTATAATTCAGGTAATATATCAAAGTACTTAAATTCCATTGAATTGAATTTTATATCTACTGAAAAATTAGGGATAGTTTTCATGTTCTATAAATTTATTTTTAATGTTTACAACATAATTTATTTAAAAGGTTTTCCTTTAACCAGTGCATATTTTAGTTCCTCTGTGTAAAATATCTACTGGCTAGAGAATTGTGGTAAAGTTTTAGGCTCTCTATCCTTTTCCCATTTGTTAATATTTCAGTATTCATGAAAAAATCATAATTTTGACAGTTTATTTTAATGAAGTTAACATTTCCTTCATAGAAAAATTAGACAAAGCAATAATAAATAAACTAGATTAATATTTACTGGTGAGTAGAAATGTAATTTTTTAAACCAAACACTAATAAACTAACTTCAACATATCACAAATCATTACATACAAGCGAAGAGTTGTAGGAGGAATGGTAAAATGTTTTAACATTTAAAAATCAGTAAGTGTTCTGAAACCTATGACCTATGAGTGCAATGAAAACAAAACAAAACAAAAAAAAAACAAAAACCAAAACTAAAACAACATTCTCATAACAGTAGAGTGTATGTTGAATAAGGATTAATATTTCTTTTATTTTAAAATTATTTTTATCATTTTATGTGTGGGAATGTTTTTATGCATGCATATCTGTTCAACACTAGTATGCTTAGTGCTCCAAGAGGCCAAAAGAGAATTTTGAATTCCCTGGAATTCCTTTGAATTCCACAAGAATAACAGACAGTTAACTGTTGAACCATCTATCCAGTCATAGGAGAAGCATTTCTTCACTGAAAAAAATCTTTTAACAAATTAGGTTTGAAGGGAGTCTACTTTAAATTAATAAATGCTTTGTGTGACTATCAACCCTATATCCAATAGAATGAATGAGAAAAAGTTCAAAGTGTTTCCTCTGAATTATAGACCAATATAAGTGTTCTTACTTGTACCACTACCTTGATACTGTCTTGAAAGTAATAGTAAGACAAATCATGAAAATGAAAATGATACAGTATCTCAAAGAGTCAAAGGAAAATACTACCTAATTTAAAAATATGATCTGCTTAGTCCACATAATGTTATTTGTGTCACAACAGTAAAAAAAGAGCAGGCCATCAATTTGAAAAAGAGCAAAATACCAAGAGAAGGGTTAGAGAGAGAAAAGGGAAGGAGGAAATATTTAATTATATAACAACCTCAAAACAAATAATAATAATGAAGGAAATATTATCTATGATTGAACACATCATGACATTACTCAGTGAAAATCTATGTATTCTATCAAAATGTGGTTAAAGTTGACAAATTCAGAAAGTAACAATGTATGAAATCGGCATAATAAAGAAATATTTTTATATTTTTAGTAATAAAAGTTATACTTCCCATATCCAAATAAAACAATAAAAATTAAATAAAAATAAACAGATTCATCATATGCATAAATATAAGTAAAATACATATAAGGTAATGTAATCAAGGACCTGAGAGATCTTTTCACTAATAATATGTATTGTAGAGCATGCAAAAGTGGAGAGAGACTTTTGCTCATAATTTGTAAAAATTACTATGTTTTAAACAACTACATTGTAAACATATGTAAAGTGTAGATTTAGTGAAATCTTTATAATAATATTAAGAATATCGTACACATATAAAGATAAATCTGGTGCTGGTGAGATGGCTCAAAGGGCAAAGGCACATACCTCTAAAGTTGAAGGCCTGAGTTCCATTACCAGACCACATGATCGAAAGAAAGAATTAGCTCTTCACTTGTTTTCTGGCCTTCACATGTGTGCTGTGTCACACATTTAAATATTCAAACACTCACGCCAACACACACATACACAGATAGGTATATGGAATCAATTAAAAGGTGGGTCGAGTAAAACATTACTATAGTTCTTATAGAACCACAAAAGACTTAGAGATGTTACTAAGAAAAAAAAAAAAATCAAGGTAGGTTATCGTAACATTTATTTCTAAAACACTACAGAAATATAGTCACCAGTATAAGCATAAAACTGGCATAAAATATTATGGGACTGTAAAATAAAAATATAGTGATTTTTTAATGTTATTATGCTAATAGAATGCATTTGTTTATTTTTGAATGTTTTTAATTGAAATTCAATCACAAAATTTTCCATCTTCCCTCTCACCTTTCAACTACAACTCTTATTCCTTCTCAAGTAGTGCCACTCTCTGATGAGTGAGCATTCAAATATATACATGAGTACCGAGATTTATAATAATAAATATTACCTTATATGAAAATAAATATGCAATCTGATCTGGAAATCTTTGACCAAAATGAATTAATGTTATAAATTAAACAGAAGCTAATAAAGATATTTTAGTAAGTCTGGAGTAGGAAATCAGTCAACTTGGATTGTCAATGTGAAGTGAAAAAATTTAAATTCACAAAAATCCAAAGATGTTTTCAAAAGGAGATTAGAGGCAATTTAGATACTCTCACAGCTAAAATTAGACAACTTTTATTCAAAACATTTACAGTAAAATACTCTTAAAATATTCCCAAAATTATTACTGATTTCCAAACTGTTGGGAGAGGATAAAGGAGAAAATTTAAATGGAAGTTTCAGTAGGTAAGACCCAATAAGTGAAACTACATCTGTTCAAGACAAAAAATCTCTGGCCTAGGCCTAAAATTCTAATTCAGAAGTCAATCACCAGGTCAAGTGACCACCTCTCCGCAAAGGACTACCTGGAATATAGGCCCACCTTAAGTTATGATAAAGAGATAAGTGAACAAAATATTCTTTTAAAGAGATAATGTACTTTCCTTTTCCGAAATTCTCTAATAGAATCTCTGAAATTATACAGCCAGGTTGTTTCATCAGTCTGCCTGATTTCCTAAACTACACAGAGAAGTGTATCTTTTAATTTCCTTCTTTCTATCTATATCTAAGTATGATGTCTCTAATACTTCAAAGTTCTTTGATTTTTTTTTTTTCTGAAGCCCACTCCCTACCAAGTAGCTAACCTCAATGCCAGCTTAACTTAAATGGCATAGCTTAATTTCCCATCTCTTCTCCATTCTCCTACTCTAAGCAGCTGCCAAGGTTTACATTTGACTGTGTATGAGGTTTGTTTGTTTTTTTTTAAAACATCAAAAAATTTGGTTCTATTTAATAATCCCAACCTAATTTCTATTTTACCCCTTTATAACACCCTACTCTATTTCAGTTCCTTGAAAGATCATCTCCTATCCACTAACTTTATACTAGCCACCAAAGTTTTGTGCATACTCTAATGAAACATGCATATCTAAAATATAAAAACTAATATCCACATGTGAGGAAATCATATAATATTTTCCTTTCTGGATCTAGATGATTGTTTCCAGCTCATGCAGCATACCAAAGTAAATATAGAGAGGAATAGCTAACACTGAGGGGCCTTTGAAAAAGAGATATGAAAACCCACTACTGTAAAGGCCTCCATGTAGTGGACATATATTCACCATATAATGCGATTATGTGTCAGTCTGCCAATTAGATATCATATGCTACCAAAATAAACCCCAAGTACAAGGAATGGGTTATAAGGTTCCATCTTTTTGTTGTTGGCCCATTGGTTCTCATAGATTTCCCCAAACATTACAGGCTATGACTGATATTATTGGTCAACCTCCACAACTTGAGAGTTAAATGCTATTGTTTAAGGGACCACATAGTTATGACCCAGCAAATGTGGAAATATAACTGTTTTTCATTAGAAAGCTTCACCCTTAATGCATACTGGTTAAATTTCATATTGCAAGAAGGTGCTGTACATGCTAATGAAAGAGAAATTAATAATTAATCTCGATTAGCTACAAACTGTGCTAGATACAATAATTATCTGCTTAGCACAATATGACTTTTGGGGCAATAGCAGCATGAATATTTTGGAATTAACAAATGACTTTGATTTGAGGTTTGCTCCATGAGATGTATATTATCCAGTTGTCGGTTTTTGTGTTGATTCCTCTTTACTGCAAGAAGTTTCTCTGATGTGGGCTGTGTAAGGGATTGATCTATGGGTATATAGCAGCATGTCCTTAGGAATCAGTTTGTGTTATATTCCTTTTAGAGAATAATAGTAGATTTTCCCTTAGGCCCATGACCTATGTAGTCTCAGATTTCTCCTCAACAATGACAAAATGCTACGTGTAGAAAATCCCAGTGAACCAATAAAAAGCTATTGGAACTAATAAGAAATTTCACAAAAGTTTCAGAGTACAGTCTCAATTCAATAGCAGCTGACTTGTATATACTAGTAAAGAAAAATCAATAAAGTTATGAAAAAGTCAACAGAAAATAGATTATCCATGGATAAAGTTATCTACAGAGAAGGACATAACTATGTAAAGCTACAAGTTGTTGATAAGAGAAATTAAAGAAATAAGAAATTAAAGAAAGATATCTAATATTCAAAGACAAGAAGAATTAATTGCACTAATTTGGAAATTCAACTCAGAATAATCAGCAAATTCAAAGCAAACTCTATCAAAATTCTATTTTTTTTAAATTTCAGAAGCATTAAACCGAGTTTTAAATATGAAATTATAATCATACTATTATAGCCAATGTTTTTGAAAGTAAAAAGAACTAAAGTCTGGACACTGCACTTCCAGTTTCATAAATGAGTACACAAGTACGCTAATGAAAAGAGTAAGGAAAGATGTGCAGACTAATGGAATATAATTGAAAATTCAAAAGTTAACCCATGCATCTATTGCCAATTAATTTTTCCAAGGTTGACAAGACAATTCAATGAGGGAAAAATAGTCTTGGAATAAGTGATTTTGAGACAGCAAGACAATGAATACAGTATCATTTCAAACGTCATACAGGATCTGACTCCTAAGAGATTTATGATATAAATACAAAGGGCAGGCTCTAAAACTCCGAAGAAAATAGGAATAAATCTTTATAATCTCAGCCTTTTTAATGTATTTTTAGATATGATCTCAAAAGTTCAATCAACATTGTTCAGCTATCATCAGAGAAGCTTCTTGCAGTAAATGGTAATTAATAGTGACCAACAACTGGACAATGTGAAGAGGTTGAGATTTTGGAGGCTAAAGCCTAAATCTAATGTCTTTATCAAATCCTTCTCCTCAATGTTCAGGGATCTATGTGTGAAGATGAGGCATGAAGATTGTAAGAACCAGAAGTTGTGGAAGACTTCAAGCGAACAATGTCCTAGAGACACAACAGGATTGATAAACACCACCCACAGAGACTCATGAGTTCATATTTATACACATAACTCCCTAATACAGATAATTCATACATGAACTCACAGAGATTGTGACAGTATGCACAAATGTGATATGCATTGATTCATATCAGATAAAATACCAGCACTGGGATTGGAAAATGAAAACAAAGTGCCACAACTAAACAAAAAGCTGTTTGCAATGGATGCTTGCAGGGAAACAGAAAATCACTTTTCTCCAGAGTAATGTCACTGGGTATATCAACCACATTCTAAGGGAGGTACTATGCCTAGGAGTAGTGGGCCAAATAGAGTGAATCTTTATTTAACTTGTTGGGGTATGTGTGTGTTACTTTTTGTATTGTTTTCTTAGTTTCCTGTCATTTACTTTGTTTTATTTTTAATTAATTTATTTTGAGTTTCACTTTGGTTTTTGTTTCTATTTGTTTTTGCTTCATTGAGAGAAAGAAAATGAGAGAATGTGAAGATGAGTGAGTAGGGAAGTAGTGTGTACTAGGGAAGAATTGGGGGATAGGAAATAATATAATCAAAACATTATATGAAAATGTTTTATTAAAAATTTAATTGTAAAAAGTATAATATTGAGCACTCTCTACTTGGAACCCATAGGCCACTCCAGCCTGTGAATTAGGTAGATGATCTTCACTCTACTTTCTGCCTTCCATTTTAAATCTCCCATTCTAATATCCAGCAATGTAGCAGACCAATTGAAGTGGTATGTCCTCTCTCTGCTACCATTCCTTGGAGATACCAGAGATCCTCATGGAATACCCAGTTGTCCTACCTGTCCATTTATCTGTCTCAGACATCAACACCCAGAGGCACTCTACCTGGGAACTTGCTCACCACTCAGGTCTGGGAATCAGGTAGGCTATCTTCACTTTATTCCCTTTCCTTACTTGCAAATTCTCAAGTAGAATTCAAACTTGTAGAAGTCTATTTTCAAGAAACTGCCTTTCTTCTCTGACTCCACTCCCTGGGTATTTCATCAAACCTTGGAGAAGACGCAGGTTGCCTGCTTCCTATGGACCTTCTCAGATTCATCCTACTTTTCTATGTAATCTTTATCCTTCAAATCAGCCCACAATACCTAGAAAGACATTTAACCCAAAATTCCCAGGGACCACAAACTGGCCACAACATAAGCATTCTCTATCATGCAACTAACAGCTACCACACCTTCCTAAAGTCTAGAGTGGGCAACAGAATCCAAGAAAGGGAATACCCACTAAACGAGGACTGGAGTAGTTATCACCCTCTAGAATCACAATCATCTCAAACCCAGATGCTTAGATACCTGTGCAAAAACACAGACATTAATGTCCAAGACAATATGTCTCTACCAGAACCCAGCAACTCTACTATAGTAGGCCTTGAGGAACAAAATTATGGATAAAGTCAAGGGAATTTTCAGAATAGTTAATATGAATATGTTCAAGGACCTTAAGAGTATATAAATAAATCCCTTAATAAACTCATTGAAAAATAAGTGATGGAATGAAATAATGAAAACAGTTCAAGACATGAAATTAGAAATAAAATGACTAAGGAAACCTAAAGTGAGGTAAAACTGGAAATACAAAATTTAGGAAGTCAAACAAAAACCTCAGAGGTAAGTTGTACTGGCTTTTGTGTATATTTTATGTAAGCTAGAGTCATCTGAGAGAAAGGAGCCACAGTTGAGGAAATGCCTCCCTGAGATCCAGCTGTAAGGCATTTTCTCAATTAGTGATTGTGGTAATTTGAAAGGAAATGGCCCCCAAAATGAGTGGAACACGAGGAGGTGTGGCCTTGTTGGAGTAGATGTGTTCTTGTTGGAAGATGGGCTTTGAGTTCTCATATATGCTCAAGCCATGCCCAGTGCAGCAAAACACTTCTTTTTTCCTGTCAGTCAATATGTAAGAACTCTCAGCTACTTCTCTAGCATGATTTCTGCCTGCATGCCACTATGTTCCACTGTGATGATAATGGACTAACTTCTGAACTATAAGTGAGTCATCCAAATTAAATGTTTTCCTTTATAAGAGTTATGGTTTTCATGGTGTCTTTGCAGTAATGGAAACCCTAAGACAGAAGTCAATGGGGGAGGGCCCCGCTCATTGTGAGTGGTGCCATCCATGGGATAGTGGTTGTGAGTTCTGTAATAAAGCAGACTAAGCAAGCCAGTAAGCAGCACCCATCCATGACATCTTTATCAACTCCTGGCTCCAAGATCTTGCCCTTTTTGAATTCTTGTCATGACTCCTTCAATAATGAATAAAAATATGGGAGTTTAAGCCATATAAACACTTTTTACTCAAATTTGCTTTCTGGTCTTAGTGTTTTGCCTCAACAATAAAATCTCTGACTAAGACATTAGCCTCATCAGGTGGAACTGAGAATTTTAGGCATTGAAGACAAAACAGAAGAAATGAAGAACCCCAGTCAAACACAATGTTACATCTAAAATAACACAGAAAAAAAATATATGGGAAAACTGGAACACTGGAGAATGGCAATATCCATGAATAACAGGAAGAGTTAAAGGGAAAGAAACTGAGGTCAAAGGTACAGAAAATATTTTCAACAGCATCATAGAAGAAAATTTTCTCAACCTAAAGAAGGAGGTGCCTATCATGTACAAAAAGCACACCGAACAACAAACAGATTGGACCCAGAAAAGAAATCCTCCATGACACGTAATAATCAAAACACAGAAGGTAGAGAACAAAGAATAATAAAAAGCTGCAATAGGAAAATAGCAAACAACATATAAAGGCTGAACACCTGAATTCTCAGTGGAGACTCTAAAAACCAAAAGGACATAGATATTACAAAACCTAAAAGCCCACAGATGCCAGCCCAGACTGCTATATCCATCAAAATTTCAATAACAATAGATGGAGAATTAAAGACATTCCATAAAGACATTCCATGATAAAAATCAAATATATATATATATATACACACACACATAAGGTGCTAGAAGTAAAACTTCAACAGGAAGAGGTTAGCCACACCAAACAAAACAATGAATAAATAACCTCAGACTAACAATTCAAATGAAAGAAAAAATATACCATAGCAACAAATTAACAGAAAACAATAAACACTGCCCATTGATAAATCTCAACATTAATATTTCATTGATTCATTAAAAATATACATACTAATAGATTGGATTAAAAACAGGATCCATCTTTTTGCTACATCCAAGAAACAAACCTTAACATCAAGGATAGATACCACCTTAGAGTAAAACAACAAAAAAAAATATTGCAAACAAATGGATCAAAGAAACAAAGCAGTGTAGTCATTTTAATATCTGCTGTGGTGATATTTTATTTGTGATGAAATGTGATATTTTGTTTGTATGTTAATAAATAAAGTTGCCTGGAGATCAGAGGTCAAATAGTCATTAAGCAGAAGTCCAGCGGTGGTAGCACACGCACTTAATCTAATCACATGGCAGCCAGAGTCTCTGTGTGGTCAAGTACACAGCCAAACTTCGTAAAACAAGCCTTTAATCCCAGTACCAACCATAGAGACCTGGAGGTCTGTATAGACAGGCAGTGACGAGGAAGTCATGTGTCTGGGCTTAGAGCCAATGAGAAGGCAGAACAGAAAGGCAATAAAAACAAGTCAGGCAGGAAAAAACTCTCTGAGAAAGCTACTGCTGGTGGTAAGCTAAAGCTAGTTGTGGCTATTGCTCTGATCTCTTTGGCTATTTCCTCGGTATTTGGCTCTGTGTTTCTTATTTACTAAGACTGTTTAGAATTTCATCTACAATCTGCCAAAAAACGACTTCAAACCAAAGCCAATCAGGAGAGATGGGGAAGGACACTATGCACTCATCAATGGAAAAATCTAAGTGAATATGGCAACTGTTAATATCTATGCACCAAACACAAGGGATCCCAAGCTCATAAAAGAAACAATAGTATAGCTTAAATAACACATTGGTCCTCATAAAAGTGATAGTGGGTAACTTGAAAATCACACTCTCTCCAATAGTGCAATCACACATACAAAATCTAAACAGAGAAATGCTGAAGCTAAATAAGGTCATAAATAAAATATAGAACAATTCACCCAAATATAAATATATACATACATGTCTGTTTTCTCTCAGGAGTTGATGGAACTTTCTCCAAAACTGACCACATATTTTAGCACAAAGCAAGCCTTAATAGATACAAGAAAATTGACATTAACACCCAGAATCTTATCTGACCACCACAAATTAAAACTGGTTATCAACAACCACAGGAACACCAAAAAGTTTACAATCTCGTGGAAAATGATCAATTTTACTCTTGAATGGAAAAAAATGAATAAAAGCAGAAAATGTTAAGGCAGAAGAAAGTTAAAAACATCTTACAACTGAATGTAAATGAGCACACAACACAGCCACCCCTTTGAGCTACAGTGAAGGCAGTCCTAAGAGTGAAGTTTGTAGCAATAAGTGCTGTCACTTGAAAAAAGAGAGAAATCTTATATTCACAGCATAGTGATACACCTGAAAGAACTAAAACAAAAAGAAGAAATGACACCCAAAAGAAGTAGATGTCAAGAATTATTTGTTGAGGGTTGAAATCAATAAAATACAAACCAAAAAGAAGCAAAAACAAAACAAAATGAACAAAAAAAAACCCAATACATCAATCAATGAAATGAAGAGCTTTTTTTTTTTCATTTTCTTTTTTTGAGAAAAGTCGAGACCAATAAGTGCGTATCCAAATAAACTAAAAGGAAGAGAGAGACAGTCCAAATAAATTAAATTTGTGATGGAAGGGGAAAGAAAGCAACAGACACTCAAGAATTCTAGAGAATTATAAGGACATACTTTGAAAATCTGTACTTCTCCAAACTGAAAAATGTAAAATGAAAGGGTGGATTTCATGTGACAGGAAACACAAAAGTTATATCAAGATCATATAATTAATTTAAACCAGCCAACAACCCCTAGTGTAATAGAAGTAGTAACCAAAAGCCTCAACAAAAACCAGAGACAGATGGATTCTTAACATAATTCTATAAAACTTTCAAGGAAGAATTAATGCCAGTATTCCTCAAACAATTCTGTAACATAGAAACAGAAGGAACATTGCCTAATTCTTTTTATGAAGCCATAATTACCATGGATACTAAACTACACAAAGACCAAACAAAGAAAAAATAATAGACCAATTTCCCTTATGAGCATAGATACAAAACTTCTCAAAAAGTACTTGCAAACCAAATCTAAGAACACGTCAAAGATTATTCATCTTGACCAGGCAGGCTTCATACCAGAGTTGTAGAGATGGTATTCCATATATAAATCAATAAAAGTAATCAAGCACATGAATAAATTGAAAGACAAAAAAGCTCTATCCTTCTATTAGATTCAGAAAAGGCCTATGACAAAATTCAAACCCCTTCATGATCTCCTGGAGGGACTGAGGATACAAAGGACAGACATAAAAATAATGGAGGCAATTTATAGCAGTCCCAGAGCCAATATCAACCTAAACAAACAAACAAAAAAGAAACCTCAAAGCATTTCCACTAAAATCAGGAACAATGCAATACTGTCTACTCTTTCCATGCCTATTCAATATAGTACATGAAGGCTGAGCTAGAGCAAAAAGAAAAATGATGGTGATTAATGGGGTATATTAGCAATGGAAGAAGTCAAAGTATCTCTCTTTTCAGATGATATGATAGTATATATTATTGACCCTAAAAATTCTACTGGGAAACTTCTCTAGTTGATAAACACTTTCAGCAAAGTACCAGGATAAAAAAATTTACTTAAATGCCAGGCGGTGGTGGTGCATGCCTTTAATCCCAGCACTCAGGAGACAAAAACAGGTAGATCTCTGTGAGTTCAAGGCCAACCTGATCTACAGAGTGAGTTCCAGGACAGCCAGGGCTGTTTCACGGAGAAACCCTGTCTAGAAAATCCCAGAAAAAATTAACTTAAAAAAATTGGTAGGTTTCCTATTATACAAATGACAAATGGACTGAGAAATAAATCAAAGAAACAATACTTTTCAGAATAGCCATAAAAAAACTATCTTGTGATAACTCTAATCAGCAAGTGAAATTTTTTATAATAAAAATTGTATCACCTTGATGAAATAAATTTAAGGTATCAGAAGATAGAAATATCTCCCATGCTAATGGATCAGTTGGATTAATATAGTGAAAATGGCCATTCTACCAAAAGATGCCTACAGGTTTCATGCAATCTCTATCAAAATTCTAAAATAATTCTTGAGAGGATTTGAAAGGACAGTTTCCAGCATTATATGGAAACAATCATCATCAACAGCAACAGCAGCAGCAACAAAAATCCAGGGTAGCTAAAACCATCATGAGTAATAGAACAGCTAGAGGTATCACCATCCCTCGTTTCAAGTTGTGCTATGGAGGTGTATTACTAAGAGCAGCATGGTAATTGAAATAAAAGCAGACACACTGATCAAGTATAATTGAAGAAGTATAATTGAAGAAACAAATGTTCCCACACATATGGACACCTTATTTTTTATAAAGAAGCCAGAAATACACACAGATAAAGACAGCATCTTCAATAATAGTGCTAG
Source organism: Peromyscus eremicus (assembly GCF_949786415.1). Lineage (NCBI taxonomy): Eukaryota > Metazoa > Chordata > Mammalia > Rodentia > Cricetidae > Peromyscus > Peromyscus eremicus. Next base: position 70,732,727 of record NC_081439.1, read on the forward strand.
TATGAGCTAATATGTCCCCCAGAACATAAAAATTACATGATTTTCCTTAACCATTACCCTCACATGAGAGGCAATTCCAGTTGTTGTGGAATATCACCCCCAGAAGAGCCTGCCTATAACTGGAGACGTGTAACAAATGGTTCTGGGGACTTGTATTTGGAAGAAAGTTTCCATCAATATCTGCAGAGAATAACTAAAAACCAGCTGGTACAAGCCCCCCCTTTTCCAGCAGAAGGGAAGAGAAAGCAGGAAGAAGCTTTGGCTGTTTGAATACCTTTTCGAATCTCTGTGCAATTTGGAGATGGTGTCTTGTATTCAGTGGGTCAATAAAACCAAAGGTGTCTTTCAGTTTATATGAAAAAAAACAAAGGAAAGCTTGCTGAGCTTTGGGGGAAAAGAAAAGGCAACCAAAAACCCATGATTTCCAAGGAATAGGAGACCATGGTAAATGAAGACCACATGAGAATAGGAAGAAACAAAGTGCTAGAGAGCCCCACAGAAATCCACAAAGATACCCCCACAACAGACTGCTGGCAATGGTCGAGAGACAGTCCGAACTGACCTACTCTGGTTATGGGATGGCCAAACACCCTAATTGTCGTGCTAGAAACCTCATCCAACTACTGAGGGATCTGGATGCAGAGATCCATGACTAGGCCCCAGGTGGATCTTTGGGAGTCCAATTAGCGAGAATGAGGAGGGTTTATATGAGCGAGAATTGTTGAGACCAAGGTCGGATTAAGCACAGAGACAAATAGCCAAACAAACGGAAACACATGAAATATGAACCAATGGCTGAGGGGTCACCAACTGGATCAGGCCCTCTGAGTGGGTGAGACAGTTGATTGGCCTGATCTGTTTGGGAGGCATCCAGGCAGTGGCACCGGGTCCTGTGCTCATTGCATGAGTCAGCTGTTTGAAACCTGGGGCCTATGTAGGGTCCCTTGGCTCGGCCTGGGAGGAGGGGACTGGACCTACCTGGACTGAGTCCACCAGGTTGATCTCAGTCTGTGGGGAAGGCTTTGCCCTGGAGGAGATTGGAATGGGGGGCGGGCTGGGGGGAAGGTGAGGGGGTCTGGAGTGGGGAGAACAAGGGAATCTGTGGCTGATATGTAGAACTGAATTGTATTGCAAAATAAAAAAAAAAAAAAAAACCCATGACTTACCAGAAGATGGCTAGAGCCCTGAGGAAATATAGCAGGACTGGAGAGATCACAAAAATCCAGAGAAAGCTGACCTACCAGTTCAGCGAAGCTGTTCTCCAAAGACTCTCTCCATCTCACTTCCTGGGGACAGACCTCTTCTACTAACAGTACAGGCAGCCTAATCAGGAATATCTCAGCTTGAACCACTGGAATGCAAACTACTATGCTTATGCCGGTTACCAGAGCTAAGCCACTCCAGCTTCTAACTGTATTCTATCATTTCTTGCTTTTCTAGGATCAGAAAACACAGAGCTTCAGAATTTTTCCAAACAGCTGCTCTCCATACTCACAGATCCCACATCCATGACTTAGAAACATCTAGGGTGGACTGTGCACAGAACACGTGCAGACTTTTCTTGTCCTGACTTCTTCAGTAGTGTTGGCATTACATTGATGCTCAAAGGAAGCTGAAGATATTTCAGAAGGATGCTCATAGTTCACTTGCAGATACTTTGTTATTGTAAGAAACTTAGTGTTCATAGATTGGGTATCCAAGAACACCATGGATCAGACTGGATCAATCTCCTGTAGTCCAGTGTGGCTTTGAACTCAGAGGTCCAGCTAGATCTCAGCCTCGGGAGTGCTAGGATTAAAGGTGTGTGCTACCACTGCCTGGCCTCTATGCTTAATCTAGTGGTTGGTTCTGTCCTCTGATTTTCAGGCAAATTTTATCTGTTGGAGTACAAACAAAATATCACCACAAATTTTATTAATGGACAACTGTATTTCAAACAATTGAAATTATAGACTGAATGCCTTTGCTATGAAAATACTTTTTCTTCTAGGGTATGCCAGCTTGCTTATTTGCTTGCTTGCTTGGAGACAGTCTTGCTAAGTAGCCCAGACTATTCTCGAATTAATGTGATAACAGATATGTGCCACCATTTCAAGCTTATGTATTGATTTAAGCACTTTCTTGTCAGTACTCAAGTAAAAAGTCACTCAACATGTACTGTGACACAGAGGTTATACCAAAATGTTCCTGGCTTTAAAAACTACAATAGACTGTTATTTATCACGGTGACTTTTCATTTTTCTGATTATAGGTGTGAGTACTTTGTTTTGTTTTGAGACAGGATCTTGATATATATACTTATATATAGCCCTGGCTGGCTTAGATCTCATAGATCTTCAAGTGCTGGTGCTAAAGATGTGTGTGTGTGTGCTTGTGTTTGGGGGCCATATTGAGGACATTTCTGCTCAACCCACTGTCATGAAATTTTACCTGTTCTAGTAAGGTTTTTTTTGTTGTTGTTGTTTTTGGTTTTACAGGGTCTCACTTTGTAGCACTGACTGGACTGGAGCACACTATGTAGACAACGCTGACCTAGAACTCAGCTCTACCTGCTACCTTGCCTCCTGGGTGCTGGGATTAAGGGTATGATCCACACACATAATTTTAGGTCTTACATTTAAATTTTTAATCTGTTTTTCCTTCTGTACTGGGATGGTTAGTTTTGATTGTCAACTTGATTGGATTAAGGAATTCCTAAGGAGTTGGCTTGACCCAGGCCTATCAAAAAAAAATCCAGCTGAGTCAGTTTAATTTTTCCATCAAGAGTCACCTGGGAAGTTGAGGAATTATGTAGATCAGTTTAGCACGGGAGCATTTCAGTGGGCAGGAAAGCAGAGGAGGAACTAGGAAGAGGAGGAGCTACAGGAGGAAGAGAGACGTAACAGAAGGTGTTGGAGTAGTGAATGTAATCAAAGTAACACCCAAGTGTTTTCTGGCTACAAGGTCTCTCTACATAGCCCTGTCGGTCCTGAGACTCACTATGTAGACCAGACTGGCTCCTAATTCACAGATACCCCTTGCTTCTGCCTTGAGCACTTGGATTAAAGGTGCATCTGCCATACCTGTTTGGGTTGTGATCATTAACAACCCTGCTGTAAATGATTCATCTTTTTTGTTTGGTTCTTGTTTTTGTTTCTTGAGATAAGGTTTCTCTGTGTAATCCTCCGTGTCCTGGAACTTGCTTTGTAGACCAGACTGGTCTCAAACTCACTGAGATCCACCAGCCTCTGCCTCCGAAGTGCTGGGTTTAAAGATGTGTGCTACGGGCACTGCCACTTGACTTTTGGCTCTTTTTGTTTGTTTTAAGACAGGGTTTCTCTGTGTAATCCTGGATGCCTTGGAACTCACTGTGTAGACCAGGTTGGCTTCTCCAATCGTGCAGATGCACCTGCTTCTGCCACCCAAAGGCTAGGATTTAAGGAATGCACTGATTCTGCCTGGCTATGATGGCTAACACTGATCACCACCTGGCTGTAATCACCTAGGAGACGTGCCTCTGGGCATGTCTGAAGGTATTTCTAGGAAGAATTAGCTGGTGTGTGTGTGTGTGTGTGTGTGTGTGTGTGTGTGTGTGTGTGTGTATGAAGATCCTCCCCCAAATTGAAATCTGTCTGCAAAGAAAGCAGTGCTGCTTCACTCGCCCATCCCTCAACTTGCTGGGGGCATGTGCAGCCACCCTGCAGCTCCCACCATTGGCAGCTTTTGTTGTTGTCAGAAGTGCGATTCTGATATTGCAATGTGGACTGAGGACTCCCCCAAGGCTCTCATGGGCTGGGCAGCTGCTGGTTTTCAGTCTTGGACAGCATATAGAAAGCCACTGTTGGACCACTCTAGTCATCATGTAAGACAATCTGCTAAGCAACTGTAGAAATATATATATATATATATATACATATATATATATATTCACTCCATCAGTTCTGTTTCTCTAGAGTGCTCTATCTAATACACCTATAAAAATGTGATAGTAAAGTTCATTGCTTTGTGTAATTAATACATGCTAATAAAAATATTTGCAACAAAAAATAAGGAATTGGCATTATTAGGAGGTGTGGCTTTATTAGAATAGGTATGACCTTGGTGGAGGAAGTGTGTCACTGGGGATGGGCTTTGAGGTTTCAGAAGCTCAAGCCAGGGCCAGTGTAACTCTCTCTTCCTCCTGCCTATTGATCTGGATATAAAACTCTTGGCTGCTTCTCTACCACTATGTCTGCCTGCATGCTGCCATTCTTCATGTAATGACTATAAAGAACTAAGTCTCTGAACTGTAAGGCAATCCCAATTAAATGTTTTCCTCATTAAAATTTGCTGTGGTCATGGTATTTCTTCATAGCAAAAGAAATCCTAGGACAGAGTTGGTAGCAAGGACTGGTGTGACAGGCTGGACCATGCTTTTGTTTGGAGGAATGTGGAACACTTTGGGACATTTGACTAGATGAGTTATTGGACACTTTAAGTGGGGCTTCATGAGCCACCCTAGTAGGAACAAGGAAGAGGGTGCTGAGGGTGATTTAAACTCTGGGTACCTGGTTGAAGAAGTTTCAGAAGAGAAGAACCTTAGTGTGTGGCTTAGATACTGTTTTATGATATTTTGGTTAAGAACGTGGCTGCTTTCTACCCTTGCACAAAATTCTGCCTGAGGCTGAACTGAAGAGTTGTGGATTAACAGGTTTGGCAGAGTAGATTTCAAAACAAGCTACTATTGGATGTGTTTCTTGGTTAATAGTACTGATATTACATAGATCTATAATGAAAAGGAGCAAGCTAAACAAGGAAAATACAAAATGTACAGTTTGAAGAGAAAGGGAGTGCCACGAAGTTTAATGGAGCTGAGTCCTATGATCAAGAAAATAAACAGATTAAATAAAAGCCTGATAAATTGAATAAAGGAAGTGATAAGCTCCAGACAATACCTCACCTAGCTAAGCTTTAAGCTTTTGAAAAGAAATTAAAGAAAAGTTTAAGGCCAGCATGGTATCACATGCCTTTTATCGAAACAGGAGGCAAAGGCAAGTGGATCTCTGTGTTCCAGGGCAGCCTTGTCTACAGTGCTAATTCCAGGATAGCCAAATTTAGGCAGTGAAAACAGTAAGCTGGGGAAAACGTATTTGAACTAAGGGGCCGTGTACCAGGCCCAGAAAGCAGCAGAACTTGGCAATTTCAGCCACATGGTTGTATTTTAGAGTCAATGATACAAGAAAGAGGTTATTGAATCCCTCTCTGTGACTAAGGGAAGCAGAAGAGGCTAAGCATGTGTCAGAGATGTCCCTGTATGGAAGCCTAGAGAGGCGATTGTTTGAAGCTGTGAAGCTGAGGCCTGGATTGCCTTGGAGACCAATATGTTGGAGTTACCAGAGCCATTGAATACCTGCTGAGGAAAGCTGCTAACAGGAAGTGGAAGCCGTCTATGAAAAATAAGTGTGTTGAAATTAACAAACCTGAAAGGACTTGGAGAACTGAAGAAAACTTTGGCATCATCCATGGAGATGCAGGGTTTGAAATTTTCCCAGATGGTTTACAGTCTTGCTTTGGTCCAATAATGGCAATGTATACCATGTGATGTTATATTTTGGAGTATGTGATCTGCTCTTTCATTTTGACTTTACTGGGGATTACAATTAAGAGATTTCATGAGTCTCAGAAGAGACGTTGAACTTTGGACATTTAAACAGTGCTGATACTTATGATAGAATGTGGGGACTTTTGAAGTTGGCCTAAATGCATTTCACATTATAACATTGATACAAGCCTAAGGGGGCCAGGGAGTGGACTGTGATGATTTGATAGAAAATGGCCCCACTTAGGCCCATGGGGAGTAGCATTATTAGGAGGTATGTCCTTGTTGGAATAGGTGTGCCCTTATGAGGAAGTATAGTGCTGGGATGTCTTTCTGTATGCTGTGAATGTGTTGCTCTGATGGAGTGATAAATAAAACACTGATTGGCCAGTAGCTATGCATGAAGTATAGTATAGGTGGGATAAGCAGAGAGGAGAATTCTGGGAAGGGGAAGGCTGAGTCAGGAGACACTGCCAGCCACCTCTGCCATGAGAAGTAAGATGTAAAATACCGGTAAGCCACAAGCCACATGGCAACTTACAGATTAATAGAAAGGGGTTAATTTAAGATATAAGAACTAGATAGCAAGAAGCCTGCCACGACCATACAGTTTATAAGTAATATAAGTCTCTGTGTCTTTACTTGGGTCTGAGCAGCTGCAGGCCTGTATAGGACTGGGGAAAACTCCAGCTACAGCTTTGATGATGCAGAAGTTCAAGCCAGACCCAGTGGTACTCTTCTTCATGCCACCTGCCAATCACTCACATGTCTACCTGAGTGCCACCATGCTTCCTGCCATGAGGAAAATGGACTAAACTTCTGAAAGTGTAATCTAGCATCAATTAAATGTTTTTCTTATTAGGAATTGTTTGGTTATTAGTAACCAATATTATGAAGATCTATAATGAAAATGAGCAAGCTGAACAAGAAAATACAAACTATATATTTCGAGGATAAAAAGAGCACCAGAAAAAAGTTTAATGAAAAGCCTGATGTCAAATGGAATAAAGGGAATGACGACCTCAAGGCAAGACTTTACCAAGCTAAGCTTCCGACTATAAAAAAGAATTGAAGAACAACTTAGGCCCACGATTGATGGTATACACCTTTGATCATAGTACTCAGGAGACAGAGGCAACACAATCTTGGAATCCAAGGCAAGCCTGGTCTACAGAACTAGTACCAAGACAGCCAAGCTTAGGCAGCAAAGAAAACCTTCACAAACAGAAAACTGGTGAAAATGTATTTGAACAAGGGGGACCATTTTCTAGCTCCAGCATGCAGCAGTACTTGGCAGCTTCAGTAATGTGTTTTGCATTCTAGAGTCAAGAATACAAGAAAGCAGCTAGGGGTTATTCCTCTTTGACTAAGGGAAGCTGAGGAGGCCAAGGATGTGTCAGAGGTGTTCCTGCATGGAGTTCTAGAGAGGCCACTGTGTAAAACTGTGAATTTGAAACCTGAATTGCGTTGGAGATCCCAAGATTTTGGAAATTCAAGTGTTCTATGATATCTATTAAGGAAAGCTGCTATTAGGGAGTAGAAGTCTAAGAAAAAATAAAAATCACATACTTCCCACATACAATGGCACAGAGTATACATTACTGTTCCAAAAGGTAAGATAGGGTGTGTAGTGAGGAAATATTGGACCAAAACATGACTGACTACAACACACTTCTTTCTCTTAGACTTCTACTCCCTAATAGCAGCTTTCCTTAATAGATATCATAGAACAGTAATGTATACTCTGTGCCATTATATCTGGGAAGTATGTGATTTTTATTTTAGACATTTATTTTAGACATTACAGCTAAGAGATTGCTTTGAGTCTTAAAAGAAACTTTGAACTTTTAAATATTGTTGAAACTTTGAAAGAATATGGGGACTTTTGAAGTTAGACTCAATGCTGTTTTGCATTATGATGTGGGCTCAAGCCTATAGGTGTTGGCAGACATTTTTTTCCTACCTGCCAGTTCCCAAATAACCAACACAGAGACTTAATATTAATTACAAACCTAGACCAATAGCTAAGGCTTGTTGCTACCTAACTTTTACATTTGAATCAACCCATATTTCTTATCTATGCTTTGCCACATGGTTTGGTACCTTTTGTCAGTGTGGCATGCCCATCTTGCTTCTCTTTGCTTCTGCTGACGACTCCCAAGTTTGCTTTTCTCCTTCCTAGCATTCTCAGTTTGGCTTTCTTACCTAATCTTATTCTGTTCAGCTATTGGCCAGTCAGTTGTTAATTAAACCAATCATAGTGACATGTATTCACACACTGTAAAGGAATATTCTACATATAGGGACCCGAGAGTTCAATGTGGAGTTCTGAAGGAAAATGGCTCCATATGTAGAACTCTAAGCTACCTCAACAGTACCGTGTCTGTCTGCATGCTGCCATGCTTCCTGCCATGACAGTATTGTATTAATCCTCTGACCTCTAAGCCAGCCCAAACTAAATACTTCCTTTAAAAGTGTTTCTGTTGTCATGTTGCAAACTAATACAATGGCCAAGAACGTGAGACTAGATAGGCCACTGACCTAGATAGGGGAAAAGCAATATCACTGTTTTTCTAAAAGAACAAGCAATAAAATTACCCTTAACAACATTCTACTTTTCTCGTGTCTTGTTCATGTTTTATCAGGGAATATTCTTCCTGCAGTAGGTGGGAACAAATACAGAGACCCACAACTGGAATATGATCAAACAGGATGTCTGAATCAAATAATTATGACTCTTCAGAAATATAGTTTAAATGAACTAAAGAGTTAAACTCAGTGAGTGAACTTTTGTTATCAACATTGTTCTAATGAAAATACCAACAGAGTGTAAATTACTAATATATATATATAAGAAACTTGAAAGTGATAAAATGATTCAGCATATTCAAGTTTCACAATATTGTTCTAAATTAGAAGACAACAAAGATACTTTTTTTGCTCTTTTTTCATTTTTAATATTAAGGATTACTGATCATTGGTAACTATATAATGTTATGTAGTCTTACAATTATTTGAAATGTAGAAATTTTTAAAAAAATATATCATTACAAACAAAATAAGTATCCTAAAGTATATAAGAAGTCTGAAATATATTTGAAATAATAATTACATTGAATGTTATGATTTATTTTATTAAAACATCTTTTGTCTTTTGTACTTGTCAAGACGATATCAAAAGTCTACTGCAACTTAGTAACATGTAAACATTCTAGAATTTGGGATATTGATTGACTTGGCTAGTTTATTTACATCTAAATTTCATTTGAATGTGATAGTCACATTTGTTAGGAAAGTGTGCTGAAGTCACTCACTTCATCATAAGGATTTCCATATCACACTCATTCTGTTAAGCTGTTCTTTTTTCTTTCTTACTCATTTTCCTTGGCCTATCCTCAAATCCTTGCCAGATTATAAGTATATGCCAAAAGTGAAAGCTAATTGAATAAGATTCAATAAAAAAGAAATAGTCCTCTTTTGTGAGGATATTTTTCACTTCTATTTGACTACATAACCATAACCATTACTCCCATGGAAACTCTTCTCATTCTCATGTTCAAAAATTTCCTTGAAATGAAGTAACTACTAGAATCAACCAATATGGAAACCTACCAGGTTACTAAGTGTGATTTTAAACAGTGAAGGAAAACTGGTGTTAACAAAGTTAACCTATCTCTGCTTTCTAAATGTATAATTAATTCCTGTTGATTCTTACTAATAGGTATTGTCTCTATATAGGCTTCTAAGGCCGTTGGATGCTTTATTATGATCTGCTTCATGATGATGAACTGTTCTAGAATTCTCTTACCAGTAACATGTGCCTCTTTTTACAAAACAGTGAACTCTTTATACTTGTTATCATACAGTATTCAGCACTGCAAAGAAGATAGACAACAGAGCAAAAACAAACATACAATTAAAACAGTGATACATAAACATAGAAAATAAATATGTAATTACAAATTAAAACAATGGCACTGTGTAAAATTGTCAGAGAACATAGCCAAAATTAGTATTTTGAATTTATAAGAACTACACCTTATGGATAGTGAAAAGATTATTCTAGATAGCCATAAGAACATGTATCAAATAAATGTCAACTAAGTCAACTTGTTAGCATTTAATTTCTGCTAGTTAAAAGTAGGAATAAAGGACAATATTATATATTTTAAATTGTGATGAGAACATGGTCCTATTCAAAAGAATATTATCTTAAAAAGTATCATAAGACCAAATGTCAACTCACTAGGAAAAATGGTTGTGTTATATTTTCCATTTGATAACATGGATATATTAAAACTGTCTAAAATATTTGATTAAAATTTGTTTCCTAACTTTTGAATACTTTTGGTTTTAACTCAAAGTGAACTTGAAGCTGTAAGTACTACCAATTATTACAGTTTGTACAGGACAGCTGTAAGAATTGACAATCAACAAGGGAATATGCTCAAAAAATGTCCAAAGTAATAGTGGCATTTATTTTAAAGAAACCAGACACAGTTGATCGCAATATGAAGGAAATGGACTTTAAACAGTTCTTCCTGCCTCTTTCATTCAGACACAAACAAAACCTTTATAAATGTAACAGAATGAAAAGTGGCCATGATGTCACATACCTATAATTTTAGCACTAAAAGAGAGTCAGAACGAAGTGAAGTTCACGGTCACCCTCAGCTTCATAGGACTTAATCAGAGGCTAGTCTAGACTACATGTCGTCTTGCCTTAAAACAAAACAAGATCAAATGTGTGTGGGTGATATAAGATGCTCAGCATACTATGAATTCCCCCATGGTAGACCAATATGATTTTGGAAGCAATTTTATTTAGCTCAGGTAAAATAATTTCATAATAAAAACAGTTCTTACTACTGAGAATTGAAAATCCAAAGCAATATTTTAGCATCTTTGTAAGTACTGTTGTGAAAATCAACCTTTAACAAAGTCTCCCAGACTCTGATCAAGTATCATTCTGTTCCCCTAAGTTGCTGAAATCTGCTGCCCCTATGTTAATATTACAGCCCCTTCAGCTTCATTGATATTGCTCAGTTCATTCACTGTTACCTGCATATTGATAGGCAAGGAAAAGCACTTTCTAAAGAGAAAATGGCCTTGTCTGGATGACAAACTCCAGGAAGTAGAGGCTGTGGACTGGCACACAGCCTCCTGAAGCTGCATTTAATTTCCCATTCCCAATCTTCCTATATAAATTCCAAATACCCCCTTCACCCTTTATAGGCACTCCTTTCTGGTTAGAAAGTATCTGCCCTTCACTGTTTTGAAATAAACAGTATCTTCTGGTGAGGCCAGACTGGTCTCTTTCTGCCTTCTGTCTCTGTATGCTGCCTTAGAAATCTAACAACTCTAATATTATTAGACTGAACTATAATATTTAAGATGAACTTAAATTATATTTTTTGTGTGTGACTCATTTGATTTTTTTTTCAAGTTTAATGTGAATGTTGTAAATTTCAGAGTTGCATTGACTCAACAAATGTTTGTTTTACATTTCTTTATGTACCTGGAATTATAAATTTACTGAAATTTATCAGTTACAAAAATTATTTGTATAAGCAATAAGTTAAATGTGACAAAAGAATGATTTTCAAAGCGTTAGGACAAAGCAATTGGGACACAGAGAAAAATATACAACATGGTCTTAGTAATTAAGATGATTTTTCTAAGAAAATTAAGGAAACTACAGATAATATGTTGAGAAAAAATGGATTGATACAAGAAAGATTGAAAATTGGTCAAGTCACAAGTTTTGTGTTCAAAATAGTAGTCAGTTGTTAAGTGAATGTGAAAATTGAGAGATTCTTGCTAGTAAAAGATTTGGTGTTCATGTTACTGAGTTAAAATCTATCACTAATTCAGCATTAATGCCCAATGAAGTTTACATGTTTATTTCTGAGGCTTTATTTAATGTCGTGAAAATCTAGCAAACTAATTTGTGACATCTAATTCTTTCACAACTGAACACACACAAAACCACAGACAGCTACATGGAGGTCTTATATGTAATGATTCTGTGTTATGTATTCATATAATATGTAGATAGTTATTGGTATATATTCATACAGTATCTAGACAATTGTTATATATATATATATAAAATTCATCTGCAATTTAAAGCATCAGTGTGTACTTGTATATTCACTAGTAAATTATTATAGAACCATATGGCATAAAGTTATAGAAGATACATAAGTATAAATGTACATATGCAATTTATATGACACGTAATTTTGAAATTAATATTTTATAACACTATTCCTGGTGAGGCATTAACAAATATGTGTTCACCACAGATAGGGAACTGATGATAGACCAACATATGAAAACCACAAAAGTCCAACTTGGTGTGTCAGTGAGTTTTAATAGGATTAGTTACAGGAATATGGGTGAGAGATTAGTTATAGGAGCAGAAATAATTCATAGACAGCAGTATCAACCAAACCCACCCCAGCATGACTGCACATAAAAGCTTCAATCCTAGAGTTCCCTATACAACCTGCAGGCTATTCTACAAGTTAAATGATGTCATTTCCACGTAACCTAGTTACTCTGAGTATGTTTCTCAGTGGCTCTTGTAGTTCTTGAAGGAGAAATTCTTAAAAGAGAAAGAGTCTAGTGAATCTTGCCAGTTTCAGGGACTTGCTGAAGCCATTGACTTGTTTCCTTCCCGAGCTTAACAAGCTTCCTGCAGAATGGAATGTTTCACCTTCCCTTAGTACACATCGTTGTTTTACCTTCTTGGAAAAATCCTCAGTTTAAAGATGCTAAAGAACTTTCCTGAGAACACCCTGTTATTGTTTTTTTTTTTTTTTTTGGACCTCTCCTTTAACATCCTTTGTCTTAATGATCTTCCTTCTAAGATAGATAGTTTTAATCTCAAAGAAAACTACTACAAAACAATTAAGTCTAACAAATACAAACCTAAATCTAAAACAAAATGTTTAAAAAGGTTTATGGCATTAATTTATTTTGCTTGTGGAGGTTTTGTGGGTCACTGACGTGCTAGCACATAAGTGAAGATTAGAGGAGGGACTGTAGGAGTCAGTTCCCTCCTTCCACCATGTAAATCATGGGGATATCACATGTGCTTTCAGCTTTGATGGCAAGTACTTTTTCGAAACTGAAACATTTCCTCAGCCCTCAAATAGTCTTTTAAAAGGTTAAGATAAGTACACACAGGAAAGTTAAAAGCATGTGTTTTTTTCTTGTAGATGGAAAAAAAATGTAAGAATGTTAGTATGTTCCACATCCTGTCTTATATAATGGTAAAGAGCCTGTCAATAAAAAGTTATGCTCACAAGGGGGTTTTGGTTTTATTTTGCTTGGTTTATGAGGAAGTCTCTAAGAAGGCTAGGCTATTTTCCAAAAATATAAGTATAGGGTTAGCACATGGGAACTTTCTTTTTATTTTTTATGAATCAAGTTCCCATTATAGCTTACCATTGTGGGCTTATTTCTGAAAAGTAAGAGGGTGCTTAGACATAGCAAGTGACATGGAAGAAATGTTTCCCTAAATTATATATATGATAAATTTTTATATTAGCATGCTCACTGAATGCCTTTGCCATGTTATTGTCTTCATCTCTTTCTCATAAGTTCATAACACCTAAAAAAGTCTTTGTTAAACTTCAGTGTCAGGAAAATGTCAGTTGAGCATTTTTCAGTGATATGAATGCCTTAAGCCTGTTTAGCACACTTCTAATTAAAGAATTCCAACTTACACAGGACAGATATTATTAATAAAATGCTATACCTATATTAAATAATTCTATAATATTACTTGTTCAAGAAATATATTTCACATTACATAATGAAGAAAAATTTAACATCAAATAAATTATAAAAAGTATATATCCACCACACTTCAACTATATCATAAAAAAATAAATTACTATTATTACTATTTTAAATATTTACATTAGAGAAAATTTGTGACTTCTTATAAAAAAATATCTTCCTCTTTATTCAATGTTTAACTACCATTCCTTTATTTTTTTTAATTTTTTTTTTTTTTCAGAGCTGAGGACCTAACCCAGGGCCTTGAGCTTGCTCGGCAAGCGCTCTACCACTGAGCTAAATCCCCAACCCCAGCATTCCTTTATCACATGGATTACAAAATATGTTTTAGCCGTTCCATTCTTGATTCAGATGGATATGAAGCAGAATACAAAGGACTTCTTCTCTAGGCCACAAACATTTCTGGGAGCCACTGTATTCCTATAATGTTATCTTTTGATGAGTTATTGTATTTCTTCAATGCCAAGGTAGGTAGGAAACTTTTACCTCAATGCTACCATAAAAAATTTTAGTTTATTTTCATAAACATTTCAGTCCATGATTTAGTCAGTGATAATTAGGAAATATTTGCAATATCTATAAACCTTGTACCTTTCATTAATTATGAGAAATATACAATGAATGAAATGTTTATTTATTTATTTATTTATTTATTTATTTATTTATTTATTTATTTGGTTTTTTTGAGACAGAGTTTCTCTGTGTAGCTTTGGTGCCTTTCCTAGAACTCACTGTATAGCCCAGGCTGGCCTCGAACTCACAGAGATCTGCCTGGCTCTGCCTCCCGAGTGCATGGGATTAAAGGCATGTGCCACCACTGCCCAGCATGCTTTTTTTCTTAATTTGACAGTTTCCTTCAATGTAGTGACACTAAGTAAATCAACCATACTTCAGGAAAGGTCCATGCTCAGGATGTAATGGCTAATGTTATGTTTTAAGTTTAAATTAATGTATTAAAGAGATCCATAATACAAAATTGCTTCTAACTGGTAAACCCTACTTGCCAATTACAGAAATCTTCCTGGAATGCTGGGGACTGTTTTCATGTAAGATAACAAGCTGTGTGTTTTCACTTTTGTAAACAAGCTTGGTTGCCCAAATGGCACAGGATGTATGTTTGATCATGTGTAGGCAGGAAGTACATAGTAATTGGTACCATTTTAGGGCATGCACCTGGCCTGTATTCATGGACTTTGCCAGTGTTCAATAAAACCTCTTATTTATTTAAAAAAATTAGCCTGGTCAGACTGGTGAATCTTTGAATGACCCCAGACCCACAACGAGGAACAGTTGGCCTACACAAATTAGACTCCATAGTTTGGTGAGTGTGTGTGTGTGTGTGTGTGTGTGTGTGTGTGTGTGTGTGTGTTTGTTTAGTTTTATTTTTGTTTTTGAGAAAGAATATGAAGTTCAGAATATGTGAGGGGAGCCTTGAGAGGGGTTATGAGAAGCTTTGTGTGTATATATATGGAAGTCAGAGGACATCTTTTGGGAGTTGGTCGTCTGCGTTCATTATGTGGCTTCCAGAGATTAAACTCATCAGTATTGGCAGTAAGCACTTTTAAACACTTGATGCCTTATCAACTTGACACAAACACATCACTTCTCAATAATAATCTTTCCTTTCTCATTTGCCCCCAAGGTGGCATATTAATATTATTATTATAATATAAAACATAAATAACATTTAAAGCTCAACAGTCTTTAATAAATCAAACACATTAAAATTTATGTCTCTTTGATATATCCAGTTTCTTTAAATATTCAAAATCTATTTTAAAGTTCAAAGTCTCAATTGTGCACTCCTGTAAAATCGAAAAATAATTGGAATACATTCTTAAAGAAGTAAGAACCAGGGCACAATCATAACCTGAACAAAGCAAAAAAACAAACAAAACAAAACAAAAAAAACCCTCAATGTTCATTCGTAATCTTTTGGGATCTGCCAAAAGTCCTGGGTTACTTCTTTGGCTCTCCCTTCTATAGTACCAACAGCTTGTCTACTTGTTCTAGCTGACTTCATTGCTGATTTGGGTGATCATCCCATGGTACAGGCATCTCCTAAATGCTGGGGTCTTCTGCTTCAACTGGCTTTCACTACTAGCTTTTTCTGGGCTTTCTTCAAGTCTCCATCCCTGCCACACATTGCCAAGTGTCAGCTTCTCTCCATGACCCATTCACGTCTTCTAAATCTGCACCACTTAAGTGACTTTTAGATTACTAGTTTAGTTGTTAGCATTTTGGCTGCCTCTGAAACACAGCTTCTGTGTGCTAACTCTGAGAAATATTTCCCAGATTTCAACTTAGTGATGCTGGTCTCTTCTTACTCTAGAACTAAGATCTCAGCTCCAGTTAGCCAGCATCATGTATACCAGCAAAGCAAAGCTTTCACTTTAGCGGTTCTAGTATATTGTTAATCACAACAGATTCCTCAGTCCCAGCTAACCACAATCCCAGAACCTTAATTAAAAACAGCAATTTACCTCGATCAAGTCTTTAAACCTCCCTCAGATTCAAAAGTTGGGCTCCATCATCTGTAGGGTCTTCAACATTCTTATCTTCTAAGTTCCTACAGAACCGTCCACTGAACTCTCAATATTCAGTGGCTTTTGAAACTCAGTGTTCCAAAGTCTTTCCACAATCCTTCCAAAGAGAACCTGGTCTGGTCTATCATAGCAATGTCTCACTAATTATACCAATACCTGACTTAATATCTGACTTAGAGTTACTATCGTTGTGGTTACATATAGTGATAATGTATTACTATATCATGACCAATAGCAAGTTGGGGAAGAAAGTGTCTATTTGGCTTATACTTCTACCTCATTGTTTATCATTTAGGAATGTCAGGAGAGGAAATTAAGAAGGGAAGGAACTGGAACCAGAAACTGATGGAGTGCTACTTAATTGACCTTATCATCATGATTTTCTCAACCTGCTTTCATATAAAAACCAGGCACAGCACCACTCACAATGGCCTGGGCCCTCCCACATCAATCATTACTTAAGAAAATGCCCTCCAGTTGGAACATTGAGCATTGCTCTTTTGAAATAACTCTAGCTTGTGTTGACATAAAAATAGCTAGCATAACACTTAACCATCTCACAAAACAGTTTTCTTTTTATTTTTAATGTATTACTTTAACATAGATGTAATTTTTAGAAATCTTATTAATTTTATAAATTACCAGCTTTATAATTTCTATTTTAAAACATAATTTTAAATTTAAATTAAAGCAGACTGTCCACTTATGATTTTGTTTTTAATTTTATTGCCTAAGATTTCTAGTTAAATGTGGAAAATAAATCATATTAAATATAGTGAATATTCTCAACTGAGGGAGAGTTAAAGCCAACTAATTTATCTTTAGCTTAATTCCCCTTTCTGAAATACATGTAGGTTAAATTAACATATATATCAAATATACAGTTAGTTGAAACATAAAATATTCTGTTTTTTTTCAAATATTTTATCCTTTCTTCAATAGAATATTAGAGGCATTTCAGGGACAAACAGACTGAATGCTCATTAAGAAATCAAAATGCGTTCAGAGTTCTAAAAACAAAATAAAACAAAACCAACAGCAAAATAGATTATTGGAAGCCAAAATAACTTCAAAGCAAATAAATAAGTGGATACCTTAAAATAAAATGTTTTAATGAAACAAAAGGATGCATCAAATAGGATGCTAAGCAACTAACTCTGAATAAATAACAAATTGAATCAAAGGAGGCTTAAGTACCTGCAAGAAGCTGGGCAGTGGTGGGGCACATCTTTAAGCCTAGCATTCAGGAGGCAGAGGGATTACTGTGAGTTTGAGGCCAGCCTGGTCTACAAGTGATTTCCAGGACTGCCAGGACTGTTATCCAGAGAAACCCTGTCTCAAACAAACAAATAAACAAACAAACAAAGAGTACCAGAAAAAAATCACCACAATCCACCTGAGAAGATGATCACAGGTTGTGTTAGCACAAGGCACCTATTTGGCTGGTATCTGGCTCTTATCCTCTTTACTCCTCTGATTAAAAAAAAATGCACCATTCTTGGTGTCATATGTTCAGCTGCCTAACTGGACACAAGCTAGCACCTATCAACTCAAAAGGCATAAGAAAGTTTATTCAGGAGTGAAATATGAGTAACCATGATGAAGAAACCCTCATTAAGATTACACCAAGGTCTATTTAGGAACAGGTGCATAGTAACAAAAAAGAGAAAACCAAAATCAATACCCTCTTCAAGTATATTTCTCAAAATATCAAGTAGGCACACCAAAATCATATTAATTTAATGGGTCTGCAGTGCTTTGCTGAAGCTTCATAGAAAACTAATGCTAGATTTGGATAACTGCTACATAAAACTAGGAATATAGAATTGACTTTAGAGCTGCATAATGGTTATAAATCATTGGAGTTCTGAAGTAGGTATTAGAAAAATATTTAAGTTTATTGGAAAAGACTTATGGTTTAAAAGAAGACATGAAAATTGTGATGAAGCCTCAGGTAGAAATTAAGAAGATGGTTTGCATATTGGCAGGGTGGCAACTCTTGTTGGAAAGTGGAAAAGAACTAAGTTAAATCATTGTTTAATCCAAGTAAAGAACTCCTTAATGATAAAGTTGTACAACTAGCTAGACTGACTTGTAAGAAAATGTACATGATATAATTTGGGTTTCTTTTTTTTATAATAAAATGTGAAAGAAAAACTGAGCAAATTTATACAGAAAGGAAATAAATATTTGGAGAATATGTAACTCATCATATTGAAAAAAACAAGGCATTTCTTCTGGAGTATATCAAGTGAGTGGCTGGACAATCATTTGCAATCATTTGATTGCTCATGGCTGCATTCATCCCACCAGAAAGCAGTGTTACCATAAACTATAGAGAAGATATTGTAAGGATTTGGTCCTTAATTACATCATCAGCCTTCGACAGCGTCCCAGCCTAAAAAGCAGGAGGGCCCTCTGTGCATGCTCTACCTCCTCTCCTTTCTGATCGTTCCTCCTGTCGGCCCCCCTCTCTCACTCTTCCCCTCCCTCTCTCTCTCCCCTCTTCCCCCTCTCTCCCAATAAAGCACTCTCTCTCTCTCTCTCTCTCTCTCTCTCTCTCTCTCTCTCTCTTCCCCCTTTCTCCCAACAAAGCTCTAAAAATGTAACCATGGCTGTGATTCTTTCAATCAGCATGCTCCTCCGCCAGCATGGCTGCTGCTGGCGGCGACCAGCCATGAGGAGCAATGCCACAGCATAAACAACAGATACAAAAGGAGAGAACCTGGCTGATTTTGGGAGTATTTCATGTACTGTACATTGTATTGGTAAATTATCATGTGTTAAACCGGGCGGTGGTGGTGCCTGCCTTTAATCCCAACACTCAGGAGGTGGAGGCAGGTGGATCTCTGTGAGTTAGAGGCCAGCTTGGCTACAGAGTGAGTTCTAGGAAAAGCAACAAAGCTACACAGAGAAACTCTGTCTCAAAAAAACAAAAAAAGGAAAAAAAAGGAAAGAAAAGAAAAAAAAATTATCATGTGTTGTTGTTCACTGAGAAGTTAACACTGGGAGTGAAGTGTCTCCCAACCTACCCAACTTGTCTCATCCAAGACAGTCTGCCCCAGGAAAGCATGACCCTTAATTCCGCAACAAAGAGAAAGGAAAACAACAATCACCAGAGTAAAAAAAAAAAAAAAAAAAAAAAAAAAAAGAAGATGGTGTCCTTAAGTGCATCTGGAAGGTAAAGTATTTACAACAGATGATAGTATTGTTTTCCTTGATATAAAAATACCTTTAGTAGGAATGGGAAGCTGGAGTTGCAGCCATGGGAAGCTTATCCATGAAGAGGACTCCATTAGGATCTTCAGTTGACTGCTTCCACTTATCCCAGTCAGTTTCTTATGTATGAATTGAAAACCTTGTTTGATTATATTATGTGCTGTTATTTGTTCTTTTATTTAAAAATGTTACCCAAAGGAACATGTTTTATCAACATGGACTCTCTTATTTGAAAACTCCAGCTTATTACCTCAATGAGACTTCCCCAGTCAATTTCTGCTGGATTGATTGTAAGCTTCTGACTTGACAATATTGCCTTTTGTTTTCATTTGGACAACTCCAGTGATCTCCAAAGGATAATATGAGCTCTCATTTCTAGGTTTGATGAAGTGTTTCTATAAGTATCTGTTACTTCTCTGTTCCTGCTATTTACTGTTTATTACTTTACCTTTTACTTCTTATATACTTAAGGACTTTAGTAATTCAAAGCCAAATGTATATTTTTCATAAATTATTCCCATGCTGAACAGTTCAAGATAGACAGTAGAACTATTTTTTTCTAAAATCATATTGTCCCTTAAGATAAGAAAAATAAAAATTTCAGAATGATATTTTAGGAATTGATAGGTTTGGCCACCACAATATCATCCAGCATATTGCTCTTCTTTATGTTATAAAAGGTTAGTGGAAAATTATGATATCCATTGAGAAAGACATAGGTGACTAAAAGACAGATTTCATGGCTGACAATAATCTCTTTATTTTAACTTCCCTACTAAAGATTGCCATGATTGTTAAAATGGGCACCAGAATAAGTAACTATGATGATACTTTGTTTATACTCTAACAAATAAAGCTTGCATGAAGATCAGAGGGCAAAGCCAGCCACTAGTTAGCCATAGAGGTCAGGCAGTGGTGGCACACACCTTTAATCCTAGCACTTGGGATTTCATGCCTTTGCTCCCAGTACTTGGGAAGCATGCATGCCTTTAATCCCAGCCCTACATTAAGACAGGAAGTGATATGGCTGGGCAAAGAAAAGAAATATAAGGCAGGAGAACACAGGAGCTCAGTCCTTTCAGACTGAGGAGCTGGTAAGGTGAGAAGTGGCTATGGCTTATTCCTTTATCTCTCAGATCTTTCAGCATTTACCCTGATATCTGGCTCAAGGTTTTTACTAAGACCAACTAGGATTTGTGCTACAAGTAACCAAACTACTCTGATTCTACTCTATAAGTACAGGTTGTTCAAGGTGCTCATGAATATAGGATAAGTGTTGTTTTCCATACTTTTTGGGTGTTTCAGTAGAGTGTTTGTAATGAAAGTGGACAAAAGTTTAAATCATGAAATCAGAAAGAAATTTATCAACCTTTTCCCAGAATTTAAGCCAATTTGAATTGAGGGCAAAAAGGAGTTCACTAAACTGCTAAAATTGTAATGTATTTTTCCAATTCTTCCTGAAAGGAACTATTGTTGTTTTAATGTTTATAGCCTCTCCAAAATTCAAGTTGATATTGAATTTGTAATCCAGTGTTGTTAATTGATGAGTACTTTAGGAAATGATTAAAATAAAAGACCTCTAACATTCAGAGTGAAAAAAATTGTCCTCATAGAAGGGCTTAAAAGAATTAACTAGGATCATGTTATCTCTTTCTCCTTTTCTGTCAATTAAATGCATGGTTTCATGCCCCCTCTATAGGACTCATAAACAATAAATAATGTTGGAAGAAAAGAATGGGCCACCAGCAGACATAAAGGGGACTATTGCTTTGATTTTGTTTGCAGCCTTTGAAACTGTAAGAAAAAATAAATTATGATAATTATAGATTACTTCAATTAAGATATTTTCCTATAAGAGTAGGAGGACACTGTCAGAGGGGTCTTTTAATAAGGTAACCATGCATGAGTAAAAATATCCACACATTTAAAGGATTCTCGAACACCAGTTCTGAACTGATACTATTTTTAAGAGACTGGTTTGAACACATTGTCACTATGGTCTACCAGTCACAATATGACTTTATGGAAAGTAATCGATGAAATTTTACTTTATTTTTGATTTCAAACAGCTCCAGAACCTAGAACCTCCTGTGTTTATTTTTTAAGTTAATATGTGAAAAAAAACAAAACATGTACATACATTACAACTAGAAGAATATCCTGTTTTCTGGCATTTTCCTTGAAAACCTTTATAATAGGAAGGCTGAAAATATACTAGGCCTGTCAAAACCTAGAAAAATAGTAAGCCAAAGTAGTATTTTGGTATGGTGATATTTTATTTGTATTAAAATGTTATTTGTATGTTAAATAAAGTTGCTCGGGGGTCAGAGCTATTAGCAAGCCATAGGAAAGCCAGGCGGTGGTGGCGTATACTTGTAATCCCAGCACTTGGTAGGCAGAGCTAGGTAAGTTTCTGTGTGTTCAGGGATACAGCCAGCATTGGATACACACGCCTTTAATCTCAATACCAACCACAGAAGACCTGGAGGTCTATACAGACAGGCAGTGACGAGGCAGTCATGTGGTTGGGTTTACAACCAATGAGAAGGCAGAACAGAAAGTCTATATAAAGAATTTAACACAGGAAGTATCTCTCTTTTGGAGAGGTAGGACCACTGCAGGAGGAAGTTTTAGCTCTTAGCTCTGACCTCTTGGCTTTCTTCTTTGCATTGGTTCTGTGTTTCTTATTTAATAAGATGGTTGGTTACATCTACATTTTGGTCTTGGAGCAATTTCAGAGATCACTGACCCTATTAAGGACCAGGAGGATTCAGAGGTAGAGATTCCAACTGTATCTCCTTTTAACTAGTCAATTTGACTGATTAATAGAACAGTTATAGAACAGTTGGGCAATAGAAAATGATAATTGATTGGTGGTAAGATTAACCTGATATTTGTTCTAAAGCTGTTATATACAAACTTTGTTTTCATTGATTGAGAAAATCAATACATTATCTGGCCCAGGTGTGCAAATACTGATGTAGGAAATGCTATAATTTCTAAAGTGAAGGCTATCAGTAGTATATTTTTCTTTTAGTTTGGCAAAAACAGTGATATTGTTTTACTTTGAGGTATAACTAATATTCTGTACCTTTGCTATAACTTAGTTCATAATAACATTAATTAATCACTTTCTCTTTGTATGATACTATTAATATTATTATGGTATTCTAGTAATTACAGCTGTTGATCATGATGTAGCAGCCACAGCTTCTGACTTACTGGTAGAAAATGTCAGAAGATGGAAAATCCAGTACAGGAATATAAAGAAGGACAATACTTTTATATATTGGGAATATCAGTTTACAGTAATGGACATGCTATAGTCAACCAAATCATCTGAAATCTGATCATCTCCATTCTGAAGCAGCAAGTTTTCCCAAAATATTGAAACAGCCTTTAAAGATTCTGGTAAATTTAATTATTGTGCCATTGTTAAGTTTCTGCATGGATATAAGGATGTTCTGATCCAGCATTTGAACTGTACTGAATCTCCCATAGCCATGACTTATGAAACCAGGAATTATGTAGTAGTAATAGAAGCAGAGTTTGTTGGGGAATGGGCAGATGGCGCAGTGGTTAACACCATTGTTCTTCCACAGGACTTGGGTTCAATTCCCAGCACCCACATGGCAGCTTTCAACTGCCTGTACCTATACCTCCAGAGGATCCAACACCCTCACGCAGATATACATGAAGGAAAAACACCAATGAGCATTAAATAAAAATAAATAAATCATTCAAAAAGTAGAATTTCTCATTATTATATTGCTATTGTATCAAAATATTATTTTTTGTCCTTCCAATCATGTGCTCTATTTGTCTTAAGGTTTTAATTTTAAAATAGGAAAGTGCTTCTGACTGAAAACAAAATGTATTGATTGGAAGTCAATTCTTGCATCCAGTCTCTTTGCAGATGCCTCTAAGTCAATAAGTAAAGAAGCAAGTTAATGTACTGAGTGGTGTAATTAAGTCTAACTACTGAAGGGACATTAGATTGCAACTTCAGATAGAGAAAATGGAGAGTATGTATTAATCTAGGAGATCCTTGAGCTTTTATTTTAACATGCTATTGGAAAGTACAGTAATCAATTCAGACAGGAATACTACTATTTTGGACTGCTCAAAGAAGGAATTTTCCATACTAGGTGAGCTCATTCAATGGAAAAATATTTGAAAAATGTTAATTTGACAAAAGATTAATCTGCAAAAATTATGAGTATTTCAGTCTCTAAAGCAAGAAAAATTAATATCTTATATGTAAAAATGAAGAATTAAATGATATGAATGAACATTTCTGGAAGAAGAAAAACAGATGGATAAGTGGTACATGTAATAGAGGAAATAGTATATTCTCACTGGATGTTTAGGTGGTGTAAATCTATTCCACAATGAGCTAGTACCTCACTTCAGTAAGACAACATCTTTTTGTCATTAGGAAAATGCAAACTAGATCTAAAGTAAGATTAAATTTCACATGTACTAGGATGATAATAGTTTTAATGAAAAAGTGTTGGTATAGATGTGAAAAAAAATGAAATCTCCATAGGTTACAAATACTTCAGTCACTTAAAATCACCACTATTTTTCCTATGTAAATTCAAGAAAGAATTCATACATGACACAAGAATTAAAATTCTATGTACGTACTGAAAAGAAATGAAAGCTACTGAAAAGAAATGAAACCATAATTTCACATAGTATTCATGCACAAATGTTCATGGCAGTACTCTTCATGCTCACACAAATTGGAAAGAGTCCACATGTTCCATGAGAGAGGAATGGATTGAAAACACTTTTTCACATAAATTAAAAAAAAATTGTGATTCAGTCAGGAAAAAATAACTTAAAAAGCTTACAGAATAATAAGATTATATTTGGAATAGATAAAAACACACATGGGAATGGTGAGCCAGCTCAGAGTTTCAAAGGATTTGTTGCTTTTACTAGGTAGCCTTCCTGGAGTTGTGAGTTGCAGTCTGGTTAACCTTTGCTTTACATCTAGTATCCACTTATGAGTGAGTACATACCATGTTTGTCTTTCTGAGTCTGTGTTACCTCACTCAGGATGATATTTTCTAGTTCCATCCATTTGCCTGCAAACCTCATGATGTCATTGTTTTTCTCTGCTGAGTAGTACTCCATTGTGTACACGTACCACATTTTGTTTATCCATTCTTCATTTGAAGGGCATCTAGGTTGTTTCCAGGTTCTGACTATTACAAATAATGCTGCTATGAACATAGTTGAGCATGTGTCCTTGTAAAGAGAACCCTAGGAAAGACACAGGGATTGCACTGCACAGTGACAGAGAAATGGATGAGATCTACATGAGCAAATTGGAGGGGAGGGGTAATGGAGGGCAAGGGTCGGGGGAAAGAGAGCTTAAGGGAGCGGGAGGTCCTAGTTGGATCAGGAACAGAGTGGGAGAACAAGGAAAGAGATACCATGATAAATGAAGACACCATGGTGCTGCCACAGGAATATATCATAAGAACTCAGCTGATTATGGCAAAGTCACTACCTGGAGGGATCAAGGAATTTCTCCAGAGGAAGCCAATTTCTAAGGAGCTTTTGGTGTTAGTTGGCTTATTATATATCAGCTGTCTTCTGTTATGAAAATCATGTGTGCCTTCATAGTTTTCCCAATTGACTTTTCCCTAGAAGGGCTAACAGTGTGGACTGATCATTCTCTGGACATACACATTCAAAGTATCTGGAGAGCAGCCTCAGGAAAGGCTTCCTCTAAAATCAGATATCTCCCTTTGCCACTTTCAAGGACTAACAGTAATAACAGTCCACATGCAAGTCTCCTGATTTAAGGTAAATTCCACAAGGAGACACCGCCTAGGTCAGGTGGACGTTAAGTAATAGTTTTACACAATTTAGCTCAGACCCTCCCTTGTTAAAGCCTTACTAACTTTATAGACCTTTAACCCCTTACCTAACCACTTCTAGGAATATTTAGATAACCTTCTGCACTGTCAGCCAGACTCCAGTTCAAGCCTCCCTGTAATTATCATTATTGGCAGCATCAGGCCAGCTCCATCCCCAGAGGGAGGAAAGTGCTTTATCAGAGATACCTCTGTACTCTCTAAGAACAGATTCAAGCATCCAGACTACCCATTTGAGAAGGCCTGGTGGATGTGCCAATTAATCTTAACTTCCTCCTTTCCCAAATCTTACCTCTAGTTCCTGATCTCCCTTTAACTATTACCAGAGGCATCTAGCTGTACACAGGTTGCCTAGCGATGGAGCACACTTTCCCTGCAGAAAAACAGCAGACAGCTTGGACAGATAGGAGCTACAGGAAAAAAGAAGGCAGTTTTATTTTCTCCCATTGACCTAGCAACTTACAGATTCCTAACATTTTCCACCAATCACGTTTAAGGTTATAGTTGAGCACATAAGATCCCTCTTTCTTGTGCGCCTCAAGAATATATCAATCATAGAGAATCAGCTGTGTATTAAAGCTGAACTTTGACCAGCCAAGGGTCTGTCAAAAGGCAAAGCCATTTATTATGAATATTTGGTATTATCCAGCCTTTAATATTCCAGCTGTCTTCTGCTATGAAATCCTTACGTGCCCAGACCAATTGGAAAACAATTCAGCTCCCCAGACCTGCTGAACTACTAAGTTACTAACTGCCCTGCTGAGTTTAGGAGACAGGCAGCTTTGTTTCTTGTGCTAATGAAGCTCAGACCATCCTGTCCCCCTTGAGGAGGCCTAGTGGTTCTCCAGAGCACTTTGACTGAGAACAAAAGAGGTTTTTACATATCAAGATGAGAGATAAAACAACATTCCTGAGGAGGCAGGCTATGAGGTGCCCAGGGAAAGAAAGGGCAGGCATTTTCTGTAGACAGGGACAGAGCAACATGGCAAGAGAGAAGAGAGGATGACAGAGGTTCCATGGAGGGTAAGCAGATATTGAGTGGAGTTTTCTGAATGCCAGGAGTAGAGAGCAGCAGAGATGGAGAAAGAGGATACAGAGGACAAAGATGAGGCTAAAAGCATAGGAGTTAGTCATTAGCAGGACTATGAGCTGGGGAACTGTAGTTATAGAGACAGGATTTCATCCCAGAGAAATAGAGTAGACGGATATAGAGCTTGGTATGACCAGAGTTGTTCCTGCCTTGAATGCCTGGTGGAGCTATAGCTGAATTGATAGAATTTTGTCTTTGAGGAATAAAGTTAATAGACGTAAGAATATAGTGTATGTAGATTTTTTTCCCCCTGATATCCCACATATCATACATAGCAAAGGCCCCCTGGACCCTGGGGAATCAATACTTTTTCTTAGATATTACCTGAATTTAGCCTTTAGTTAACTCATTAGTCACTTCCCATTTGGGTTGCAAATGATAATTAACAATTACTGCCCTTCTATGTAATTCTTATCACCCTTCCATTTGACCCTGGAAGCCTGGTGGTCACTGCCTGAGGAAAATTCTTACTTGCCTTTATGAACCCACAGAATTCAAGCCTGGTGACCTTGCTTGACCAGGGGACAGCTGTTGCTTGGATTTATAACTGGATTGCTGGGAGACTTAGGGGGAATGTGGAGAACTTAGAGACTGAGAACTGAGAGGGATAAGGAGGATTTCGACCAGAGAGTACAGATGGAAGATGAGGAAGAGTCAGATGGGGAAGTTCTAGCTGGGTAAGAACAAGGTAAAAAGGGCCTAGATAAGACAGAATTAAGATGAGAGAATTAAGATAGAACTGAGAGGGAGCAGTAGATGGATATAGAGAGAAATCAGGCAAGAAAGGATCTAGGCACGAGAACAGAACTGAAGCTGTATATAAAGGATGTTATGCCAGAGGAATTAAAGCAAGTAGACTATAGAGCTCGGTGTGCTGAGATTCTATTTCCCTAAAATAGTCCTCACCGTTAGTAGTTCTCTCTCCTGAGCCCCTTGCTGTGGGATGGTTTGTATGTCAAATTACTCTGATTGGTCAATAAATAAAACACTGATTGGCCAGTGGCTAGGCAGGAAGTATAGGCGGGACTAACAGAGAGGAGAAAAGAAAGAACAGGAAGACCGAAGGAGTCACTGCCATCCGCCGCCATGACAAGCAGCATGTGAAGATGCCGGTAAGCCATGTGGCAAGGTATAGATTTGTGGAAATGGATTAATTTAAGCTGTAAGAACAGTTAACAAGAAGCCTGCCACGGCCATACAGTGTGTAAACAATATAAGTCTCTGTGTTTACTTGGTTGGGTCTGAGCGACTGTGGGACTGGCAGGTGACAAAGATTTGTCCTGACTGTGGGCAAGGCAGGGAAACTCTAGCTACAGCCCCTGGGATGCGTAATGTTAAGGCTGGTCCCTCTAATATTATACTTGACCATGGGAATAGGAAGAAGCAGAGTGCTAGAGAGATCCCCAGGAATCCACAAAGATGACTCTACTATAGACTACTGGTAATGGTCGAGAGGGTGCCTGAACTGACCTACTCTAGTGATCAGATGGCCAACACCCTAACTGTTATGATAGAACCCTCATGCAGTAACTGATGGAAGCAGATGCAGACATCCATGGCCAAGCCCCAGGTAGAGCTCCAGGAGTCCAATTGGTGAGAGAGTGGAGGGATTATATAAGCAAGAGTTATTGACACTTGACTAGAAAAATACAGAGAAAACTAGCCAAACTAGTGGAAACACATGAACTGTGAACCAATAGCTGAGGAGCCCCCATGGTACTGGACTAGGCCTTCTGGATAAGTGAGATAGTTGTTTATCTTGAACTGTTTAGGGGGCCCCCAGGCAGTGAGACTGGGACTTGTCCTTAGTGCATGAGCTGGCTGTTTGGAACCTAGGGCCTATGCTGAGACACTTTGCTCAGCCTTGGTGCAGGTAGGAGGGGCTTGGACCTGCCTCATCTGAATATACCAGGCTCTGCTGACTCCCCAGGGGAGACCTTGCCTTGGAGGAGGTGGGAATAGGGGGCAGGTTGAGGGGCAAGGCTGGGGGGTGGAGGATGGAGGACAGGGGAATCCGTGGTTGATATGTAAAATGAATAGAAAATCTCTTAATAAAAATTTAAAAAAAAAAAGGGATTTGTTGCCAAGGCTGACATTGTGAGTTCAAACCCAGGTACCCACGTAGTAGAAGCAAATCAACTGCCTCAAATTCTCTTTTGACCTTCACAGTCATGAACACACACACACACAGACACAGACACACACACACACACACAGACACACACACACACACACACACACACACACAGAGCAAAGGTAACGTTAAGAACATGAATCAATATTGAAATGACAAATAACACAACAAAACTGATTGAACAAGATCCAAGAATCCTCTAAGTTCCAGGGATCCTCTAGTCTCTGCTTCCTTAGCACTGAGATTATAAACATGTACCACTGTGCATGTTCTTACTGGGGATCAAGCAAACTCAGGTCTTCATGCATGTATAGCAAAAGCTTTACTGACTGAGTTGTCTCGGCAGACCTTGGCATTCTTTCTTGCAGATAATGTTGATTTGTCAACTTGATTGGATTAAGAAATGTCTACTTTTCTGTTAAAGTATTTCCAGATACAATAAAAAGTGGGAGCTCTGATGTTGTGAATGGATTAAGTATTTAACGGAGTTTGATGAGAAAATAGCTGTTTATTCAATTTGAGTGTATGTTGGAAGGTTATATTCCATTGCCATAGGCTGTGTTCCCTGCCTTTTCCTATTGATACAGCATTATACACCTCTTTTCAACTTAACTTTTATTGCTGTACTATGGCTACATTGAAATTATATATATTTGTTGCATGGATTAAAACAAGTAAATGTGTAAATTTGTAAAATTAGGGTTTGGAGTATTGTTTATTGATTTTATAAATTATACTAGGGAATTATTATTTTAAACTTGTTTTAATTGACATAAAAGATATAACTCAATTATTATATGTGTTAATAGGGTACTATGTCACATTTCAATATACTTGCAAACAATATAATACAATATTTATATAAAATTAACTATACATAGCTTCTGAATCATGTATAATTTTTATGTTAAAATTTATCTAAATTCTGGCAGAAGTGGTTAGGCGTGTTTTAAATCCCCTGCTCTGGAGGTGGAGGCAGGCACATCTCAGTGTGTTTGAGATGAGCCTGGTTGCAGGCCAATTGTGGGAACACAGTAAGAAATTGCACATTCTGCTGTGTCATTGCACTTTGAATAAAACTCAGAAATCAGGGACTGCAAGATGACTCAGCAGTTTGAAGTATCAGCTACCCAAGCCTGGTGATCTATGTTTGATTTCTGGAATCCACTAAAGGTGGCAGGAAAAAGTCAACTCCTCAAAGTTTCCCTCTGATATCCTCAAATACAACATGCATACAAGTGTACAATAGTAATAAACAAAAATGGTTCTTTTAAAAAAAAAAAAAAAAGTAAACAGGAAATATACTGAAAGTCCTGCCAATAATTATGAACTTCAGAAATACATAATTCATGATGAATAAAATTAATCTGACATAATTTTGTTTAACTTTTATCTTAGTCATTAATATAATTAAAATATCAAATAGCATTTAGTCAGGCTTACGTTTTGTTTCTTGAGAGAAAATCTCAAATAGCAAGGTATTCTGGGAATTGCTCTGTAACTGACTATGGCCTTGGATTTCCAATTCTCCTGTCTACAACTCCTGAATTCTTGTGTGTGTGTGTGTGTGTGTGTGTGTGTGTGTGTGTGTGCGCGCGCGCGCGCACACACACACGTGCTTAGGTTTTTCAAGACAGGGTTTCTCTGTATAACTATCATGGCTATCCTGGAACTCACACTGTAGACCAGGCTTGCCTCAAACTCACTAAGATCCACCTGCCTCAGCCTCCCAAGTGCTGTGATTAAATGCATGTGCCACCACTGCCCAGCTAACTCCTGAATTCTTAAATTACATCTGTGTACCACTAACCTGACCTTCTGAACTACATTTGTACGCTAATAAAATAATTTAGCTTGGAATTAAAGAGGTTAGAAATGCAGCATAGTGTTCCATCCGTTTTATGCTTTATAATGGGTATCAAGATACCTAGAAATTAAGGGTACCTTGAAATGTGTCTTCAAAGAGAATCAGAGAGATACTTAAATACAATTTATGATTCAGAAACTAAAAGATTTAAAATACTTGATGTAACAGAAATAAACAGGAATACAGATATCAATTTTATTCACTTAGGAAAGAAATTAACTACTTTTGAAGTAGATTCTTATCGATGTTCATTTTGTATAATCATTTTCTTTTGTAGTGAAGAGCTTTTGAAATTAAAGTAGTGAAACAGCAAAGAGTACAGGATGGATAGTGTACTTATGACTTGTTAAGATGTGAATTAAGAAGTGAAAGGAAACAGGAAATGAACTTCCAAATTTTGTCTCTTGAAATCAGTAGTAGCGTTGATTAAATATATCTTTCACTTTGTTTTAATAAAACTTAAAGCTCTTAAGATATTTATAGTGGGTACCACAATAAATTTGACATAATTGATTAAATTAAATGTATATTGAAATCACTTGAAAGTTGAAATGTTTGCCTTTAAAACGTGTAAAGTAATGTCCAGTACAAGCTGTATTCACTTACTTAGCAAATTTCATGATATCTACTCTAATTTTGTAGAAATTATAAAGCAAAAAATGAAAACATAAAGAAAAATACATTATAGTTTCATCCTTTATATAGTACTAATTCTAGGGCTGAAATAATGGCTTAGTCATTGAGAGTGCTTGGTACTTTTCCAAAGGAACCTGCTGTGGTTCCCAGAACCCATATCTGGCAGCTGACAATGGCCTACAACTCTCTTCCCATGAGCATATAATGCCATCTTCTGATCTCTGTGGGTATATACACCTACATGGTGCACATACATTTACTCAGTCACACACATACACATCAAATAATAAGCAAATACATCTTTAAAGTATTGATTCCTTGATTTTATCCTCCATACCTGAGTTTCTGCTAACTTTTCTGTGAAGAAATAAACTATAATTTGAGATTGTTGTTTTAAAAATATCCTGTATAGAACACTTATATCATTTTATTTTAAGTAAATTATACATAAAACACATGTATACATTTAGAATTGGTGAAAATTGCCAAAGATCACTAAAATATTCACATAAAAACTATAACTATTTTAAAAACTAAAGATATTGTATAGTCCTAGAAATTCAAGCTTTTTTTCCATATGAGTAAATTAGCTACCACACCTGATGTATATCCTCTCCATATGTCATTCAACTTATAATCATCCATATTCCATCTGTTAAAAAAACTAACATACAGATAAAGCAAAAATTATTAGCCTCCAGTTTCTTATGAATTTCCAAAGAGAGCTATATACTTACAAGGCAAAAGCAAGCAAGACTGCTTGATTTATTATGGTCAAATTTGATACATCCCTTAGTAATCTATAATGCACCTTGGCAAATATTATTTCTATCCATAGTAGATGGCAACCAAAATCACATCACAGTTTGCTAAAATAGTCTAAGCAGCTCTGATAATCACATTTATTTTTGAGCATCTTAATGATTATAGCTTCATTAGAAGAAAGAGCATAAAAATTTGGGATAAATGGGTAAATCAACGAAAAGTATAAAACAAATGTCAAGACAGTTCTCATTTGTGGTTGTAATATCCATACTTTCCCACCTCCCCAGGCACATGGGAGGAAATTCACAGAAGGAGTAGAAGTAGTAAGTTTAAACTACTAGTGGAGAGTTTCTCAAGGACATGTATAGATGTAAAATATATGGAAAAATCAAGTTAGGCTGGATGAGCGGGTAGTGGGGCAGAGAGCCGAGGATAAAAAAGACTACTGAGGAAGTACCTATCTCGTCTCATTTCTCCAGCCAAATATGTTGGGAAAATCTTTCTAGGAAAAATTGATTTTCAACATATTTTCCAGCAATTCAGGATTTGATATAAAATTATGAGTATGAATATTTTGCCTGCATATATATATGTACCATTTACATGCCTGGTGTTCACAGAGTCCAGAATATATCAGGTCTCATGGATCTGGAGTTACTGGTGGTTGTGAGATGCCTTGTAGGTGCTGGGAACCAAATCCAGCAAGAGCAGCAAGTGGTGTTAACCGTTGTGATATCACTCCAACTCTTTATTCAGTATTTTGTTATGTACCCAAGGCTGGCCTCTAGCCTACCTACTTCCCAAATGTTGGATTCAAGGTGTGTACTAACACACACACAACTTAGTTTTGATTCTAAAGTGACTTACCATAACCCCCTTTAATTGTTTCAGTCTGACCTTGTATCAGATTTTGAAGGTGTATCATATCTTGTTCTCCTGGTACTGTATAATTACAAGTTGAACTCAAAAGAAAACATTATAGATTGTTCTTGGTTGTTTTTACTCTTTACTTTTTTTGGGTGGTGGGGGCACTATCCAGCTCCCAAATAACTCACACATGTGGAAGGAAGCTTATTCTTAGTTACAAATGCCCAGGTTTAACTTGCCATATTGGTAGCCAGCTTTTCTTAATTTAAATTATCCATTCTACCTTTTGCCTCTGGACTTTTTCCTTTTCTTACTTCTTTATGTCTTACTTCCACTCTTATTTCATGGCTGGCTGTGTGACTGTGTGGCTGGCCCCTGGAGTCCTCCTCTTTCTCTTGTCCCTTTAATGACTTTTTTTCTCTTTTTCTCCTTCTATTTATTCTATCTGCTTGCCATCCATGCCCATCCTTTGTCTTGCCTTGCTATGTGCCATTTAGCTCTTTATTAGATCATGAGGTGTATTAAACTGGCAAAGTAACACAGCTTCACAGAGTTAAACAAATGCAACATAAAAGAATGCAACACATCTTTGCATCATTAAACAAATGTTATATGGCATAAACAAATGTAACACATCTTACAAATTATTCCACAATAGAAAAATCTAAAACATGTACTCCAGTAATTGATTAAATTGGTTTGCATTAGTATATATTGAGAATCTACATTGTATCTAAAGTTTAATAATAGACACTTCA
The DNA here is from genome assembly GCF_949786415.1 of Peromyscus eremicus. Classification (NCBI taxonomy): domain Eukaryota; kingdom Metazoa; phylum Chordata; class Mammalia; order Rodentia; family Cricetidae; genus Peromyscus; species Peromyscus eremicus. The sequence goes on from NC_081439.1 coordinate 70,765,872, forward strand.
AGTGAACCAAAAATAATATGATTACCTTATTGAGCTTTATATATACACATGTTGATTATCATAATAAAACTAACAAGTAGAATTTTGTCTTCCAAATAATTTTATTTACAAAGGAGATATTTGGTACTTCTAATCAATTTCAAATGAATGATTCACAGTCATATTACATTGTAAGACTTTCCAAAAGTGCCTCATTTATATCTAATTTTATTGCTTTCTTGTTATTCCTTCACTTCCAAAGTTTCTTAGAGAATAGCCTCACTGCTCTAGGTATCTGTTGCACTTCACTTACTCATCTTTCCTTGTCCCAATCTCTGACATTCATTGATATTTTAGCTGTCTCTATAATGTATTTTTTTATCTTAATATGCAATTGTATTTTATTTTAAAAGATTACAACATGAACAACTGGTGTGCATATCAAAGAAATAATTACTAGGGACATCAAAGAAATAATTACAAGGGAAAACACAACATGCAAATGGAGATGAGAAAATCCTAATTTGCATCCATTTCTAATACTTTAGAGATGTGTGATCATAGAGAATTTCCAAGGATGTCTAATAGGAATTATGAGGAATGAATATCATGGGGTTCAGATGAAGTCACTGAGAAACAAGAATGTTATTGATGAGTTTTAAACACTGGGGATTCACACAATTCTGACCTCTTTAGAGCCACTATCAAATTCTAAATTATAGGAAAAATTTCCATGACCAAGCAACTACCATTCCACACCAAATTTGATTCAATCTCTGTATTAACTGCTGAATCTTTTTACAAGTGAGATCTGAAATCTGATAACTAAGAGTGGATTGTGATTTATATATGGCTTCCTTACCCTTGAGTGATTATTATATTTTTGGAAAGTATGTCTTTTACATTTTATTTTATGTATTTATTTTACTTTTATTGATTCTTTCTGGGTTTCACATCATGCATTCTATTCCCAATCACTTCCTTATGTCTCTTTGCATCTACCCTTTTGCCTTGCAACCTCACCCCAAGTGCATCTTTCCTGGGCAAAACAATAAAGTTGGCCTTGGCAATATGAGTGAGGGGAACCTGGATCTGAGGACCTGAGATCAGGAGAACAGTCTCCACTCCTTGTTATAGGCTGCATTGGGTGAGATAGCCAGCTGAGGAAGTGCTGAAGAACTCCCTGTGTAGTAACTACAAGGAAAGCCAACAAGCTGACCAACTCACCTACCACCCAGGCCCAGAACTAGAATTATTAATTGGCTTACCCCACATCTACCTCATCTATAAACGGTTTGGCCATGTGAAACAGACGAACCTATAGATCCAAAATAGCAGGATCTCCATGACACAGGATGACAATAGGAAGTCCAAGAGGAGCTAAGAGCTCATTATTGATGGCACATAGGAAGCCCAAGACCTCAAGCCAGGACACTGATTCATGGCAATGAATGCTTTCAAGTAAAGATGAATGGACTAAAGGGCAAACTGTGTGACTTAATGTTCTTCTTCTTCTTCTTCTTCTTCTTCTTCTTCTTCTTCTTCTTCTTCTTCTTCTTCTTCTTTTCTTCTTCTTCTTCCTCCTCCTCCTCCTCCTCCTCCTCCTCCTCCTCCTCCTCCTCCTCTTCTTGTTCTTCTTCTTCTTGTTCTTGTTCTTCTTGTTCTTGTTCTTCTTCTTCTTGTTCTTGTTCTTGTTTTTGTTCTTCTCCTCCTCGTGCTCCTTCTCCTGCTCCTTCTTCTGTTCCTTCTCCTTTTTCTTCTTCTGCTTTTCTTCTCATGTTTCTTTATTTTGTTTAGTTTTGGGTTTCTCTTCTATAATTTTTTCTTACAATGATAAACTCCCTGCATATAGCTATGTCACATTGGTTTCTTTTATCCAGGAATATTCATTCATAGGTGTTGGATAAAAGTGGAGGTTATGGTGAAATAAGCCATACCCCAAAAGAAATATGGCATATTTTATCTTATATATAGAATCTAGATTTTAAACACACAGGCACACACATGCACACACACACACACACACACAAACACACACACACACACACAGACACACACACACACACAATGCACACACACATGACTCCTCCATGAAGCTAGAAATGAGATTATAAAAGGGGAAAGAGCGGGTGACAAATTTTTAAAAGATCAAGAAATAGTAGAGGTTAATAGAATACATGTCATAGGAAAGCAGAAAAGGGTACTAGCTTAGGAAATGAAGGGGAAAAGGTTGAGAGAGAAAGGAGGGCATTATGGTGATATTTTATTTGTGCTGAAATGTGATTTTATTTGTATGTTAATAAAGTTGCCTGGAGATCAGAGCTAAGAGAAAGCCTTTAAGCAGAAGTCTGGTAGTTGTAGCACACGTCCTTAATCTGATCACATGTCAGGCAAAATCTCTGTGTGTTCAAGGACATAGTCAGCATGATGACACATGCCTTTAATCCCAGTACTAACCATAGAGACCTGGAGGTCTGTATAGACAGGCAGTGATGAAGAAGTCATGTAACAGGTTTAGAACCAATGAGAAGGCAGAACAGAAAGTCAATAAAAATCAGGACACAGGAAGAAAGTCTCTCTCTCAGGGGGAGGACAGCAGCTAGTGGTAAGATAAGGTGGTCTTAGCTCTTGGCTACTGCTCGATCTCTGGGCTTTTAACTCTTCATTTTGCTTTGTGTTTCTTATTTAATAAGACAGTTTAGAATTACATCTACAGAGCATGGAAGAAGGCAATGGTATGATGCAAATAAAGGGCAATGACACACATGTGTGAAACTGCCATAATGAAACTCATGGCTTTGTATGTTAACTTTCACTAAAATAAATAAATAAATAAAAAATTTAAAGGGCATTTATACTGATTACTTTCAGTCTTTAAAAATATTAGCAAGAAGACTCAGAGCCATTTTTCTGATGCAGGCAATAAACTAATATCAAAGCTAGATGAAACCAGGTTGAGAAAAGAACATGGTTATCAAAATTATTAACAAACTGCTAACCAACTGAATTTACCAAAGCTAACAATTCACTATACATGATCAAGTTCAAGTCATCTCTAGGATAAAAGAACAGTTCAGTATATGCAAATAAATTCATGCTATACACACATGAACAGTATTATGAGAAAAAATCCTGTAAGCATTAAAACTAATGCAGGGAAATCATTCATACATATCCTTCCAGAATAAAAACAAATGAGAAAAATAAGCAGACTTCAGAGACTTCAATTTTTATTGTGTCTCTGTGTCTGTGAAACCTTTGTCCCCAGTGTGTTTGGTGGAATACAGACTGCTGTAGCACTTACATGTGATACACACGGCAACATTCTGGATGCTCCTGTCTATCTGAACTCTGCCTTTATTCATCACAGTGCCCCAAATTAGGTAAGACAAGAGTGCTTTGTTGGGTATTGATGAAGTGTGCCAGGACTTCACACAAATTGTACCTATACTACAATGCAATTTCTTCTTCTTATTTTTTTAAATGAAAGAGGATCACTGCTTAAATACTTGTTTCCTTGACTTGTTCAGCTAACTTTGTTATATAGCCCAGGACCACATGACCAAGGATGACATTATCCACAGAGGTTTTTTGTTTTCTCTACCAATTGACATTAAGAAAGTACCCTCACATAACATGTCCACAGGCCAGTCTGGTAGATTCAGTTCCTCAATTGAGGTTCCACTACATAGGTGATTGTAGTTTGTGTCAAGTTGATAGAACTAACCAAGATAACTAACATGTTCAGTATAGCCAGAAATACATATTTTTTGTTTTGTTTTTGAGACATGATTTCTCTGTGTAACAGCTCTGGCTGTTCTGGAACACACTTTGTAGATGAGGCTGGCCTCAAACTCACAGAGATCTGCCTGCTTTTGCCTCCTGGGTACTAGGATTGAAGGCATGCACCACCACTGCTTGACCTCAGAAGAAGTAACTTTTAAAGTAAAACAATAATTTTTGAAGAGCTGAAATATAGTATGAGGATTTTCATGAATCTATGTAGTCCTTGTAAAATAAAAGTTACAATCAAATTTCATACAAGTAAGTATGTCTCTAAAATACTCTGAATGATATTCAGAAAAGTGTGAATACATATGGCAATAAAATGAAAACACTTTGATATGTTTTCTAAAATTGAGTTGGCTGTATTTTTTAATTTTCCTTCATTAAATTTTCCTTTTTATTCATTTGTTTATATATTTTTGTGTCACAATTGCATAGTGGCAACTGTCCTAAAACTTTCAATGTAATACGTGCTGGTCTGAAATGAGCTATTCTTCTGCCTCAGCCTTCCAAGTATTTGCATTGCCAACATGTACAAGTATTCTTGCCTTTATGTTCTCCTTTACAACCCTGAGATTTGTGATATAATATCAACATGAGGGGATAATTTCTTTATTTCAGTCAGCTGACAGAGTTTGTAGTATGAAAGTTGGGATGTAAAATAAATGAAGTAATGCAGAAAGTTAATTCAACTCAATTACAATGGCCAATCCAAAATAAATATTAATTATAATCTCAATGGCTATATAACATGCTCACTATCCAAATATTTTCTGTTAAAATATGCAAAACCTTTGTATCTCTAGCTATATATTAAATATTAAAATATCCAAGGCTTCAAGTTTAATTTTTTAAAAATGTCAATAAGCAGATTAAAATTGTCAGTTCTATATAACTAGAATATATTTTGTTACTGTTTATATTGTTTTTAATTATTTTGATACAGAGTTTCATACATTCTAGGGTTGCCTGGAACTTGTTCTGATCTTCATGTCCTTAGCCCCGAAGAGATGGGATTGCAGGTTTGCACCACAAGATCTGTAAGATTTGTGTTTATTTTTGTTTTGTTGTTTATAATATCTATGTGTTAGATTAAACTTTATAAATGTAGGACTATTAGGTGTTTATAGTAAACTTTGTAGAAGAATTTCTAAACGGTCTTATTAAATAAGAACCACAGAGCCAAATACAGAGTTAAAGCCTAAGAGATCAGAGCAAGAGCCACGACTACCTTCAGCTTACCACTTGCTGTCTTCTTTCCCCTGAGAGAGAGACCTTCTTCCTGTGTGACTTGTCTTTTTATTGTCTTTCTGTTCTGCCTTCTCATTGGCTCTAAACCCAACCACATGACTCCTCATCACTGCCTGTCTATACAGACCTCTAGGTCTCTATGTTTGTTATTGGGATTAAAGGTTCGGGTCACCAGGCTTGGCTGTGTCCTTGACCACACAGAGACTCTGCTTGCCATGTGATCGGATTAATGGCGTGGGCTACCACCACCTAAATTCTTTTGCTGGCTTGCTAATGACCTCTGATCTCCAGGCAAACTTTATTTATTAACATACAAATAAAATCACATTTCAACACAATTAAAAAGTCACCACAAAACTTTTTAATTTGATCAGTGTATATTAATTAATTTTGCTCTAATTTATAATATGGGAAATGGTTCAGTATTGTATTCCATGTGACACTGATTAAATTAACCTGTAATACTCTATTGCTCCCTCTTAATCCTTTTTCTGATTAATGCCCAAAAGAAATCTATGTGTTTGGTCTAGTATTGGCACACACATATGTGTACATGTACACACAGAGAAACAGCAAACGTTATACTCATAATTTTGTTGCTTTCATATTTTGATAGCATTCTATTTGAGTTATTTTTGGAATGCATGTTTTGCTTGCATGTATCTCTCTGTACCACATGCATGCCTGGTGCCCATATAGGCAAGAAGAGGGTGTAGGATCTTCCAGAGAACTGGTGTTATAGATGTTTATATGCCACCGAATTGTTTCTGTGAACTGAATCCCAGTCCTCTACAAGAGCAACAAGTATTCTTCACCACTGAATCATCTCTTCAGGATCTAGAATTTTATTATTTTTAATGATTTACTTATTTTTATTTTGTGTACACTGGTATTTTGCCTATATATTACATCTATGTGAGGGTGTCACATAGTCTGGAGCTGAAGTTACAGACAGTTGTGAGCTGCAATGTGGGTGTTGAAAATTGAACCTTGGTCCTCTGGAAAAGCAGACAGTAATCTTAACTGATGAGTTACTTCTTCAGCCCCTAGAATTCTCTTTTAAAGGGAAGTTTTAGATGCAATATGTAGTTTTACCTTCTTCCTTCTCGTCAGCCTTTAAGGTCTAGCAATACTTTACTTAGTTCTTATACTTCTCACTACCATTGTCTTCACTTATACTGTTTCTACTTACTGGAATGTCCTTGATTTTTCACTAGTTTTAAATACTTAGTTCTAGTGTAACATTACACAGTATGCATTTCCAAAACCTGTTGCTATTTTGACTCACAAGTTGTCCCTGACAATCTGCTTTTGTTGTGATGAATACCAAAAGCAACTTAGGGAGGAAAGTGTTTATTGCATCTTACAGCTTAGAGTGTGTCATAAGGGGAAATTAGAGCAGGAATTCAAGGTAGGAACTTAGAGGCTGGAAAAGAAGAGAAGACTCTGAAACAATGACACTTACTGGTTTGCTCCCATGGCTTGCTCAGCCTATTTTCTTATACAAGCCAAGATCACATGCTGGGGATTGTACTACCTATAGTGGGCTCAGCTCTCACACATCAATAAAAAATAAGTGCCACACAGGCCAATCTGATTGAGGCAATTATTGAATCCAGGGTCCCTCTTAAAAAGAATGTCAAGTTGATAACCAAGATTAGCCATGACAGACTTCTTTGGTGCTCTTCTCCTCTTATCCTACAGCATTTTAAGAATATTCTTCAAGATCAAGTAATCAATGTTATACTTGAAACATTCATTTAGATTAACTCATCATTAGAGGGTGAAATTTCTATTTATTTTCAAGGAATATTTTGAAGTTTGTCATTAGCACAATGCATGGCATGAAATGGAATAAAAAAACAAAAAATTTCTTTAATTCAGTCATATAGTCATTTTTAGATCCTATACCACAGTGGTTCTCAGTCTAGGGGTTGTGATACCTTTGGCAATCCAAAGACCCTTTTACAGAGGTAGCAGCATACCAGATATCCTGCATATCAGATATTTACATTATGATTCATAAGAGTATCAAAATTACAGTTATAAAGTAGCAATAAAATAATTTTGCAGTTTGAGGTCACCACAACATGAGAAACTATATTAAAGTGTTTAAATGGTTGCAGCATTAGGAAAGCTGAGAACCACTTCTATAATATTTCAATGAAGTATTTTTATTATTATGTTTCATTTATTAATTGCTTTGAAATTACATCTGTTCCAATAACAATTAATTCTTTACAAATCAAAGAAATTTTAGAAGCACAAAAATTCTATTCGAATTTCTTTTTTTTTATAATTTTTATTTTGCAATACAATTCAGTTCTACATATCAGCCACAGATTCCCTTGTTCTCCCCCCTCCTTCCCCCCTCACCTTCCCCCCATCCCGCCCCCCGTTCCCATCTCCTCCAGGGCAAAGCCTTCCCCACAGACTGAGATCAACCTGGTAGACTCAGTCCAGGTAGGTCCAGTCCCCTCCTCCCAGGCCGAGCCAAGGGACCCTGCATAGGCCCCAGGTTTCAAACAGCCTACGCATGCAATGAGCACAGGACCCGGTCCCACTGCCTGGATGCCTCCCAAACAGATCAGGCCAATCAACTGTCTCACCCACTCAGAGGGCCTGATCCAGTTGGTGACCCCTCAGCCATTGGTTCATAGTTCATGTGTTTCCATTCGTTTGGCTATTTGTCTCTGTGCTTTATCCAACCTTGGTCTCAACAATTCTTGCTCATATAAACTCTCCTCATTCTCGCTAATTGGACTCCCAGAGATCCACCTGGGGCCTAGTCATGGATCTCTGCATCCAGATCCCTCAGTAGTTGGATGAGGTTTCTAGCATGACAAATAGGGTGTTTGGCCATCCCATCACCAGAGTAGGTCAGTTCGGGCTGTCTCTCGACCATTGCCAGCAGTCTGTTGTGGGGGTATCTTTGTGGATTTCTGTGGGCCTCTCTAGCACTTTGCTTCTTCCTATTCTCATGTGGTCTTCATTTACCATGGTCTCCTATTCCTTGTTCTCCCTCTCTGTTGTTGATCCAGCTGGGATCTCCCACTCCCCTAAGCTCTCTTTCCCTCGACCCTCTCCCTTCACTACCCCCACTCATGTCCAGGCTGTTCATGTAGATCTCATTCCATTTCTCTGTCATTGGGCGATCCCCGTGTCTTTCATGGGGTCCTGTTTTCCAGGTAGCCTCCCTGGTGATGTGAGTAGCAGTCCAGTCATCCTTGTTCCACATCTAGTATCCTGCTATGAATGAGTACATACCATGTTTGTCTTTCTGAGTCTGGGATACCTCACTCAGGATGATTTTTTCTAGATCCATCCATTTGTCTGCAAACCTCATGATGTCATTGTTTTTCTCTGCTGAGTAGTATTCCATTGTGTATATGTACCACATTTTGTTTATCCATTCTTCAGTTGAAGGGCATCTAGGTTGTTTCCATGTTCTGGCTATTACAAACAATGCTGATATGAACATAGCTGAACAAGTGCTCTTGTGGTGTGGTTGAGCATTCCTTGGGTATATGCCCAAGAGTGGTATAGCTCGATCTTGGGGAAGATTGATTCCCAATTTTCTAAGAAAGCACCATATTGATTTCCAAAGTGTTTGTACAAGCTTGCATTCCCACCAGCAGTGGAGGAGAGTTCCCCTAGCTCCACATCCTCTCCAGCATAAGGTGTCTTCAGTGTTTTTGATCTTAGCCATTCTGACAGGCGTAAGGTGGTATCTCAGAGTTGTTTTGATTTGCATTTCCCTGATGATTAGGGATGTTGAGCATTTCCTTAAATGTCTCTCAGCCAGTTGAGAATTCTCTGTGGAAACTGTGGAACTCTGGCCCTATTCCTGATGTACAGAGGACAATAACACCATCTACAGAGTCCCAAGGTGCAGATCAGACCCTGGGGGCATTTCTCTGATCACATCAGTGAAGGTATCTGTCTGAAGCAACTTCCCATCACAAATATTCCTGTGACTGAATTTTGGCTGTCTCCCACCAAAGGAAGAGTAAGAAACAGTGGTAAGAAAAAGTCCTCCAAATTCTATAATGTGTTTGACTAAAGGAAAGTTACTGAGTATCTCTGTGACTCTCTATCTTCAATTGAGTTAGACAGGTTCTTATTGTCACCAAACAGAGTTACTATAAGGATTTAAGAGATGATGCCAACAAAGAATCTGGCAGAGCACTTAGCTCATAGTACTGGCTCTAAAACATGAATGCTATTGTAGCACTTCTGCCCAAGTCAATGTGGAAGACCGTACTCTATACCCATGTGGGAAAATCAGTTTTCTTCAGTGGAATAACACTAAGTATACCCACACATACACACACCCACCCACACACACACACACACACACACACACACACACACACAATTGTGTTATTAGTTTTATTAGTTCTTTGAGAATTTCAAATGATATATGTTTTAAGAATTTTTTTAATTTCTTTTTTTGTTTTTTTTATTTTGTAATACAATTCAGTTCTACAGATCAGCCACGAATTCCCTTTTTCTCCCCCCTCCCACCCCCTACCCTTCCCCCTAGCCCACTCCCCATTCCCACCTCCTCCAGGGCAAAGCCTCCCCCGAGGACTGAGATCAACCTGGTAGACTCAGTCCAGGCAGGTCCAGTCCCCTCCTCCCAGGCCGAGCCAAGAGACCCTGCATAGGCCCCAGGTTTTTTCATTCATTTTACACACCAATCAGGTATCTACCTCTTCCATCCTCCTGCCCCCCAGCCTCCCCCTCCCAACCAATCGCTACTACTCCTCACAAGAAGGCAAGGCATCCCTTGGGGAGGCACAATCAGTAGAGTCAAGTTAAAGCCTTTCCCCTTGCCTAAAGGCTTCAGAGGAGTCCCATCATAGGTAGTAGGCTCCAAAAAGCCCTGCTCATGCACCAGAGATGGATTCTGATCCTACCCCCAGGGGGCCCCCCAAGAAGATCAAGCTACACAACAGTCTTGCTTATGCAGAGGGCCTAGTTCAGTCCCATGCAGGTTCTACAGCCATTGATCCAACTTTCATGAATTCCCACTAGTTTGGCTGGGTTGTCTCAACAGGTTTCCCCTTCATGATCCTGATGCATTTGCTCATAGAATCCCTCTTCTCTCTCTTTGACTGGATTCCTGGAGCTCTGCCTGGTGATTGGCTGTGGATCTCTGCATCTGCTATCATCAGTCATTGGAGAAAAGCTCTGTGATGACAGAGTATTCACCAATCTGATCACTGGGGTAAGCCAGTTCAGTTCAGGCACCCACTCCACCATTTTTAGTAGTCCAAGCTTGGGTCATCCTTGGGGATTCCTGGCAACTTTTCTAACACTGGGTTTCTCTCTATCCCCATGATATCTCCCTATATCATGGTATCTCTCTAATTGCTTTCCTACTCCATCCCTGTTCCAGCTCGACCATCCCATCCCCTCTAATTTACTCACGGAGGTCTCATCTATTTCCCCTTCCCAGGGTGATCCATGCGTCCTTCTTTGGGTCTTCCTTGTTAGCTAGCTTCTCTGGAGTTGTGGGTTGATGTCTGTTTATCCTTTGCTTTACATCTAGTATCCACTTATGAGTGGGTACATACCATGTTTGTCCTTCTAAGTCTGGGTTACCTCACTCAGGATGATATTTTCTAGTTCCATCCATTTGCCTGCAAATTTCATGATGTTATTGTTTTTCTCTGCTGAGTAGTACTCCATTGTGTATATGTACCATATTGTCTTAATCCATTCTTCAGTTGAGGGGCATTTAGGTTGTTTCCAGGTTCTGACTTTTACAAATAATGCTGCTATGAACATAGTTGAGTATGTGTCTCTGTGGTATGATTGAGAATTACTTGGATATGTGCCCAAGAGTGGTATAGATGGGACTTGAGGAAGATTGATTCCCAATTTTCATAGAGAAAGAGGCTGTACAAGTTTGCATTCCCACCAACAGTAGAGGGGTGTTCCCTTGCTCCACAACCTCTCCAATATAAGCTGTCTTCAGTGTTTTTGATCTTAGCCATTCTTCCCGGTGTAAGATGGTATCTCAGAGTCATTTTGATTTGCATCTTCCTGATGACTAAGGATGTCGAGCAATATCTTAACTGTCTTTTGGCCATTTGAAATTCTTCCTGTGAGAATTCTCTGTTTAGCTCTATAGTCCATTTGTTAATTGGATTGTTTGTTATTTTGATGTCTAATTTCTTGAGTTCTTTATATATTTTGGAGATCAGCCCTCTGCCAGATGTGGGGTTGGTGAAAATCTTTTCCCATTCTGTAGGCTGTCATTTTTGTCTTATTTACTGTGTCCTTTGCCTTACAGAAGCTTCTCAGTTTCAGGAAGTCTCATTTATTAATTGTTGCTCTCAGTGTCTGTGCTACTGATGTTATATTTAGGAAGTAGTCTCCTGTACCAATGTGTTCAAGACTACTTCCTACTTCCTCCTCTATCAGGTTCAGTGTAACTGGTTTTTTATTGAGATCTTTGATCCACTTGGACTTGAGTTTTGTGCATGGCGCTAGATATGGATCTATTTGCAATCTTCTACATGTTAATATCCAGTTATGTCAGCAGCATTTGTTGAAGATGCTTTCTTTTTTCTATTGTACAGTTTTTTCAGATTGTATAAATCTTTCCCCTAAGAATTTTTTTTTATTCATTATGTATACCAACCATGGATCTCCCTCTCATCTCTCTTCCTGCTCTCCCCCAGCCTTCCCCCGACCCCCGCTGACCAAGTGCTAGGGTTAAAGGCATGTGCCACCAAGGCCTGTCTAATGGTGTGTGTTTTTAAAATTTAATTTATATTGTGTCTGAGAAGTGTAAATTTTACACTGCTTATCACTAAGTATAATACCTTCTGAGGTGTTTAATTCTTCTCTAGGAATTATGTATTTACTCCATCCATTACTTTAGATATAATAATATATATCCATTTTGTCTTATACTACTAATTTTCAAACATGTTTGGTAAAGTAGTAGATACTTGAAATGAAAACTTTTTGAAGTACCCTTCTACTATACTTGACATATATGAGAAATTAATTAAGCAAATAGCTCAAGGACGTACTAAATTCTGGTTTGATATCCTGCACAAATTAGTCAGGAAGAAGAAAATTTTAAGAGCATAGAAAATGGTACCTGTAAAAATTTACATAGTGTTAATACTCTTTATGAAATTAATGGCTTCATTTTTTCAAAGATATTTAGAAAACTTTTTAACAATTTAAGAAAAATAAGAATGTAGCTGAAACACATAAACAGCCATAGCAAAACCGAATGAAATTGTAGTAATGTTTAGAGTGAAAATGAATGACTTGTAGCTATTTTATTTCTGATCATTTGAAATTATACATCAAATGCCTAATCTTGACATGAAATTTCCCTGGAAATAAGTTTTATTCTCCTACTATAAAAACTTTAGCCATGTAGACATTAAATGGAAAACTTTAAATACATTAAAAATACTGTTGTTTTAAACTTTCTAGGTGTAATTTTTTTTTTCTTACATATGGAATTGTTAAGAACATTTTCCCGCCGGGCAGTGGTGGCGCACGCCTTTAATCCCAGCACTCGGGAGGCAGAGCCAGGCGGATCTCTGTGAGTTCGAGGCCAGCTTGGGCTACCAAGTGAGTCCCAGGAAAGGCGCAAAGCTACACAGAGAAACCCTGTCTCGAAAAACCAAAAAAAAAAAAAAAAAAAAAGAACATTTTCCCTTTCAGGATAATTTAAAGCACTTGAGTTCCATTAAACCTAGTATCATGTGTTATTAAACAGAATGGAAATTCAGGAAAAACTATTTTCAACATGTACTAACACTGTTTCCAGCTAGTAGAATCACATTCACTACGCTTATCTCAAAAAATACCAATGCTTTTTCTACCAAAATTATCATAATGTCTTAAAGAAAATGTAGAGAAATTTTATATTGTGTTGTTCTTGCTTCAAAATTATGTAACAACTAAAAGCTTCCTATTAACTCTCCCAAAATGAGATCAAGTGGAAATCCATAGCACTTTTGCATATGTTAAATTTTATTCATCATTTGAACATAATAGTAGACATAAAGACATTATTGTGAAGAGATGGGCTGTAGTGTATGGAACTTTACTGTTCAGTGGCTATAGGGTATTTTTGTTTTGTGAGTTGAAAAGTTTTAAAGATAGATGATGGTATAGATGGCTCTATAAAGGTATGAAGACTCTCAATGCCTCTTCAGTGCACAGTTAAGCAATTGGTACAGATGAAAATATCACAGCATATATTTTTATCACAATTAACAATGAGAGTAGAAATGTACATTTTAAATGAACTTCAAAAACTCATGAAAAATAGATGTACCTAAATTTTTTTATTGGTTCTATACTATAAGTGCACACACACACACACACACACACACACATATATATATATATATATATATATATATATATATATATATATATAGTTTTCCATTTAATGTCTACATGGCTAAAGTTTTTATAGTAAGAGAATAAAACTTATTTCCAGGGAAATTTCATGTCAAGATATATATACACATAATGCATAAAAATAAAATATATATCAAAATTCTCTGCACCATGCTGGTGATGCATGAATATCTAGTGCAACCACATAGAATGTAGCAAAAATTATATATTTTAAAAATTAAAGGTTTTATAAAATAATGAATTAATATAAGAGAAGTAGAAAAGAACAGTAGACTAACAAAAATACATGAGACACAGAAAAAAAATGAAAATAGATTATATAAATTCAAATATATTTTTATTCCTGTTGACAGTGAATGCATCAAGCAGTTCAGTTAAAATACAGAGATTTTTTCAGACAGTGTGAATTTAACAGTAACTTTGTACTATTTTGGAGAAAAACATAAGACTCAAAAATGCAGTTTAATATTAGAAACTGTTTCTTCAGTACTATACATGTAATGTTGAGTTTCTACTACAATACAATATTAAATATATTCAAAAAAAGATACAATTACTATAGGTAAAGAGGAATATTTTATAGTAATGTAAGATTAAAAATCCAGAAGCTACAACAATTATAAGCATATAAGTACTTAATAACATAATCCTGCAACTTCTGGTGTTGTTTTCAACCAGTTTTAAGCCAACACAAACTGGAGGAAGGTCTCTCAGTCATAGATAGCATGTGTTTGTCAACAGTGAAAGATCAGAACTCTGAAACATTTGAAAGAAAACATGAACAATTGAAAGGATAAAATTCAACAGTTAACTTTTGAAACAGTTAACTTTTGAAAATATCAGTATTTCACTTTCTATATGTGCTGAAAATATAAATATAAACAGAAGGAAAAGAAGAGAATCAGAAAATTAAATAACACTTCACATCACCTGGTACAAATTAATATCTGTGGAAAAAACTCCTTCGTGGCAATTTTAGGAGATTCTCTTAGATAAACAACATGCTTGCTTTTAAAGCAACAATTAGCAAATATAAAATGAATTAAATTATAGAGAATATATTCTATGATCACATTGTATTTGGAGGAAAAATTAATACTATGTGGCATTTTTTAAGCAGAATTGAATGAACTATGATGATTTTGTTAAATTCCCTTGTAAATGTTATGTTTTCTTCAGGAGAAATGAGATCAAGAAAATAGGAGAATATAGCTGATGAATTTCATTTAATATAAGAAAAACCATAAGGTAAGAAGTGATTCTAATAAATGTAAAATATTATGGTTTATGGCCAACAGGATAAAGAAACCTTTAGGTTGGTAAGAAATATAAATATATTTCATCAAGACTTGTTTTGTGTCTTAAAGAAATGGATAATATTTAGAATTAGATCAAAAATAAATTTTGTTGTGTTCAAAACTGTAAGAGTAAGATGATGGGAAAGGGGGATATAAAATGTTTTCCTTTGGATTGGACATGGCTATTATATTAATGAGCTCACAGTACCTGCTTTTCCCTGCACAATACCTGTTAAAGATCAAGCCAACCAATATTCCTATGTAGATAGGGGAGATGATTTGTGGATCTCACCTCTAGCTGAGGAGCTATGTGCAACTGGTAGATGCTGGGAGAGGAGGGAAGAAAGAATCATTTTTCTTTGAGTGTGTAGCCATTTGGGGGTTTCCTTATCCTTCAATGGATGGACCCACACCTCCACACATTGTAGGCAAAATTTATTGGACTTAGTACATTATCAAAAAATAAAAGATGAAATTCAGAAAGAGATGTATTCAGAGAAAATGAGAAGTAGAGATTATCAGGTATCATTGTATAAATGTATGAAATTCTAAAGAAAGAAAATTTATATTTAGAAAGAAGAATACTTTGAGTTTGGATATAGACTTGTATTGCTGTGCATGGCCACATCCAAGATTTAACATTTCCTTATTTATATTTTCTCTGATTCAGACAATTAATTATCTAACTTAATTATAATTTTTATAAATGCTCTACTGATTAATAGATTTGTTGCTTCCTGTTTTGTAATTTTAATGATGATGAATAGAGCTGCTATAATATAAATATGAAATTACCATCTTTGCATATATTTTAGTGATTGACATTGTCCTTAAGTATAATATTTTGAAAGAGTCTATTTGTATGTTCATATTCTTTACAGCTTTTCCTCTACAAAAAAAAATAAAATTGATTTTAATGTTAATAAATGAAAGGTTTTTACTTAATCAGGAATTTGATTTTTTTTATTGTTGCCAATTGCAAGTAGACATAGAATTTGATGTATGTTCTTTTCCTAGAAGATTTATGGTTTTGATTTTAAATTTAAGTTTATAATTCATGGTTTAATTTTGTGATGTAAAATAAAATATGTACATATATTAGTTATTAAAATGTAGGTACCCAACAAGCACAAAAGCATTTATTGAAAAATAGCTCATTCTCCATCCAAGGACACTAGGTGTTTTTTTTGTTGTTGTTGTTTGTTTTTGTTTTTTGTTTTGTTTTTTGCTGCCACATCCATTCTCTCCTTGGCTGACTGAGATCTGAGAAGTAATGATGATTCCATCTCAAATTCTCCGTCATTTTCAGCAGGGGCAGTTCTTTTTACTCCTGTAGTTCATCTCTCCCTCAAAATGAGCTGACTAAACCTGGCAACATTGTTTGCTGGGTCCCTTCAAGTGTCCGGGCTTGTTTTACATAATCACCTACTACAAGCTCTTTAAGGAACTTGAGTATATGTTGTGGAAGTTTTGCTGAGGAGGTAAGCTAGAGTGATTGCAAATTGCTGCTTACTCTAAGCTCTGGTCTCAGTAGATAGAGAATTAACATTTCCTAAAACCTCAGGTTCCTCTGGCTTCTCTAGCTTCTTGTAACACTCTGTAAACTAGAATACTAGAGCACTAATAAAGTAACACAAATGACAAAGTGCTTTATAAAACATCATTTTATTCTTCTTGGGAAAGTTTATTTATTTGACTCCTATTTGTGCACGAAAGCACAGCTAGGATCCCAAAGAAAATAAGAGACACTTTATTCTGGAGACAAATCTGAGTAACAATGGCTTGAAAGTACTTTTTGGGTTACTTCAAATTATAAGATTAAAAATGGAAACAATTTCATTATGTTTTTATAGTAACAAAACAAAGAAAAGTGATAAATCAAGGAAGGCACTTTTCAAATTTGTTAGTGAAAACATCAAGTGGACAGGTGAATTGGGTAGAAGAATCTCAGTTATGTGCTTCAGAGGCTATCTGAAGATACTTTTAACCATCTACTATTGTAGAATATGATTTTGTTATGTTAATGCATTCAAAATGTTTTAAATTTATCAGGATGTAATATTCAGCTTTATCTGAGAGGTAGGATATTATGTCTGGACAGGGAATGGCTCTTTAGAGGGCTAAATATAGACCAATATAATTTGCAGTAGGTTCATGACCTGCAACATTACAATTTCTCCACAGTCATTGAAGTTTTAATCAGTCAATCAGCTTTTACAAACACCAATCTATTTTCAAGAATTTTTCTTTACATTAGTGTGTCTTGAATTCAGGTAAAGTTGATCTCAATCCTCTTCCTATTTCCTCGGAACTTGTTTTCACTATTCTGTTTCATTGGTTTGTGTTAGCTTGTCCCTTATAAATGAATTTTATTTCATGCTTTTAGAATCTACCTGGTGTCATTTATAAAAATTATTTATAATATATTAGTTAGGTTCAAGCTGACTATTATCACTAAACTGTAGAGAACATTTTAAAATTATTGACTTCAAAATTGAAAACAAGAGATATCTTTCAATGTGTGTTTAATTATTATGATTTGGTGACTTATTTTTGTACATAATTTGCTAAGATTTTACATATACATGTAATTTCTTTGTAGTTATTTCAAAATACATTTATTTCTTATAAGAAATGCAATTTGCTTCTATACATTGATCATATGTTCTCTGATACTGCTAATACACTGTTTAATTCCACAGGGTTCTTTATTAATTTTATTGAAGCATTTTTTAAGATTTTCTTACATATATTAACTTATAACATGTGAGTAATAGCTATCTTATAATTCCTTTGCATTTTTTCTTCACTTATTACACTGGAAAGGACTGCCACTGTCATACTGACTAGGAGAGTAAAAGAGGAGATACTTATTTTGTTTCAGATTTTAAGATAAAGCACAATATATCATAATAAAGTATTGTATAACTACAAATATTTTATAGATATGCATTGTAAATCAAAGGAAAACTTTTCTATTTCTGATACAGTAATGTTTTTTTTTCTATTGTCAGTGTAAAATCCACAGTTCACACCTTAAAGGGAATAAGCAATAATTCTGGAGCCATTTTGAGTAACCATGACCTGTGAACACAGATATAGGTTGCCCCTGATTCCGTGTTTCAGTGTGGAAATAGTTTCATGAAGTTCTACCGCTTTACAGAACAAAGAAAGTCATAAATTGAGACTATTCTAAAAGACACTGCTGGGTCCAACAGAGAGGCAATTACATCAAGATGGGGGAGGCTTTTCTAAAATACTATTTGATAGCATTTGACCAGAGGGTGGCCAAATCAAGAGATTTCAAAGTTTTTTTTTAATCAATTTGTCGTATGGTTTTAGTCCTGACACAGAGAACACAGAGGAAGACAAGAAATGGCTGCTCTGGGGATTAATGCTAGATAAGGTAATTCACCTCTGTATCTATAACATTCCAACACCTTCACAGTACTTAAATTCTAATCAACTAGTCTCGTAAAGACACAGCTACTCTTTAGGAGCTTTTGTTCACACTATTATGAATAGATACTAAATTTTGTAGAGAATTCTGAATTTATTAAGATAAACTGTTTTATTTACACTATTTTTTATAGAAAACTACATTGATTTGTTTAATATTCAAATGTTTAATCACCTTTGCATTTCTGAGATAAAACGTGTCTTGACATAATAATAAATTGTGATTTTCACACATAACTGCGATTGATTTACTAAGCATTTTTCTTAAATGATTTTATATCTTTGTTGATGAGTAAAAATCAGTTTGTATTCTTTACTTCCGATATTATGTAAATTATGAACTCATAATAAGAGTATTTCCTTTTCTAGTTTTTAGAAGAGATTGTGTATAACTAATGCTACTTTCTTCTTAAACATGCAATTGAACTAATGACTTGTTGGACTGAATTTGATGTTTCGAGAATATTACTCAAATCAAGCTGGTTGTTGGCAGCATTCTTTTCATCTGCCTTTTTACTGAGAATCTTCTTCGCTATTAGTAGTTATTGAGAATGTTTAATGTTTATATATATATATACATATCTATATATCTATATATCTATCTATATATTTCCACACTGTATTTTTGGAAAAACATAGGTCAGCTATCTAATTAAATTAGAAGCTGAGAAGACAGCCTAGACTATTCTGACACTTGTAAAATTCAATTGACCACAATTGGTGAATATTACCAAGTGGTTGCATTAGTTGGTTAAAGATACATAATAATCATTTTGATGATAGTTCATGGCATCTTTGAGTTTCTTAAGAAGAATGAAAAGATCAGTAGATACTGTGTGTCACATTTTGTTTGTTTCAGAGTCCAGGAATAAATTAATAACCTCAATCAAATATTAAAAACCTGCAATATG
This sequence comes from Peromyscus eremicus, assembly GCF_949786415.1. Lineage (NCBI taxonomy): Eukaryota > Metazoa > Chordata > Mammalia > Rodentia > Cricetidae > Peromyscus > Peromyscus eremicus. Next base: position 70,784,968 of record NC_081439.1, read on the forward strand.
TCCATCATTTTAAAGTCCAGGTAACTGTCTTAGATTGGCTTCTGCCCTCTCCTCCTTTAAGATTAAAGTGTGACCTTCCCTAAGTTATTGCATATTATGTAAAAGAATATTTTTATATTTTGCCTTGTTCAGAGAGATTCTATTTTATAATAAATTAGGACTGCTGAGCATATCAAGAAAACAATGCCTGAGAACTTATCAAACATATCTGGCTTAAGAAACAGTACACCACCTTTCCAGAAAAGAGAAGAGAAAGAAGAGAACTAACAGTGTGATGGTAATGGCAGTGTGTTTGCATCAAGAATAGAAACACCTGTGTTTGCCTCAGGCAAGGCTGTGATGGGAAGTGGGAATTCTTGGCAAAAAGCTTTCAATTTGTACTTATTACTGTTCAATAAATTCTAACATTATGAAAAGACAAAATACGTTCTTCTCTGTTTCTACAGTGTGTTCTCACTCTCCACAATTTGACTCTTGTGGTATGGTTATTCAACTCTTTCCTGGCCATGCCTTTGCTACAAAGACACAGACAAGAAAAAAGAAAAAAGAAAAGAAAAAAAAAACATTTTCAGATAGAAGCTAATGCTGATATTATTCCATTGAAACATCAAAGCCATTAGCTAAATGAACCTATGTTTCTCTGTATGAGTACACTATTCTGTGTATCATTCAAGTGAAAGGAGGTGATAAATGCTTTGATTTAGCAAGGAATAATAACTACTTTATCCTTAATAGCAACATATTTGTGTTTCCAATGTATTATCTCAATAATACTTCTCAATCCTTCCACTTAAGGGATATTTTAAAGTGGCCACTAGTATAGACTATGTCAAGGTATGTGTTTTAAGGGAGAATATAATTGTTAAACTAAGTACTTTCTCCTAGTTGAAATAAAAGGCAAATATCTGATGGATATCTTTGGTTATGAAGGCAACCTATTCCTTGCATAAGTGGGTTTGCCTAGTTTAATTAGTGAATGAATTAAAAATCAATCAGTGGAGGATAGAGGGCTTAGCAATTAAGTGCACTGGCTTCTCTGCATCTGGTGACAGTTGTGTAGCTTGGTCTTCTCTGGGGTCCCTAGCAGTGGGACCAGGATCTGTCCCTGATACATGAGCTGGCTCTTTGGAAACTATTCCCTATGGTGGGATGCCTTGTTCAGCCTTGATGTGGGAGGCAGGAGCTTGGTCTTGCCACAACTTGATATTTCATGCTTTGTGGATTCCCAAGGGAGACCTTACCCCACCTGAATGGAGATGGGGAGGAGTGGATGTGGGGTAGAAGGGAGGTGGAGGGAGGGAATGAGAGGAGAGGAAGAATGGGAAACTGTGGTTGGTATGTAAAATAAATGAAGAAAAAAAATTTAAAAAGAGTACTAGATGCTCTTCTAGATTACCTGGGTTCAATTTTCTAACATCCACACGATTGTTTCACAAACATATATAACTCTATTCTCAAGTGATCCAATATCCGCCAGGCTTCCATGGGTACCAGAGATACATATCATGAATATATATATATATACATACATACATGCACAAAAACCCATACACAGAAAATAAATAAATGAAGGAATAAAAAAATCATTTGTAACCCCAAGAAGGACACGGGGATCACCCAATGATGGAGAAATGGATGAGATCTACATGAATATCCTGGACATGAGTGGGGGTAATGAAGGGTGAGGATCAAGGGAAAGAGAGCTTGGGGAGCGGGAGATCCCAGCTGGATCAACAATAGAGAGGGAGAACAAGGAAGAGGAGACCATGGTAAATGAAGACCACATGAGAATAAGAAGAAGCAAAGTGCTAGAAAGGCCCACAGAAATCCCCAAAGATACCCCCACAATAGACTTCTGGCAATGGTCGAGAGACAGCCTGAACTGACCTACTCTGGTGATGGGATGGCCAAATACCCTAATTGTCATGCTAGAAACCCCATCCAACGACTGAGGGATCTGGATGCAGAGATCCATGGCTAGGCCCCGGGTGGAGCTCTGGGAGTCCAATTAGCGAGACAGAGGAGGGTTTATATGAGCGAGAATTGAGACCAAGGTTGGATAAAGCATAGGGACAAATAGCCAAACGAATGGAAACACATGAACTATGAACCACAATGGCTGAGGGGTCCCCAACTGGATCAGGCCCTCTGAATGGGTGAGACAGTTGATTGGCTTGATCTGTTTGGGAGGCATCCAAGCAGTGGGACCAGGTCCTGTGCTCATTGCATGAGTTGGCTGTTTGAAACCTGGGGCCTAGGCAGGGTCGCTTGGCTCGGCCTGGGAGGAGGGGACTGGACCTGCCTGGGGGAGGCTTTTCCCTGGAGGAGGTGGGAATAGGGGGTGGGCTGGGGGGAATGGTAGGGGGGGCGGGAGGGGGGAGAACAAGGGAATCCGTGGCTGATATGTAGAACTGAATTGTATTGCAAAATTAAAAAAAAAGAATAAAAAAAATCATTTGTGCTGAACTAGATGGCTACATAACAGATTCAAATTGTAACAAAGTTTTCCTCGTATATGATCAAGCAGATTCCATGACTCTTAAATTGTGAGTGCTCAAAAAAGAAGGCTGTGCAGAGCCTTTAAATGGCATTCTGTATGTAAATTATAATGAAAGCTTCTGAAGCTTATCTATTGAGTTATTTTATTTTGAGTTTTGATTTTTTGTTGGTGTTTACATTAGTTTTTTTAGGTTACTACTGAAACTGCAAAATAATATTTAGCCATAGGACAAAAAAAAGTGTCATGTTAATTGAATTATCATCATGAATGGGTTTTGACTGAGCAACCAAACTGTAAATTTGGCAATATACAAACCCCTAGCCCTGTCCCCTGTCCCCCACACTCACAGGAGCATGGTCAGGGTTGAACACCTAAAGGCACAATCAATTCTATTAAATTAACTGGTCCAAATATCCACAGTTCTTACTTTCCAACCTCTGCAATATAACTCTCTAAATTTTCACCAGTGTTTCCTAGGAAATCCTATGTGATCAGCTGGCATAGAAAACAAAACAGATCTAGCTTGCAAAGGTTGCTTAGCAGTTTAAAATGTTGGCATCACATGAAAAAGGACTACTTTAATTCTACCATCTGCTCCTGTAATGTTTGAATGAAAGTGTCAATGAAAATCTTCCCAGTGGGCAGAAGTTCAAGCAATGAGTCTACAAGAAATGAAAAACTATACAATTATATACTGTTCTGTTGATTGTAGCAAATGACTTACTTGATGTTTGAGAACTTGAAAGGAACAAGATTGGAAACTTTCTAAAGAGGTAGTCTGTGCAGAAGATATGTAGATAGACTTATTTGGGTGGCAAATTTAGAGTACTTATGTCTCACTTGAATACTTAACAAAAGGTAACCTCAGTACAAGAGGATTTTAAAAATCAAGTTCATTGGAGGATGGTGTGTGTGTGTGTGTGTGTGTGTGTGTGTGTGTGTGTGTGTGTGTATTTGCTTCTATGGAGATACACTTGATATTACCAATGGGTTAATTCATTATGTGGTCGTTGGTGTGATGAAGTAGGTTACACCTGAGTATAATAATACAAGCCATCACTCGTAATATTTTAACTGACTATAACGATTGCTGAGCTTTCCACCTGACAGCATCAGAAATAAATATTAAGACCTAGAATTAATAACATAAACCAGGATGATCACTAAGGTATCTCATGGCAGATTCATTATATTAGACCACTTCCATCACAGATGGGATAGTGCCATGATTAAAGATTTATTTTATATGTATGAATATTTTGCTTGCATGCATGTACAATGTATATGTATAATCATATACATTCCCAATGCCCTTAGCAGTGAGCAGAGTGCATTGAGTCCCTAGGTTTGGAGTTACAGATAGTTGTGAGCCACGGTGTGGGTGCTGGGAACTTGACTGAGGACCTCTGCACAAACAGCAAATTCTGCTAATTGCTAAGCCATCTGTCCATGCCACATTTTGTGCTTAGTGCAATAGATACTTAATATGGATATGGCTTTGTCTTTCCTACTTGCAGTCCTGCAAATATTGACTTTCATGGACTGAGGGTCTTATTCAGCATCATATTATATTCTGTTTTTTTTCAGCACCCAATCTTAAAAGTCATTTCACAGCAGCAAATGATAGCAGGAATTGGTACTGTCCTCATGAGATACAATGGTGTCAACATATCTCTCAACATCATATATCAAATGTCTTGTTAAAATCGTAAAATTGCTCTTTGGAGACTTAAGTGTCTGTGATAGCTAGATGAAAATATACTGATGTACTGGGATAAGTTTTATTAGTAGGTTTTATATGTTTCTAAACAGCAAATAGTATGCAATACACTTTCTTCATTGGAAAAAATCATTGGTATACAAGAGATAAAAGTATGTTAGCCAGTGTAAGTGCTTGTTATTTAACTACTAGGAAAGTTTTACTTCTTAACACTTGACATTGACTCAGGATTGTAACATTAACTCTTCTCTAGTCTCTGAGTATCCAGCCTTCAGACTTTGCCATGTCTTCTCCAATAATTTCTGTTTATTATTATTTATTTATTCATTGTATTGTACACATATGGGTGTTTTGCCTACACGTGTGCATATGCACCACACGTGTGCCTTATGCCAGAGGATGTCAGAAGAAGGCATTAGATTCCTGGAACTGAAGTTACAGATGTTTGCGAGCCACCATGTAGGTGCTAGGACTTGACGCTGGCTCATTTCTAAGAGGAAGACATGCTCTTAATTGCTGTGTTGAGCTATTTTTCTAGCCTAAACTGTGAAGTGAACTACAGTTCCATGCAAGAACATCAAGCACTCTTAATTCTTAATTTATTCCTTTAAAATCTCTCTTAATATTTTTTTGTCATTGAGTCATGTCTGTAACTATTTAACATGACCCTAGTGAAGTTTACTTTCTCAAACTTAATTAGTAAAGCTTATTTTTGACCTTTTTTTTCTCTTATATTGCCAATATTTCTATCATTCCCTTCCTTAGTGTTGATTACTTGAATTCACATTTCACTAAGAAACTCACAACAATCTCATAAATATTTATGCTGTCATCATGCAGTATAAAGTTACATGTGTCTGAACTAACCTTTACTATGTTTATTTTATTCTTGTTTATGAATACATGTGTTTTGCCTACATACCACATGTGGATCTACTGCTTGAGTGGTCCAGAAGAGAGCATCAGAGCTACTGGAACTGAAGTTATGGCACTTATAATCCACACAATATGGGTGCTGGGAGCTGAATTCAGGTCTTCTGAAAGAGCAGCAAGTTATTTAACCACTCAGCCATCATTTCATCCCCTGAACTAATCTTTTGCATTTAATTTGATTAAAACAATGACAGCGGCAGCATTTATAACTAATTCAAACTGTTAAATGCAAGTTTGTGACTGATGCTTATAATACTTGTATTTATGCCTGTCTTCCATGCATAATTGAACTCTTTATCAATACTAATGTGTTTTCAAGCTCAATGCTCATGTACATTCTTACTTGCTTCTTTTGTTTTTGTGTTTGTCTTTTAATTCCATTGCTATTCTTCCTTCCTTCCTTCCTTTATTTATTTATTTATCTCTCTATTTATTTATTTGTTTGTTTGTTTTCATTTTGTATACCAACCACAGTTCCCCCTCCCTCCCATTTTCTTGCTCCTCCCACATTTCCCCACCCCATGCTCCATTCATTCCTCATAGGGGGTAAGGCCTCCAGAAAGACAAATATGGTATGTACTCACTCATAAGTGGATATTAGACACAAAGCAAGGGACAACCAGGCTACAATCCACAACCTTAGAGAAGCTAGGTAAAGAGAAGTACCCTAAGAGGATCACATAGAGATCACCCCAGGAAGGGGAAATGGTTAAGATCTCCTGGGTAAACTGGCGAGGGATGGCTAGAGAGGAGGGGATGAGGGGTGGGAACACGAGGGATTGAGATGGTCGAGTAGGGGAGGGACAGAGAGGGAGAGCAATGAAAGAGATATTTTGACAGAGGAAGCCATTATGGGGTTAGGGAGAAACCTGGTGCTAGGGAAATCCCCAGGAACCCACAAAGATGACCCTATTTTTTTCTTTTTTACTTTTTGTTTATCCTCTTTCATATAATACATCCTGACTACAGCATCTCCTCCATCTTCTCCTCCCAGTCTCCCCACCCCCACCTTCCCTTCTTTCACTGCTACTCTGGTTTACTTCAGAAATAAGCAGGCCTCCTAGGAACATCAGCCAAACATGGCATAACAAGATTCGATACAACTGGCAAAAAACCTACATCAAAGCTGGATGAAGCAACCCAGTAGGAGGAAAAGTACCCAGAGGGCAGGCAAAATCTTCAGAGACACTCCCCTTCCCACAATTAGGAGTCCCACAAACACACTGAACTAAACATCCACAGCATGTACATAGAGGACCAAGCACAGACCCATGCAGGCTCCATGTTTTCTGCTTGAGTCTCTCTGTACCCCTGTGTAACCTGCTTAGTTGATTTGGGGGGCCATATTCTCCTGATGTGATCAACCCCTCTGATTCCTACAATCCTTCCTCCCCATCTTCTCCAGGGTTCCATGATTTTAAATTAGATTTATTTCATTTTTATATTTACACATATGTGCCTCTCTGTGTATGTCTATGTGTACATGTATGTGAGTACACTCAGAGAACAGAAGAAGACAACAAAGCTCCTGGATCTGGAGCTATATGAGGTTATATTCTGCCCAACATAGAAACTGCAAAATGAACTGATGGAGGAATGTCTTTATGTATGCTGTGAAAATATGTTGCTCTGATTGGTTGATAAATAAAGCCATTTGGTCTATGGCAAGGCAGTTTAGGGAAGGTGGAAAATTCATACAGAGCAGAGGAGACACAGCTAGCCGCCACCAGAAGAAGCAAGATGTAAAGTACCAGTAAACCACAAGCCATGTGGCAAAGTATAGATTTATAGAAATTGGTTAATTTAAGATATAATCTAGATAGCAAGAAGCCTGCTATGGCCATATAAGTAATATAAGCCTGTGTGTGTTTATTTGGGTCTGAGCAGCTGCAGGACCGGTAGGTGAGAGAGATTTGTTGTGACCATGGGCCAGGTGAGACCGGAAAACTTTCAGCTACAATGAACTCCAGTCCTTTTCAAGAGGAGCAAGTGTCCTTAACTACTGAACCACCTCTCCATTCCTATAACTTCTGTAAATGTCATCACTGGAAAGCAATTTTTCCATTTATCTACCATTTTCAATTATCCTTTTCTAGCATAAATTGAAAAAAAAAACAAATTACCCTTCTGTTATTAAATCTCATGACCATGCCCTCAGTTTTTTCTTAGTCTTGCACAAAAATTATTCTTTCTAAACTCACCAGTGATCCAATTTTGCATTAAACACTTAACATTGATCCATTTGACTTTTCAATGGTGATACATATGAAAGACAACTACTTGTTTCCTGAAATATTTTCTTAACTCGAATCCTATGACTCCATCAGCTCCAACTTTGTCCTTGCTATTTCTTTCCATTCTAATAATGTGCTAATTAATTAAAACTCTCAGATATCAGTTTTACTCCCATTTTTTTCTACCAATTTTCCCTCCATAGATGACCTCCTCTAGCCTGATAATTTTAATTCTATATATAAACTGATTAATTAAATATGTTTTCTCAATTGGATCTCTTCAGTGACCTCTAGACTTCAATAAACTGTTACTCTAAGGTATAAGTTTTTAAAAGCTATCTCAAAATAACATGTGAATAGCAGAATTTTCATATCTTCATGATTCCCTTATCTTTCATTTCCATAAATGATGTTGACTTGACTCTGTGTTGTGAAACCCTTTCAACCATATGTTAGTGCTCCTTCTTAAATTATTACAAGTGTTTGCATTCAACCAAGGCTAAGTAATTTAATTACATACTTTTGAAACTAATAAATACAGACTTATGCTTGTATTTATATAAATAATATTAAAATTGTTTTTATAAGAAGAGTTTATTCAAGGATAAGGGCCAAATTTGCTGTGGATAGGTTCTGTATGTTGTCAATGTGTTACTCTGTTTGATTGATAAATAAAATACTGATTGGCCAGTAGCCAGGCAGAAAGTGGAGGTGGGACAAACAGAGAAGAGAATTGTGGGAACAGGAAGACTGAGTCAGGAGTCACCAGCCAGACACAGAGGAAGTTAGATATAAAAGTACCAGTAAGCCGCAAGCCATGTGGCAATTTATAGATTAATAGAAATGGGTTAATTTAAAATGTAAGAACAGATAGCAAGAAGCCTGCCACGGCTATACATTTTATAAGTAATACAAGCGTCTGTGTGTTTATTTGAGTTTGAGTGGCTGCCGGTCTGGGAGGGACTGGTGATAACTCCAGCTACACAAATTATCTTCACAAAGCTGTTTTTTTATATTTTTAAAATTTAGGTAATAGGCAGGGAGATTATTTTATTTAATTTTGAAGCAAAAATCTTTAAATAATATTCAACAGCAATACAATACTTTCCTTGAAAAAAATTAGATACATTGATTACTGATAGTTTACCTTTGAAGTGTTCTCAACTTTTAACTGACAAACTTTTCATTGTCTTCAAGCACGTACAAATCTGAGGTACAACACAATAAAACTGATGTAGGGAATAAATATACAGGCACTTACGTAGTATAATCTGTTGGGTTTTGACAAGGCACTTTACTCAAAAAAATCACAATCTCTTGAAAAGGCTGCTAAAATTCAGGTTTTCAGGTCCTGTATCCGACATGATTCAAATTTTTTGAGAATCCAGCACATGCATTTACATTTTATAAAATTCTCTGCATCAGACACCCTCAAAGTTGAAAACCACTGATACAGTATAAAATATGTGATTCAGAGAGATATGAGCCTGATTCCAAATACTCTTCCTGCTTCTATGACTATACTTTTGGTATACACTTAAAAATGTTTATTTAACAGGTACAACTTTTATCAATGTATAATAGTTCTAGAAAATAATGTTTTTTTCAGGGATGTTTTTGCACATAAATATTTGGTTCTTCAATAATATATATTCATGGTAATCCATATTTCACCTCGTTTCTGCTCCTAATTATCTTCTGGTAGCCTAATCACTCCCGTTATATATCCCTCTGTTCTCATTCCTCCTGACCTCTCTCCTACTCATTCTTCATTATACCTTGTCTTAGTTTGCTTCTCTATGACTGTGATACAACAAAAACTGAGGTCAACTTAGAAGAGAAGGTTTATTTGGCATACCAGTTACAGTCTTTTATTGAAGGAAGTCAAGGTAAGAACTCATGCAAGAACTGAAGCAGAGACCACAGAGGAATGGCTATTACTGCATCGCTTCCTCTGACTCTCTTAGCTACTTTTTTTATGTGGTCCATATGGTCTCACCTGCCTAGAGACTAGTCTATACAAAATGAGCTGTGCCTGCCCACATCAGTAACCGATTAAGAAAATGCTCCATAGATATGGCAACAGGCCATTTTGGATCAAAATAATATTCCAATTTATGTTCACTATATCCAGGAGTTTTAGTTGACAATCAAGGTCAGTTATCACAGATCCCTTTATCCCTTTCTCTCTGTATCACTGTCTCTCCTCTCTCATAGTACGGCGTATGCTAGAATATGGATGATACTCATCTTTCTGACTCTGGCTTTTTTCACTTTACAATTGTCCCATTTCAACTCATTTATCTAAAAACAACATGACTTTATTTTTGTTTCATACTGAATAAAAGCCAATGTGTTTGTATACCATATTTTCTTTGTCCATTCATCTACTTATCAGCATCTAAGCTAGTTCAGTACCTTGGCTGTTGTGAATGATGAATAATGTTACAATAAATGTGCACATATAGGTGTCTCTGTGGGATACTGACTTTGGTTCATATATATGTATATATATATATATATATATATAATTTTTCTTCTTTTCTTCTTTTTATCCATATCTCCATCCTCTCAAGAATATATTGTGAAATATCTTGGTGAAATCCATTTCTACTGGATTGAGATGAGATTTCCATATAGTTTTGATTTGCATGTTCTACATAGTTGAAAATGTTAAAAATTTTTTCATTTATCAACAGGCCCTCTTCTAAAAGAATCTGCTCTGTTTATTTTTTTCCTTTGTTGATTGGAGTTCTTTTATTTGGCTGATTAATTTTTATGAATTCTTTATATACTCTGGATATTAGTCATTTGTCAGATAAATACCTGACAAAACCTTGTCCTTTTTTGTACACAGTGTCTTCATACTATTGTTAAATTTGTTCAGCAGTTGTTTTTAGTTTGAATCAAACCCATTTGTCAGGTGTTACTATTTCCTGACCTATTTGAGTTCTCTTCAGAATATCATTGCAAATATGTGTACCATGAAGTGTTTCCACCTATGATTCCCTCTATATCAAAATTTCTGGTATTACATTAAGGATTTTCATCCTATTTGAATTGATTTTTATAAAAAGTGATGACTGTGTCATATCAGATTTGAATCTTCCTCTTATAGACACACATTTTTCCTAGCCTCACTCTTAAAGAAACTATCTTTCCTTTGGTGTGTATTTGTGGAATTTTATGGGTTTATTCCTGAGTTGTCTCTTCTATCCCACTGCTTTTAATGTCTGTTTTGTGCCTACATCATGCTGGGTTTTTTTGTGAGTATAGCTTTGTAGAATAATTGATGACCAAGTGTTATATCTCTAGAATTGTTTTTTCCCCTTCATTGTCTGTTGGCTATTTGAGACCTTTTATGTTTCCATATAAAATATAAAATTATTTTCTTGTATTTCTGTGATGAATTAGTTATACCTATACTCTTATTATGAATTATTTAACTTTCTTGTGTATATGTTCACTCATATAATGATCTTATTTACTTAGACCATATTTAATGAATTTCCTATGATACTTTTTGGTATGAGACTTCATATTTGAAGTGCCACACTTAATGCTAGCCTTGATTTGTATTGTGCCTAGTTTTAATAATAATCTTCATGAACGAATTTAAGAACAAGCCTTTACCCTTGACTATTTTAATTCTTGTTTTATGTGTATAAGTATTTGCCTTTCATTTCCAGCAGAGTTCAGAAGATGACAAATTCAGCTCGAACTGGAGACATAGATGGTAGTGACCCAACATGCAGTTACAGGGAATCAAACCTATGTGTGCTACAAGAGAAGCCACTGTCCTTAACTACTGAGCCATGTGTAGCTTGAGTTTTCCTGCCTGGCCCACAGTCAGGACAAATCTCTCTCACTTGCCAGTCCCACAGCCACTCAGACCCAACCAAGTAAACACAGAGACTTATATTGCTTACAAACTGTATGGCCGTGGCAGGCTTCTTGCTAACTGTTCTTACAGCTTAAATTAATCCATTTCTATTAATCTATACCTTGCCACGTGGCTCATGGCTTACCGGCATCTTCATATGCTGTTTCTCATCGTGGCGGCTGGCAGTGTCTCTCTGACTCAGCCTTCCACTTCCCAGCTTTATTCTCCTCCTTGTCCCACCTACACTTCCTGCCTAGCCAATGGCCAATCAGTGTTTTATTTATTGACTAATTAGCAACACATTTGCCATACAGAACATCACACAGCAGCCATGTCACCAGGTCTTAACTCCTGATATTTTTTTCAAATTCATCTTAGCTGTTTATCTGTCCATTAGCCTCCAGCAACTGGATATAAGTCCTTAGTTCTTGTTGTATTTATAGTTTCATTTAGTGATTCTACCTCACCTTCTGCCAGTCTTGCTCTCTATGGAAATAATGAGTATATAGTCTTCCTCCTTTTAAAATTAGTCCTAATTAAAGCTCTTATTTAATAATAGCTTAGAGATTGCACTTCTTTGAGACACACACACACAAAAAAAAAGAAAAAAAAAACTTTCAGAATGATATGACCTATGTGGTCCCATGCATCATTTGTGTAATTTTCAAATAATAGAAACCTTTATAATATAATATTGGGTTATTTTCCCTCAGACATTACTTTGTTTGAGGTACATGCTTGTGATGCATTAAAGCCCTCTTGGATATATTTTTGTACAAGTTTATTTAAATTAGAGCTCCTTTGCTAAACTAAGACTAAAGCTTTGATTCAAAGCCATAAGATACAAACAAATACATATTCTGTCTACCTTCTCAACTTTGGTACTCTAATCTTCATAAAATTCATTTTATATCTTACTCCAGAGATATTTGCAGTATTCCATCTGTTACGTTAGTGGTGAAGGAACTTAAGCAGAAGGTTGAATTTGAGTTTGGCATTAGACAAAGAGAAGGATTTCCTTAGACACAGGAGAAGAAAAAATGAGCATTTTTATAATATAAGGACTGTAAGTGATATAGAAAGTGATACTATATACTCTGTATGTGTTTCTCTAAGTGTTTCCAGGAAAATCTTGCTGATCAAATTGTTAAATAACCTGTGATGCTTAGTGAAACTAAAATTTTCTGTTAGATAGGATTTTCTGATCCATTTTATAAGATTAATCTTTAGAAGATATATGCTTGGAAAAGTATTTTAGGCATAAATGCCATCAAAATCTGATAGATGTTTTGTATAAATAAATTTAAATGAATTTTATGGGAATAAAAAAAATTAAATAACAAATATGATAACATGAACAATACTCCTCAAATGAGCATCAATCAGGAATTGTTAAAGTTAAGATGTATTTTGAACAATTTCATTTCTGTTTTGTCTTTAATGGTACAGGACTAGAGCAAATTTGTACTCTAATTTCTCTTGTTTCTTCTTAACAAAATGTTATTTCACTATCATGAAGATGTGACACATTCTTTATTAAATAAAAGAAATTATTATGTATTATTCAATATAACATGTGCTTTTACTCTGGATTTGTGTTAAAATCTACACAATTCTAAACAGAACTTTTAATTTATATAGTTTATATTAGAATATGACTAAATCATGTTTTTCATTAAACAACAATATTCATCACATTTTATATGTGAATATGTAAATATTATACTATATTTTCTATCATATATCTATAGTGGTAAGGACAAACTAATTCTCTACTTACTAGGCACTTAAATGAAGCGTCATGTAAAACACATCATAGTACTATATCTAAAATTTCTAATAAAATCTCTGAAATGAGCATCACAGGAATAATAATATAATTTTAGAGTATTTAAAAACTCACACAAAGACCATTAATATAAAAGGTACATAAGTAGATATCAGCTAACAAATTCCATCCCTTTAAAGAACTTTCATGATTGATTGTCTGTCTTGGCAGAACCAGAAAATCTAGCTTCATGCTAAAATTCAAAGCTAAACGTTGAAGCAAAAGAGATACAATTTTAATGAAAAATTAAATTTAAAATATTTTAAAAACACATGAAATAAAGGTTTCTTCCAGTGGAGGTCACCTTCATTTTTATTTCACTGAATGTGCTTCAATATCACTTTATCATCATACTAGTTGATTGGCATTTATATGTTGTATTTCAAGTACATTTGCAATCATTTTAAAATTATTTATTTTACTTTTTATTATGTGTATTAGTGTGGGTATGACCAAGAATGTGTGGATGCCTACAGAGTATAGAAGAAGGTATCAGGTTCTCTGGAGCTGAAGTTACAGATAGTTTTGAGCTACTGTACTCTGAATGACTGAGATATTTTTCAAGCTTCCACAAAGGGAATTTCATGACCTTAGAATTTATTTTCTTCCCTATGTTATAGTATCATTGAATAATCATGCCCCATCATGCATTCCAAGTGTTCTTCTTCTATTCACTGATGAAATATTTTTCATATACATTATGTACTCAATAGCTCTTTCCCCTGCACATTCCTGTTTTTCAATGCAACATAATAAAATAAGTCTATGTTCCTATCACTTGATAGAACTCTTGTGTTTCAAAGTGACCAAAGTCATACATTTCACTGGTGTCAGTAGTCAATTGTCTTACATAATATATCAGGACATTTTATCTGGAAAGAAAATTTTTACACTAACTCCTGCTGTTATTTTTGTGATATTTTATTCTCAAAAAATCTTTTTTTTAATCTCACTTAGAGTTTCATTTCAATCAAAATTCCCCCCAATCTTGCTCTTCTATTTAACCTCTACTTGATTTGGTATCATTTGTACCTTGTCTTCTATTCTAATTGATCTCTAAGTACTACACTCCATATGCTATTAGGAGAGATTTGCAATTTCTAACATACACCTGTATTAAAGATAATGTCAGTATAGTCCAAAACTTCTATCTATAGGTTGAGCTCCAAGTCTACATACTTAATTGCTTGGTTGAAACAAATACTTTTGAGGTCCAGTTATAATTTATTGGTAAAACATACATTTGCCATGCTTTTGTTTCCAGAAACAATCCCTAGCACAGACTCTTCATTACTTGGAGTTCATTCTTTTCTATATTCTCACCAGAATATTTTGTATTTTTTTATTTGATACCTTTTAAATCTGAATTTCATTCTTTTTTGGTAATAGTTACTGTAGGAGATATAAACTAATAACGCACTGTAGAGTTTATTTGTGCTTCCCTGATGACAAATAATACTGAGTGTTTTTACATCATATATTTGTTAGATAATTTCATTTTTTTCTTTGAAGCACTGTCCACACAGGACATTTGCAGAGTTTAATTGAACTGTTTGTTATTTTCAGGAAAATACATAATTCTAGAAATTATTGATTTTCAGAAGGAGTGCACAGGAAGACAAATACCACATGATCTCTCTCATATGTGGAAATTAAAGCAAATCTCGGCCAGGATGTAAGATAGAAGTTCTTTATTGTTACTTTTTGCCTGGTGAGGTCTCTAGGCCCTGGAGGAGGGGGAAGGAGGTGAGGAGATGCAGAGGCAACAACACAGACTTTGGGAGGTTCCAAGCAAGCTCATTTATTTTTAAGAGAGGATAAGCCTTATATACCCTCCATCCCATCCTGAGGAAAGGTCTGCCTTAGTGCTTGTGAAGTTGGTGCTTTCTGATATGCTCTGGAATCTGTTGGCCACTAAGGGCCTCAAGACCCCCCTTATTGCTATTTTTGCAGGATACCTAGTCATTGCAGAAGCAGTATAGCACATGCTCTAGCTTATCTGAAACATGCAGCAGTTCTGTCTGCCTCACTTTATAGTTGATGCCTTGAAGGAAAATGGATAAAGGGACACTCAATGTGTTCAATATATGTTGCATGTATGTGTATTTGGAATTTTCTTTGGGCTGCCTACCAGCTCCCAAAAAAAAAGACACAGAGACTTATTATTAGTTATGAATGCTTAGCTTTAACTTAGATTTGTCCCACTAGCTCATTGAACTTAATTTAACCTTTCTCTTCATCTACATTTTGCCTCAGGGTTTTTTACCTTTCTTTCATTCTGCATGTACTACTTTACTGCTTCCTCTGTGTCTGGCCAGCTGGCGGCTACCTGACTGACTAGCCCCGGACATCTCCCTCATTTTCTCCCTTGTTCTCTCTTCTCCTTCAAGCCTATATTACTCCTCCTACCTATTCTCTCTGCCTGCTAGACCTGACTATCCCTCTACTACCTAGCTATTGGATGTTCAGCTTTTCAGACCAATCATGTGCCTTAGTCAGGCAAAGCAGTACATCTTTACATTGTTAAACAAATGCAGCATAAACAAATGTAACTCATTTTTCTTCTCTCAAGCCTAAATTCCTCCTCTTACTCTCTCTGCCCGGAAGTCCAACCTATACCTCCTCTTTTACTATTGGTCATTCAGCTTTTTATTAGACCAATCAGGTGCTTTAGGCAGAAAAGTTAAAACAGCAACACATCTTTACATAATTAAACAAATGCAATACATCTCTACTTAGTTAAACAGATATTTTGCAACATGTATGCATTGAAATATATCACTAGAATGCTACCAACAATAATTATTCTGTGGCGATCAAAAGTAAAATATTTCATGTGTTTCCGTTTGTTTGGCTATTTGTCTCTGTGCTTTATCCGACCTTGGTCTCAACAATTCTCACTCATATAAACCCTCCTCATTCTCGTTAATTGGACTCCCAGAGATCCACCTGGGGCCTAGTCATGGATCTCTGCATCCAGATCCCTCAGTAGTTACGGAAACACATGAAATATGAACCAATGGCTGAGGGGTCACCAACTGGATCAGGCCCTCTGAGTGGGTGAGACAGTTGATTGGCCTGATCTGTTTGGGAGGCATCCAGGCAGTGGCACCGGGTCCTGTGCTCATTGCATGAGTCGGCTGTTTGAAACCTGGGGCCTATGCAGGGTCCCTTGGCTCGGCCTGGGAGGAGGGGACTGGACCTACCTGGACTGAATCCACCAGGTTGATCTCAGTCTGTGGGGAAGGCTTTGCCCTGGAGGAGATTGGAATAGGGGGCGGGCTGGGGGGAAGGTGAGGGGGGCAGGAGGGGGGAGAACAAGGGAATCTGTGGCTGATATGTAGAACTGAATTGTATTGCAAAATAAAAATTAAAAAAAAGTAAAATATGATAAATAAAAACTAAATGATAACGTGATAAGTTCTCATTTGATAAGTAACCATGTCCTAAATGGTCAAATTTTTATCCCTTCTTTATTTCATTAATTCTAACAATATTTAAAAATCCAGCAAAGCAGAAAATTACATAGCCACCTCAAAACAAAACTAATGTAATTATTTTTGAAGTAACTATTTCTTCTCTACCCAATTTTATACTATGTTAATGTTATAAGCAACACTCCTACATTGTATCCTCCATATCTAATCCAAATTATTATCATATTTTATCTGTATCACTATACCCTTCTCTTAAATTGGCTCACATATTCTAGTCTTGCCACCAAGCAGTCACATCTCAGCAGTGTATCCACAGCAAGAATTTAAAAATAAAAGACATATTAAAATCACTATCTGACTAAACTACATGTCATTACTCTGAAATTAATATTGTAATTTCCTTACTGTGACTTACACAGCCTACATTAAATAGTTTATAAATCATCCATCAAAATGCCTGCTTAATAATCTCCTTCATATGTAGTATACTCCAGCCATACTCTCATTCTCTCTGTCTTACACAGGCTAAAGTGATCCCTTCTCAGGTCTTTGAACTTGATGCTATGTGTTTAAAACACTTAGTCTCTAAATATGGCACTGATAATACTTTTTATAAATTAGGTCATACAAAAAATTAATGTCTTGGAAAAGACCTTTTAATCATGCTCAATAGAATAGCATTTTCCAGTCACTTTTTATAAAGCTAATTAACTGCAATTTTTGATTGACAGGTAATACTTGCACATATTTAGGAATACAAAATGATGTTGCTCTTCATGTATACATTGCATAACAATCAAATCAGTGATATTAGTATATCTACCAAGTTAAATTTCACCAAGTATTAACAATGTCAATATTTTATGTCTTCCTTTCTGGTTATTTTGAGATATATAATGCATTAATCTTTGTTATATTTGTCCTAATCTACCATGTTTACACCCAATCATTTTATCATATAATGTTTTCTTAAATATATTTCTCTAATAATTTGCTGTATAATGTAATTTGTCACCTATTCACTCATTGTCATCCCCATACCATAATAATACAGCTACTATAAGATGTAGCTACTGTGGGACATGTAGCAATGCTAGCCTTTTCAATACTCTACCTACAATATGCAGAACAATTCTTCTTACATGATAAATTCACAATACATGAAATTACATGTGTGGAGAAAAGAATAGATACTTTGTACATGTTAATAAGCCTCTGCCTCTGGAGTGCTAGGTTTAAAGGCATGTGCCACCATGCCCGATTAGAATATTTCTTACAAAGATGAAAGAAGCAAAGGTAACTGTGATGAGCATGATTAAAATACATGGTACACATGTATGAAAATTTCAAAATGAAACCTATTATTTATTTATTTATTTATTTTAATTTTATAATTTAATTTAATTTTACATATCAGCCACAGATTCCCTTGTTCTCCCCCCTCCCCCCTTCCTCCCAGCCCCCCCCCCCATTCCCATCTCCTCCAGGGCAAAGACTCCTCTGAAGACTGAGTTCAACTTGGTAGATTCAGTCCAGGCAGGTCCAGTGCCCTTCTCCCAAGCTGAGCCAAGTGTCCCTGCATAAGCCCCAGGTTCCAAACAGCCAGCACATGTACTGAGGACAGGTCCTGGTCCCACTGCCTGGATGCCTCCCAAACAGATCAAGCTAATCAACTGTCTCACTTATCCAGAGGACCTGATCCAGTTGGGGGCTTCTCAGCTATTGGTTCATAGTTCATGTGTTTCCATTCATTTGGCTATTTGTCCCTGTGCTTTTTCCAACCTTGGTCTCAACAATTTTCGCTCATACAAACCCAACTCTTTCTCATCAATTGTACTCCTGGAGCTCTACCTGGGGCGTGGCCATGGATCTCTGCATCTGGTTCCCTCAGTCATTAGATGAGGTTTCTAGCACGACAATTAGGGTGTTTGGCCATCCTATCACCAGAGTAGGTCAGTTCGGGCATTCTCTCAACCATTGCCAGTAGTCTATTGTGGAGGTATCTTTGTGGATTTCTATGGACCTCTCTAGCACTTTGCTTCTTCCTATTCTCATGTGTTCTTCATTTATCATGGTCTCTTATTCCTTGTTCTCCCTCTCTGTTCTTGATCCATCTGGGATCTCCCTCTCCCCTAAGCTCTCTTTTCCTGGACACTTGCCCTTCATTACCCCCAGTCACGTCCAGGTTGTTCATGTAGATCTCATCTATTTCTCTGTCATTTGGTGATCCCTGTGTCTTTCTTGGGGTCCTATTTTCAAGGTAGCCTCCCTGGAGTTGTGAATACCAGTCTAGTCATCTTTGTTTTACATCTAGTATCCTCCTATGAGTGAGTACATACCATGTTTGTCTTTCTGAGTCTGGGTTACCTCACTCAGGATGATTTTTTTCTAGATCCATCCATTTGCCTGCAAACCTCATGATGTCATTGTTTTTCTCTGCTTAGTAGTATTCCATTGTGTATATGTACCACATTTTATTTATCCATTCTTCAGTTAAAGGGCATCTAGGTTGTTTCCAGGTTATGGCTATTACAAATAATTCTGATATGAACATAGCTGAGCAAGTGCCCTTGTGGTATGATTGAGCACTCCTTGGGTATATGCCCAAGAGTGGTATAGCTGGATCTTGGGGGAGATTGATTCCCAATTTTCTAAGAAAGCACCATATTGATTTCCAAAGTTGTTGTACAAGCTTGCATTCCCACCAACAGTGGAGGAGAGTTCCCCTAGCTCCACATCCTCTCCAGCATAAGCTGTCTTCAGTGTTTTTGATCTTAGCCATTCTGACAGGTGTAAGGTGGTATCTCAGAGTCATTTTGATTTGCATTTCCCTGATGATTAGGGATGTTGAGCAATTCCTTAAATGTCTTTCAGCCATTTGAGCTTCCTCTGTTGAGAATTCTATAGCCCATTTCTTAATTGGACTCTTGGGAATTTTGATGTCTAATTTCTTGAGTTCTTTATATATTTTGGATATCAGTCCTCTGTCAGTTGTGGGGTTGGTGAAGACCTTTTCCCATTCTGTAGGCTGTATCCTTTGTTCTACAAAAGCTTCTCAGTTTCAAGACGTCCCATTGATTGATTGTTTCTCTCAGTGTCTGTGCTACTGGTGTTATATTTAGGAAGTGATCTCCTATGCCAATGCTTTTAAGACTACTTCCTACTTTCTCTTCTAGCAGGTTCAGAATAGCTGTATTTATGTTGAGGTCTTTGATCTACTAGGACTTAACTTTTGTGCACAGTGACAGATATAGATCTATTTGCAGCCTTCTACATGTTGACATCCAGTTATGCCAGCATCATTTGTTGAAGATGCTTTCTTTTTTCCATTATACAGTTTTTGCTTTGTCAAAAATTATATGTTCATAGGTGTGCAGATTAATGTTAGAATCTTCAATTCGATTCCATTGGTCCACATGTCGGTTTTTATGCCAGTACCAAGCTGTTTTTATTACTGTAGCTCTATAGTAGAGCTTGAGGTCATGGATCATGATGCCTTCAGAGGTTGTTTTATTGTGCAGGATTCTTTTGGCTATCCT
This sequence comes from Peromyscus eremicus, assembly GCF_949786415.1. Lineage (NCBI taxonomy): Eukaryota > Metazoa > Chordata > Mammalia > Rodentia > Cricetidae > Peromyscus > Peromyscus eremicus. The sequence continues at coordinate 70,805,042 of NC_081439.1, forward strand.
GGGATTTTTGTTTTTCCATATGAAGTTGGGTATTATTCTTTCCAGGTCTGTGAAGAATTGTGTTGGTGTTTTGATGGGGATTGCATTGAATCTGTAGATTGCTTTTGGTAAGATTGCCATTTTTACTATGTTAATTCTGCCTATCCATGAGCATGGGAGATCTTTCCATTTTCTGACATCTTCAATTTCTTTTTTCAGGGACTTAAAGTTCTTGTCATAAAGGTTCTTCACTTGCTTGGTTAGTGTTACCCCAAGGTATTTTATAACATTTGTGGCTATTGTAAAGGGTGATGTATCTCTGATTTCCTTCTCAACCTATTTGTCAATTGTATATAGGAGGGCTACTGATTTTTGAGTTGATCTTGTATCCTGCTATGTTGCTGAAGGTGTTTATATGTTGTATCAGTTCCTTGGTTGAATCTTTGGGGTCACATTTGTATACTATCATGTCATCTGCAAATAGGTAAAGCTTGACTTCTTCGTTTCCAGTTTGTATCCCCTTAATCTCCTTATGTTGTCTTATTGCTCTGGCTAGAACTTCAAGTACTATATTGAATAAGTATGGGAAGAGCAGACAGCCTTGCCTCATCCCTGATTTTAGTGGAATTACTTTGAGTTTCTCTCCATTTAATTTGATGTTGGCTGTTGGCTTGCTGTAAATTGCCTTTATTATGTTTAGGTGTGTTCCCTGTGTTCCTGATCACTCCAAGACCTTTATCATGAACAGGTGTTGGATTTTGTCAAATACCTTTTCTGCACTTAGTGAAATGATCATGTGTTTTTTTTTTTCCCTTTGAGTTTGTTTATATGTTGTATTACGTTGACAGACTTTCATATGTTGAACCACCCTTGCATCCCGGGGATGAAGCCTACTTGATCATGGTGGATAATTGTTTTGATGTGTTCTTGGAGTCTGTTTGCCAGTATTTTATTGAGTATTTTTGCATCAATGTTCATGAGGAAGATTGGTCTGTTGTTCTCTTTCTTTGTTGTATCCTTGTTTGGTTTAGGAATCTGGGTAATTGTAGCCTCATAGAAGGAGTTTGATAGCATTCCTTCTCTTTCTATTGTGTGGAACAATTTAAAGAGTATTGGTATTAACTCTTCTTTGAAGATCTGGTAGAATTCTGCACTGAAACCATCTGGTCCTGGGCTTTTTTGTTTGGGAAACTTTTAATGACTGTTTCTATTTCATTAGGGGTTATTGGACTATTTAAATAGTTTATCTGGTCTTGATTTAACTTAGGTGTATGGTACCTATCCAGAAAATTATCCATTTCTTTTAGATTTTCCAGTTTTGTGGAGTAGAGGTTTTTGAAGTATGACCTGATGATTCTCTGGATTTCCTCAATGCCTGTTGTTATGTCCCCCTTTTCATTTCTGACTTTGTTGATTTGGATGCTCTCTCTCTGTCTTTTGGTTAGTTTGGATAAGGGCTTGTCTATCTTGTTGATTTTCTCAAAGAACCAACTCTTTGTTTCATTAATTTTTGTACTGTTCTCTTTGTTTCTATTTTATTGATTTCAGCTCTCACTTTGATAATTTCCTGGCATCAATACTTATCCACAAACCCAGCCCTACAGAAAGCACTAGAAGGAAAATTTCAACCTAAGGAAGTCAGATAAACCATTAAAAACACAGGCAATATATAATGCCACAGCAGTAAACCCCAAAGAAGAGAAGTACATGCACACTACCACCAAAAAATAACAGGAATGAACAATCACTGGTCATTAATATCCCTTAATACCAGTGGACTTAATTCACCTATAAAAAGACACAGGCTTACAGAATGGATATAAAAGCAGGACCCATTTTTCTGCTGCATACAAGAAACACACCTCAAATTCAAATATAGATACTACCTAAGAATAAAATGCTGGGAAAAGACTTTCCAATCAAATGGTCTTAAGAAACAAGCAGGTGTAGCCATCCTAATATCCAAGAAAATAGACTTCAAACTAAAATCTATCAAATGAGATCAAGAAGGGTATTACATACTCAACACAGGAAAGATCCACCAAGATGAAGTTTCAATTCTGAACATTTATGCCCCAAACACAAGGGCACCCACATATGTAAAAGAAACATTACTAAAGATTAGACCACATATAAAACCCCACACATTAATAGTGGGAGACTTTAATACCCCACTTTCACCACTGGACAGATCTCCCAATTCGAATCTTAACAGAGAATTAAAGGACTTAATTGATGTCATGACTCGAATGGACTTAATCAACATCTACAGAACATTCCATCCTAACAAAAAAGAATATACCTTCTTCTTAGCACCCCATGGAACCTTCTTTAAAATCGACCACATACTTGGCCACAAAGCAAATCTCAATAGATACAAAACAATTAGAATAACCTCCTTCATTCTATCAGCCCACCATGGTTTAAAGTTAGATTTCAACAACAACAAAAACTACAGAAAACCTACAATCTCATGGAAACTCAATAATGCTCAACTGAATCACCAATGGGTTAAGGAAGAAATAAAGAAAGAAATTAAAGACTTCCTAGAGATCAACGAAAATGAAGACACCACATACCCAAACTTATGTGACACTATGAAAGCAGTGCTAAGAGGGAAATTCATAGAACTAAATGCCCACATAAAGAAGTTGGAGAAATCTCACACTAGTGACTTAACAGCACACCTGAAAGCTCTAGAACAAGAAGAAGCAAAGTCTCCCTGGAAGAATAGAAACTTATTATTTATAAAATAATATGCTTATGAAAACACTTCTACCACACAAACAATTAAAAACCACGAAATATATTAAATCCAACAGAAGTAGCCAATACTATTCCCATTGTCATCTGATAGTCATGTCACTTATTTAAAAAATCAAACAATGAAATGAAGAGAAATTGGTTGGTTATTATTGTTCCCACATACCTTCCTATGGCTTTATCTTATTACCTTTGATTTGAGATGTGTTTGTGCTCTATTTTAAGACAATCTGTAACCATGATTTTAATCCATCTCTGCTCATAGATTAGTACAGCTCTTAGCTTTGGTCTGAAGATCTAGGACCATCATGTAAGAGGAGCTAAAGGACTATGGGATCCTCTTGATACAGAGGAGTGTGAGATGGCTTCTGGGTATGATATGGCTGTTGTAATCACGATCACATTGTAACTGTGACCACCAGAACCACACTGAAAAAAAGTAAAAAATAATATATACAGGAAAGGAGGCACCTAAGATATGAAGGGGATTGGTTTGTTACAAGAAGGAAGTCAGATGAAGTGAGAAGAAGATGAGTTGGGGTAAATATGACTACAGTGCATTGTATGAAAGTATATTGTGAAAACATTTTAATCAATAAAAATTAAAGACAATATTTGACTCCTGACTTTAGACTCCTCATGCCAAAAAGAAACCATTGATATAGTCCTTGAATTTCTCCTCTTACACACTAGATTACAGGAGCATAAGAGGATTGGAAAAAATATACTTAGTTTTCATCCATTGTTGCTCACTACTACCATATCTAATAATTATTTTCATATAGTAATTTTAATAGTTTGTCTACTAGTTTGTTATCATGGTATATTGTAATCTATTGCAAATATAAGAACCAAGGACATCTTGTAAACATTATTAGTCTTACAAATCACCCTTTTTTTCCCAAAATCATCTAATTGTCCAATAACATTATCAATAGTGCAAAATGTTTTGGTGGCTGACTAGCAACGGAAATAAAATATATTTTTTGATTGTGTTTTGTATAAGCTCTTCCTACTAGACAATAAATTTCATAAAATTGAAGTTCAGGTATTTATTATTTTTCTGTAGCCCTTACGCTTATACAAAGAGGGCTGGAATTGGTACATATTCATTGGGTATTTGTCAAAAGAATAAATGCAGAATGTTTAGTACTACAGAGTGAATTGTCATTCTTTATTCTCCATACATTAGTCAGACTACTCAAACCATTGAAAAATTTCTAATAAATGTAAGACAAAAAACTGAAGTCAAGGAATCACTTTTCTGTTGTGTCATGATCCCTAAATACACAGTATTTTAAGACCTCTTTAAGATAAATAAGGTCCTTATAAATGAAACCTGTCACCTCCTTCTATAAAATAAAAATTAATCACAGTTAGGCAAAAGATTTAGAAAAATAGAAGCCATGTTCAATCTATTTATATTAACAATGACTGAAAATAAATTGGAAAAGGTTTTGTGGGTTTCTGTCTTGGAAATAAATTCCTTTAACAAGTTCTAGAAAATGAATAAAGTAATTATAACTATAAGCTATGATTTATAAATAACTTTTAATTTTATCATTTTTACAATAAAATAAATATAGCTCCCAATGGGAAAGATATTTAAAATTTAAAAAAAAGTTGTGTCTGATAAAATAAATAAATGTTTAGTATTCATTGAGTGGTTTTTGTCATTGCCTAAGCTTGGAATTAATGAATTAATAAATATGAATATTTCTGAGTCTTTACATGAGTAAAATAAAAGAATGAATGCGAAAATTCCATAAATTGATTAATATAGTATTTTAAAAATAATGATACAAAATATCCACCAGCTGAATATGAATTCAATATAACCTGATAAACTCACAGAAAATGACAAATGAAAAATTCTGACTCCATGTATATTTTAGTTAAAATTTAATGAAGCATTCGTGTTATTATCTTATTTTACGTGAAAACCGTGTTGAACTCCAAAAGGTGGTGTTAGTAAGATTGGATTGGATTATGTTTTACCTTGCAAAACTCTATGATACACAGACTTACTATATTAAACATCACTGTTCTAATATGCAAAATACATTTTTTTCTGTTTTGATCATGTAGATTACATTTCTGCAATGCTGTATAGATCAGGGTGTCCATTTTTATTCCTTCTTTTTTGTATTTGGTTCCTTAAAATGGAAAGCAAACCAGAGGAACAGAAAGATATCTTCCTGCTACGTTTATGATCTCCATGGAATATAAGCATCATCTGTAGGTCTAGGATTCCATAAAATACAACAAGATAAATTATTGTGATTTCTAAAACATGACATGTTGTAGAATATTATTTTAAGGTATGTTATTTTTGTTTATTTGCATTTGTTTAACTCTGTGAAGCTGTCTTACTGTGCCAGTCTAAAACACCTGATATTCTAATAAAAAGCAGAATGGTTGTTAGTGAGGCAGGAGAGTGAAATAGGTGGGGCTTACAGGCAGAAAAGACAAGAAGGAGAAATCTGGGAGAAGAAAAAGAAGGAAGAAGCCAGAGAAGGAGGAGGACTCCAGAGTCCAGTCACGCAGCTCCACAACAAGCCATAGAGAAAAAGTAGAATTTACAGAAGTAAAAGAATGGAAAATGCCCCAAGACAAAAGGTAGATGGATAATTTAAAGTTAAGAAAAGCTAGCTAGAAACAAGCCAAGCAAAGGCTGAGCATTCGTAATTAAGAATACGCTTCTGTGTGTGATTTATTTGGGAGCTGGATGGTGAGCCCCCCAAAAGAGCAAAAACAATAATGAATAACAGGTCAATATATCTTCTGAAGTATATGTAGAATATATAACTTATTTTCCTTATGAAAAATAGATACATGATTACAATCTGTAGAATAGAAAATGTTACTTCTAAACATAACATAAACAAATCAATGTACAATTCCCATGAAGTTACTCCCTATAGTATGGTCTTTGAAATTGTGTCAATTACACTGAATCCAGATGGTGGAAAGATCCCAGTTCTGTAAAACACATTTTAGAAAAAAAATAATCCACATTCAATTCAATTATAACCATTTGGACTTTATTTAAACAATACACAATTCTCAGTGATACTGTTGAGCTTTTTATTTCATTGTGTGTGTGTGTGTGTGTGTGTGTGTGTGCACACGCGTGCGCACGTGTGCCAGATAATTTCTATTTTCTGTTCAGATTCACCATACTGTATTCTCCATCCTGAGACTATATTGCCTATAAAGTAATATCAACTTAAAATCACCATCAGCTACATATGTGTTCAATATAACATGATGCATCCATGAAAAAGCAATATAGCTCTAAATAACTACTTTATTTGCTACAAATAAAGGTATTACCATTTCTTCCAGCCCTGTTTCTCTCTACCAAGAAATACTTGCAGGAGATTAGGATAAAAGGCTATTAAATTAAAATATCCTTTGTATTGACCAAATCCTGGCTTATCCCCACCAAATACCTTACTGCCTATAGAAGTCAATAGCCTAATGTGAGGATTTCCCTCAGCTCGTGCTCCTGGCAGCATAAACCATTCTCAAGCTGGGTGAAGATATGTTTGCCCACTAATGCATCCTCAGCCAGAATATTCATAAATATACAAGGTTTCCTCTGAAGTCTATTTAGACTTTGGTGAAAATTTTCCTTAGTAACACTTCTTTTTAAAAATATTTTATTTTATAATTAATTTAATTTTACATATCAGCCACAGATTCCCCTGTCCTCCCTCCTCCCAACGCCCTGACTCCCCCCTCCCCCCCCCCCCCCCCCGCCAATCCACTCCCCATTCCCACCTCCTCCCCTGGGAAGTCAGCCCAGCCTGGTAGATTCAGTTGAGGCAGGTCCAGTCCCCTCTTCCCTACACCAAGGCTGAGCAAAGTGTCTCAGCACAGACCCCAGGCTCCAAAAAAACAGCTCATGCACCAAGGACAGGTCCAAGTTCCACTGCCTGGGGTCTCCCAAACAGTTTAAGCTAATCAACTGTCTCACTCATCCAGAGTGTCTGGTCTAGTTCCATGGGTGCTCCTCAGCCATTGGTCCACAGTTCATGTGTTTCAGCCATTCTGTCTATTTGTCCCTGTGCTTTTTCCAATCATAGTCTCAATATCTCTTGCTCATATAATCCCTCCTCTCTCTTGCCAATTGGACTCCTGGAGCTCCACCTGGAGCTTGGCCGTGAATCTCTGCATCAGCTTCCATCAGTCACTGGATGAGAGGGCTATCATGACACTAAGGGTGTTCAGCCATCAGATCACCACAGTAGGTCAGCTCAGGCATTCCCTCGACCATTGCCAGTAATCTATAGCGGAGGTATCTTTGTGGATTTCTGGGGAACTCTCTAGCAACTCTGCTTCTTCCTATTCCTCTGGGGTCCTCATCTCCTTCCCTGTTGTCCCACTCTGTTCTTGACCCATCTGCGACCTCCCGCTCCCCTAAGCTCTCTTTCTCCCCACCCTTGCCTTCCATTACCCCCCTTACTCGCAGTTAGCTCATGTAGATCTCATCTACTTCGTCGTTAGGCAATCCCTGTGTCTTACTGAGGGTCCTCTTTACTAGGTGGCCTTCCTGGAGTTGTGAGTTGCAGTCTGGTTATCTTTTGCTTTACATCTAGTATCCACTTATGAGTGAGTACATACCATGTTTGCTTTTCTGAGCCTGGGTTACCTCACTCAGGATGATATTTTCTAGTTCCATCCACTTGCCTGCAAACCTCACGATGTCATTGTTTTTCTCTACTGAGTAGTACTCCATTGTGTATATGTACCACATTTTATTTATCCATTGATGCCCTACAACTTTAGTAACATTTCTTTAGTAAAGTATTTTAAATATACATGCATGTTGTTTCAAAGATCTTGGTTGACAATACTTGTCACAGTAATTACAGTAGATAAATTACTATGTGCCCAACTCTTTATCTCTATACCTCAAAGCCTTTCTGAGTTATTCTTCTATCTTTTCTAAGTATGTATTAAGCTTATGTTGTCTTGGAATTGATAAGGCTAAGCTTACTATCTTTTTTTGTTTGTTTGTTTTTCGAGACAGGGTTTCTCTGTGTAGCTTTGTGCCTTTCCTGGAACTCACTTGGTAGCCCAGGCTGGCCTCGAACTCACAGAGATCCGCCTGGCTCTGCCTCCCGAGTGCTGGGATTAAAGGCGTGCGCCACCACCGCCCGGCGCTTACTATCTTTTTAAGTGATTTCTATAGTGAACACTTATTCCAAAACTCCTCAAGTATGCATTTTAATAAATAATAAAGTGTGATTCTAAAGGTTCCTAATCAAAAGATCCTAATATTTAAGATGTTTTCACCACTAACTGTATTACTGACTCTTACATACACATACACACACACACACACACACACACACACACACACACACACACAGAGCTGTAGACAGCGCAGCAGTTAAGAGTAATGGATGCTCTTGCAAAGGACACAGGTTCAATTCCAAGCACTCATACAGAAGCTTACAACTGTCAGAAACTCCAGTTCCAGAAAATCCAATGGTCTCTTAAGGCTTCCAAGAGCAATAAACAAGCACAGGGTACACAGACACACACCCGGGCAAAGCATTCATACACATAAAAATGAAATAATAGTAATAATAATAATAATAATAATAATAATAATAATAATAATGTAATAGCTATCCAGAAACAAACCAAAGAGAATTTATTTTTCAAACACTGGATAATCTGTTTAGACAATAATTTGTATATTAATACAGTGGTGTTTTAAATGAGATGACTTCATAGTATTTGACAGTTGAATAATTGGCCCCTAGTTGCTAATTCTGTTTGGGAGGCTTAGGAGTATTACTTTGCTAGAGGAAGTATGTCAGTAGGGGCAGGCTTTGAGAGTTCACAGACTTGTGTCATTTCTATTTCCCTCTCTTGCCTTCCTGTTTATTCGTTCAATATGTGAGCTCTCAGCCTTCTGCCATGTCTGTATGTTGCCATGCTTCCCCATTGTAAGCGGGATGGACTTTTATCCCTCTGGAACCATAAGCCTGATATAAACCTCCCTCCTTTCTGTGAGTTAAGTTGCCTTCGTCATGGCGTTTTATCACAGAGATAGAAAAATAATTAACACAAATACACTTGAAATCTCAATATGTCAACTATTTGACTACATGAGGAAATTAAAAATTGTGTAGTAAAAATACTAAAATTCAGAGCAAAAGAGTATAAAGAGTATACTAAGAACTGGGTGTAGTGTCTCATGCCTATAATCACAGCACTTGAGAAAACAAGAAAAAAGGCCTGAAGCCAAATGCCATCCAGTGCTGTATGGTGAAAATTTATATGGCAAAAGAAAAAAAGGACAGATTATAGTAGAAGTAACTCAATATTGAAAGGGAAAGAAATGAAAGTAAAGTGTAATAGGAAAAAGAAATTGTACATAAAACTAGAATAAAATATAGGTAAAATGTTGAGATGCTCAGTGGGTCTAAAATGCTTGCTATAAAGTCTGATGACCTGAGTTGTACGCTAAAATTGAAATGGTTAAAGGATAGAATGGCTTCACTAAAGTTGTTCTCTCATATTCATGTATGCATGGTGACACATATACCACCCCACCCACAAAATAAACATAAATATTCAAGTTGGTTCTAATCTAAATCTATAGAAAGGCATACATTCATTAGTAATAACTATTATTTTGTATTATATGATTAAAAACACATATTAAGAAAAAAAACAGATTCCTACTCATCTGGAGAAGTCAACTGTCAAGGGAAACTTTCTATGGTATCTCTTCTGTATCTTCTTAAGGTATACACAACTTAGTGAGAGAAGACTGTGCTTCTTTTCCTTTCCTTTGCGGTATCTGATAGCCTTGGTTGGACCCAGAGACTATGATTTTGCAGCAGAGCTGGACTTAAAACTCTGATCTCCTCTTTTTCAGGACAGATTGATGTGAACTTCAAGCATTCTGGTGGCTACTCCAAGTTTTTGTACTGGCAAACATCTTGAAGCAGGGATGTGGAAACATTGCAGGGAGCATGAATCCACAAGGAATGGTGACAATAGTCAAAAGTATAAGTGTTACATGCAAAGGATCTTCAACTTTCTGCAACTTAGCACAAGCAAATAATCATTTGCAACTACTTGATTCCCTCATGCAGAGCACTGGTACATAATTTCTTTAATTTTTTGCCTTAAGTGGAATGTGAGTACTATTCACCCAAGTCTCTAACAGTTTCTCACTGTGTGCAGTTCTCTGGGGACCAGGCTCAGTCTTTTCACTGTTCTGAAGCAATCTTTCCAGGCCAATGCTCACTGGTTGAGCCCATGACCCTTGCTGTGAGTTCCTCGATACAAGAAAATCCAGTGACTTGGACTAATGAAGTTCTGGAATCAGTCAGGACTCACTAAAAATGCACCTTGCCACAGCACTTAGCCAGCCACAATATCACGGAAGAAGTAGTAGTTATCCAAATGCATTACTATATCTCTACAACAGCATTCCTTTCTGGTTAGACTATAAATCTTTGACACTGAGCCCAGCATTAATTGCATTTTCCAAATATCTTTTTCTCCCTTTTTTCTCAGTACCTACACTGCCTTACTGCCTGAATGAATTGCTGATTTATCTCTTTCTCACCTTATATTCCACTCTCTAATATTCTCTAAAAATACTATGTTTGTACACAACTGAAACAACAACGAACATATTCTGGAGTCTCAGACTCCATTTTTGGCAAAGTTCTGCTACAAGCTCTGAATATATCCTTCCCTAATTTCAGCTCTCCCAATGTAATAAGTATGTAATTACAATTAATGAAAAAAGATGTCATGACTATGAAAGAAAGAAATTATGGCATATGTAAAGGTTTAGAGGGAGGAAAGGAAATGGAGAAATGATGTCATAGTATTATAATCGCAAAAATAAAAGGTAAAATACATTTCTTCTCTTTACCACTGAAATTTTACAGCCTTTCTGGTGTCACAGCTTTCCAAGCATAGCTGCTCTCAAGATGTTCCGCCTATGTCTCAGGAGATGCTGCTGGGAATATGCGACACTACACTATTCTTTTCCCCTTCACTTCTGACTATAAACTCCTTTGCTTTCATTTTTTTTTAGTGTCAAATGTCACTATGTGTGGAAGATACTAATGAACAAAGGACTCCATTTCAGAAATAGATGAGCACCATAAAGCTGAAAGAATCTTCTGTATTCACCATAAATTAAGCATTACACTTTTATCTCAAAGCTTCCATTAAACTAAGTTTTCTATGGATTATAAATATTAATTATGTTTGGGGGCAGAAACTTCTTAACTATCCTGTATGTAGCACCAATTTGAAGGATTGCATTTTCATACACATGCCTTCTAATTGCTTCAGAAGGAACACTATATGACTTAACAAACAGAATAATGTAAGATAAAGCAAGGTAAAATTCAAGGGATTCTATTCTTTGTGAGGGCAGGAACAATTGCTTTAATTAATACTAAACTGGGAACAGAACTCTTTGTATGCAATTGGTGCATATTTGTAAATGCAAGTGAGAATGTTAATGAAAGTACATCAGAACACAGAGAATGTGCACGGTTCCATGCTATTCACAGTGTAAAATTAGTGCAACTATTAAGATAAATGCTTCATTTCCATTCTCATATTTTATAATGTAATATTTGTCAATAAAATAAATTATGGAACGACAGTTTCATTTTCATATTATTGTCTTTATAATGTGTCTATAGTTTCTTGATACAAAAGGATGAATCTCAAAAATGCCTTCAATTAATTTTTTTAAAGACTTCAAAGAGAAATGGTAAACAGTAAGAATCTCAAAAATGAAGTTTGTTTTGAAAAATTAATCAAAAATTGCTATTTAAATAACATGATAGAGTTATGGATGCAACTAAGTAATAGAGGATTTGCCTATCATGAGTGTCATGAGTTCAATATCCAGTAGTGTAAAACTAAATATAAAACAAATGAATAATATATATTATATATAATTATACATTTATAAATGTACATAATTTTACATTATAAAGATAATCGTGCATACTTAAGTGCAATATATTTTCTATTGTTTTAAATTCAATAGATATTATAACACCAAATTGACTCAACTTTTGTATAATATGTTAGAAATGAGTTTGTATTTAGTTTCTTTGTTTACAAATTGGACTGCAACACCTTCTTTGACCACACTACATATTTATGTGTGTATAGAGTATGTGATTTCATAGAATTCTCATCATGCAGCAAGTCTAAATGTCAATAATGCTAACAGGTCATTGGTTTTCTCCATAACTTATGTGTTCATATCGGCTGTATAAATTTTTCCAGATGCAAATTTAATTTAAAATTTTCTCTGAATGTATTTCAAACCCTCATTCTAAATACCATGCTTTATTAATTTTCACAAAAAGAAAATGTCATAATAGCTGTTTGTAAAAATTTTAATTTGATTTTGAAAATAATATAAATATAAATGTATTAAATATTAGCATGAGTATTAAGAAGCAGTGTATAGCACTGAAAATTTTGAAAATCCATGCTGTCCCTATATTCCAGGATGTGGGTTCATCTACTTGAGCAAGGTCTAGTACTAGGAGTCACACTCTTAAAGAAAACTGACTCTCCCTCTTCCAAAAGTGATCTAGTTTCCATAGCTCTGCTAAGAGTTGGGGCTCAGGAAATTTTCTCACTTTTTGTTAAAATGTTGACTGGCTTGATCTGGTGTGGGTCTTAAGGAGACAATCATGAGTTCTGAATTGCTATAGTCCTATCATGTCCAGAAAAATCTCTTTTATTATGGTCTTCCCTGACCTCTGCTGTTTATTATTTCAGTCCTTTCTCTACAATGGCCCCTGTTCCTGGGGAGAGGGTGTAATATCTGCTCTCTGTTTGTGACAGAGTACGCCATAGTAACTTTGATTTTAATCTCATGAATTATACTGAGTAGGCCTGCCATTGCCATATTTAATGCAAATGATATGTTATTTCTATTCTTTTAACTTAAAAGAAAATATCCTTCAAAATTTTCCCATCACTATGTATGTTTCACATGTATGCAAGTACCAATTAAAGGCATGTTCCTTTTCATTTGACAGAGTACTAGCAATGAATAGTTATTGAAATTATTTTAAAAATTACTTTGTTACAGGGATTATTTAACTCTTTTCTCTGATTTAATAAGACATTATAGAAAAAGATTTAGATTTAACCAACCTGAGAATGAGAACATTAACTTCTATTTTCTTCATGATGTGTTATTTACATCCATTGCTAGATTCAATTCATATATGCCTTTTTGTTGACATAGATGTTGAGTCTCTGTTTTCTCTTTTACAATGTCCTGTCAAAGATATGGAATCAACGTTTTAAAATATTTTTGGTGGAGAAATGTTCTTTCCTCTACATTCTGAAATTTCTTCTTTGTTTTCTTGTTATACGGATTAAAAACTTCACTTCTGTTCATGACTACCTAGGCATTGTGTCTTAGCATCTGTGTTTTGGTTAATTTTTCTTGTGGAACTGTCCATTTCAATTAAATAAATCAAATATTGATATAGGATTTGACAGTTTTTCCTCATATTATTATTTATATTTATTAGATAATTAGTGGGTTTTTTATTATTTGATACATAAAATTCATAATTTGGCATATTAATTTTTTCATTCTTCCCCAATTGTTGATAATTTTGAGAAGTGTTCTCATTTTGTAGAAGTACTTAGAACTACTAGGTATCCCAGATGGCCTCCACGCATAAATATCTAGGTTTTCATTTTTGTGAATGAGAATTGAAATATGAAATAAAATATGGATATAGTCTTAAAATTGTTTTGATATTTTACTTTAAATTATGTGCATGTGTGTGTCTGTGTCTGTGTATAAGATTGTGCACAATAATCTTCCATGATAAAATGACCCTTCTATTATTATTGTGAAATGTCTGGTATCTCTGGGAAGTCTACTTTGAATGCCAATAATCTATTCAGTCTGTTTTTATAATGCTTAGTGTTGGCTTGGGATGTACTTCATGTTCTTTTTCTTTTAGTTTCTGTGTATGTTCACTGAATTTATTGCATGTATCTTTAAAATATTATGAAGTAATAATTTCCTTACTGAGTTTGAAAATGAGTGTACTATGTTAGCTTAATTTTTATTACATTTTACTTGGGAAGGGGCACTTGCGTGCCACATGCATCTGTCAAAGCTAGGCTAAACGTACCTTACTGTAGTTTATACTTTCTTCCCACCATGTTTTTCTGGAGATAGAACTAAGACCATCAGAATTGGCAGCAAGTCCTTTACTTACTGATCACCGAAAATAATCTAAATTCATTTAATCAGGTGTTCAACTGATTTCTATTGTGTCTTGTTTAAAATTAAACTATAAGATATAATTTCAAAACTGAATAAATTAAAGACAAACTGTTGGAACAAAAACAGGATGTGAAGATACATTTAAAGAAAAGAAGTCTTCTTGATCACAATGGAAAAAATAAGATTAAGAGTTTTGAATTCAAAACATGCAAAAATTTAAATTAAATCAAAATTCTTCTCTCTAAGATATTACATTAAATTCTCCTTGGAGGGTCTTAAATGGAGTCATGAAAAGTGTGATGGGGCTTATTAGTCCACTGCTTGGTTATTATGTTTTCTGCTATGTTTTCAGATATATTTTTAAAAACATACAAAATTTATGAAGAAAAGAACAGTTCATGGAGTGTTACTAGAAAACTTACTAACTACATTAAATTTGTAAGAAATACTAATTAACTGTGAATTTGAAAAAGTTTAAATGGCAATATTGAGTCATTAATGTACCAGTTTATAGCTATTATACTACATGTTCATGTTTCTCACTATTGCAGCAGCAAAAACCATCCATGGAAGGAAAGTAATGCAAAAAGTGTACTGAATCTGTATTAATAATTCAAATGTTTTTGAGTGATTCATTGACCAATTTGTGAGCTTCTTAAATATCATATATTCACTTTTTAAATTAACCTCAACTCAACTCATATCTGAGCATTTGATAGATTTAAAATGAACAGTATTAGAGTAGTGAAATATCTGTGTTGGTATCTATTGTAAAACATTGAATAACACATAGCACATAGTTACAAAACCAAATATTCTGCTCAAATTATTATTATTATTATTATTATTATTATTATTATTATTATTATTGGTTTTTGAGACAGGGTTTCTCTGTGTAGTTTTGCACCTTTCCTGGAACTCACTTTGGAGACCAGGCTGGCCTCGAACTTACAGATATCCACCTGGCTCTGCCTCCCACGTGCTGGGATTAAAGGCGTGTGCCACCATCGCCCAGCTTAAATTATTAAACAATTAAATACATAATATCAATTTTGCTGTATTAAAATTTACAACTAAATTGATTTTTTTATTATATTAAATTTAATAATTACTAAAATTCTGAGAATTTTAAACATGAATCTTGTGTGCATCATTTCTATCTCCTTGGGTATCTCTACATTTTCCTCTCAAATTTATGATCTTTTCTTCTTTAATAATTATTATATACATCTGTACATATGTGTATATGTGTGTGTATAGACAGATACATATCATGGCAAGATATCAAAAAGGATGCAATAGTAGGACATTTCCAGACACATGTTTAGTTCACAGTAACAAACATAAATTCCTTACTATAGAGTGGGCCTTGAGTCCAATTAGTAGACTGTGATCTTCCTCAAGATATGTACTACTATTTTATACTTTTGGGGGAAGGTGATACTAGTAAGTTCCCATCTATCACTTTCCTAAACAAGCATAATTTCTAACTTCATTCTAAATACGTATCCTCATAATTCAGTTACTTGAAGTTCTCACTCTTCAAAAATTAGCAGCAGATAGAGAACATTTCATAATGACTCAATTAATCAAAATAAAAAAAAAAACCTGACTGTATGTTGCCCAGCCTCAAGTGATTAATCTAACACACAGCCCCTACAGTTAAGACTCGGAGAACATCTCAGAAGGACTCTCTTTTGATAGTTTCATGCAATTTGTTGATAACAAAGTAAATAGAATATCAGATTAAATTGTCTTCATAGTTTGAAAAACTCATTAAACTTCATGATCTCAAAGCACCATATTAAGACAACTATAGTGTCTCTAGTCTAATTATCATGCTATGACTAGACATAGGTCACTGAAAAGGAAAATGATGACATTCAAATCAAGTCTAGAGTATTGTTGCTAGTAACCATCATTGTGTGCTCGGTACTCTATTCAAAAGTATCAGATTAATGATGGTAAGAACAGTTAAACAAGTAAGTGTATGTGGAGTATATGAGGATTCTCTATAACCTTTGAAACATTTTTATGAAGCAAGATTACTGAAAAGACTAAAGTTAATTAAAACTATATGCTAGGGGGGGCTGGGGGGAAGGCGGGGGCGGGAGGGGGGAGAGCAAGGGAATCTATGGCCGATATGTAAAATTAAATTAAATTATAAAATAAAATTAAAAAAATTAAAAAAAAGCTATATACTAGGGCTACAGAGATGGTTCAGTAGTTAGAAGCACTGGCTGCTCTTTCAAAGAACCTGAGTTTAATCACAAGCATCCATCCACAGGGTAGTTCACAATCATCCATAACTTCCATTAAAGGAGATATGATACCTCTTTTGGCCTCTGTGACCACCAGGAAAGCATGTGATCCACAAACAAAAATATTAAAATATTTATACACATATAATGAAAATAAATAATTCTAAAATCTGTATGCATCCATATATTCCAAATCCCTATCAATTAAACAAGACTTGTACAGCTTTCAAATTCTGTTGTGTAATCTTTCAGATGCCATTTATTTATATGATTGCTCAGGAAAATCTATAGAAGTTGAAAGAAGAGTGTCCCTTCATCTTAAATCTGATTATTAGTATTCACAAATACATATGTTAAGTCCTTAACTGTCAATAAAAGCAAAAGACACATAGGTTATCAAGAATGGAAATATATATATTTATGTCCATTCCTGAACAGCCTGATGTTATTTCACTAGGGTTTTTTTAATAAAATAACCTCTTAGATAGCTCTTAAAATATGATCAACCCTGTCTTGAGTTATGTTTACATGGAACATGTGAAAATTCATATGAATATCTGACAGACAATTATCACTAAACATTTTGGCTTCATTGCTAATCCTAAGAAAGATTTTAGAGATTTGTTAAGTAGAATGTCCCCTGTACCTAAGTATTTAAAAAAATAGTATCTAAATGTTTATTTTCTATAAGATAATAAATAAATCCAACCAGAATTGTGTAGGAAATCACTAAATTTCTTTTACTTCACCTGTACTTTTGCAAACAACGTAGTGCATTTGTTTGACTTGGTCATTTACATGATTTTGTGATATATTTCATTTTTGCATTGATTTATTCATTAGTGTGTGTGTGTGTGTGTGTGTGTGTGTGTGTGTGTGTGTACTATGTGTGCCATTGCACATATCTAGAGGAGTCCATTCTCTCATTGTAAAATGTTGGTCCTAGGGATCGAATTCAGATAGTCATGTTATTGGCATGTGATCTACCTATTCTGCCATCTTGCTGGCCCATTTTTTGTATTTTAATTTTTCAATGCCTTGTCTTTTGTGTTCTGATGTTATCATTTATAATAAAATGTTTTCTATTTTATGAAAATAATCTACATTTTATTGTACATTCAAAGGATGAAAAAATATTTGATCTTCTTTTACTTGCATTTAATTGCTAGAATTCTGTAGCTGAAGTTTTCTCCAATCCTGCCCAACTCCACAGACTCTGCAGCCATTTATTAAATAATCACTCAGAAGCTTATATTAATTAAAACTGCTCAGCCTTTAGCTCAGGCCTATCACTAAATAGCTCTTACATTTAAACTCAGCCCATTTCTGTTAATCTATATGTCGCCATGTTTTCTGTGGCTTTACCTGCGTCCCATTACATGTTGTTCCTTGGGCAACTGGCTGGTGTCTGCTTACTCAGCCTTCCTCTTCCCAGAATTCTCCTCTCTGCTTGTTGCGCCTATACTTCCTGCCTGCCTACTGGCCAATCAACATTTTATTTATCAACCAATTAGAGCAACACATTCACTGCATACAGAGCGATAGCCACAGCACAATTCCTTTTTGATTTGCAAGGATATTCAGGATTTTAACTTTAAGAATGTACCTGCAAGACAAGAAACAGTCTAGTTGTGAGAGCACATGTAGAATACATAATTGTGGGATATTATATAAGAAATCACTGTGAATCTGTGAATGTCTCTGTTTTCAAAATGCTGTGACATTTTCAGAAAATTCACCTAAATTCATTGTTGTTCTTGATTTCCTGAGAACATTTCAGGCTAGTCTATAATTTAGATGTCTGTGCTTCATGTTGAAATATAGATTTTATTCATTTAGCATAACATAAAACTCAAAGAGACGGAGAGTGAGGAACAGGAAATGTACAATAGAATTTTTGATTCAAGGAAACTGTATAGAATATGAGCATAAGGGAAGGATAGTAATAATAAATATTCTGAAGTAATTTTAAATGATGAAAATTACTCAATATGAAATATTTGACATATTGTATCAAAATATCTCCATTTATAAGGGAGTCTTAAAATGTCTATGAAAGTGGGACTGTATTAAGACTATATTTCAGGTTTATTATAACTAACATTATGAAATGAAGACAGCTCTTTGAAATCATGTCTGTATATGGTTCATCTGTCTATAATGCTGCTTGTAAAAACTCGTGCAAACTGATTATCTCATTCACCCATTCAACAGCTATTTAATGACATCCTGTTACATGTTAAGACTATTCACTATATTAAAAATTAGTATGTTTGGTCTAGAGGAATGACTTTGTGTTTTAAACTTATACATTTAAAACAATAACTCTTCACAGGAAACATAATGAATATCATCTTCATTGAGGATATCCCATCTAATATTCATGATAGAATATGCTAGGTTCAAAGCCGCACATCTGGAACGCTGCATCAGTAGAAATTAAACATGTTTTGTGTCCAAAATCTCATCTTTTTCTACTAACCTTCCTGTCATTTAATGTCGTTTTGTACATTGGAACACTACATAGAATATATTTTATCTAAAATAGCTTATGAATACAGCAATAATGAGACTTTTTTGATTAGGTGACAGAACACCAGTTCAAATGTCTTGAGAAAGAAATGAATTGATTGTTTCATGCAAATGAAGAGCCCACCATCTGTGGCATGAGTCACTATGTATCTAAGTGTTCCAAACATATCATCAGAGCTCTGTTGGTTAACATCTGTGAGCACTCTTCTTCCCTTTATACAAGCATAATTGTGGTGCTGGCTCATCCCACTAGGTGGCAAAGACTCCCATAGTAGTATAATCCTTGGAAAGAATTGTGGCCAGATTTGGATTGTGAGCACTCATTTTGTGGATGGCTGGATCATTAATGTGTGAATGCTATGGACAGTTCTGAATTAGTGAATCCTCAAAAATATTCTTTTCATTAATTAAATTAGTTCTTCGACAGTTTCACAGATGTTCATAAGGCACATTGACCACTTTCACCACCCTTTCCCATTTCGATAGCACGCTTCTTGCCTCCCTCTATCCTGTTTTGCCCACTGTGTTTAACCAGGCTGTCTGTGCAACACTAGATTTGCAACATTTGTTGCAACAGAACAGGCCGAAGAGTGGATACATGACTGAAAACAGTGAATGTCCATCTCAAAGAATCTATCAATTGCTAACAGCTTAGACGTAAGAGGGAAAGCCTTGAAAGCCCCTTTCTTTCTATTACTGATTATTTACAGACCATTCTTGTAATGGATAGAGTTCAGGTAACCACAGTTGTTGAGAAATAATGATTAAAATGTTTTTGGGAGCACAGAGGATGACATTTTGTAGCCCTTCACCATATCTTCCAACTCTCACACACTCACCATTCTGTCATTCACAATGCTCCTTGAGTCTTAGAGGAAATTGTATAAATGTGTTATTTAGGGTTGAGCCTTCAAGAGTAACAGCTCAATATCTTGGGTTAGCAATGAATTTGTATTCACTGCTGTTCACTGAAAAGAGAGACTTTTGTGATTAAAATGGAGAGGATCATTTGTTTATGGGTATAAAATAGATCTATAGAAGGCAGTATGATGCTTTGAAAATTTCATTAAAGGAGTAGTATTAATATTGCCACTTGGGCCTATGACCAACACGCGTGGTTCATTAACCAAATTCATAGTCATGTGAACTAGGTATGGGTTCCTTGTAATGAAACATACCTCAAATCCAATTGCAGCATTTTGGTTAACCATCTCCAAACATAGTTTTGCCACTATTGCACAGGTAAAGAATCATGGTCATCAAGATTTTTATATTGTTTCTAGAGTTCACAACTTGGTAGTAGAATTGCACTGGCTAGTTAACCTGACACAAAATAGAGATAGAGTCATTGGAGAGGAGGAATATTCAATTGAGAAAATGCCTCCAAAAATCTGCCTATAAGGCATTTTCTTAATTAGTTATTGATAGGGAAGGCCCAGGCCATTATTGGTTGTACCACCACTGTGCTGGTGGTTCTAGGTTGCATAAGAAAGCAGGCTGACTAAGCCATGATGTGCAAGCCAGTAAGCAGCACCCCTTCATGGCTTCTGCATCTGCTCCTGCCTCCAGTTTCCAGCCCAGTTTGAGTTCCTGTCTTGACTTCTTTCAATGATGAACTGTGATGTGGAAGTTTATGCCAGATAAAGTCTTTTTTCTCCAAATTGTTTTTGATCATAGTTTTTGATTATAGCAATAGTAATCTTATCTAGGACAGAAATTGTTATTAGGATAGTGGGGTATTGCTGTGACAAACCTGATCATGTTGATTTAGGGAGCATTGTGGAAGGACTTTGAAACTAAGGCTGAGAAAAATCACTGAGTGTTCAAAGCTTGCTGAGCTGTCTTGTGGGAGCTTGGAAGAAAAAAATGTTGAGAAAAATGCAGATGATGGAGGCCTGGTTTGTGAAATTCCAGAGGGAGCTTTGAGATTTACTTTAATATCTGGGCCATTGCATATTTGTAAAATTAAATATTCTGTGGAACTCAAGAAACTAGACTTCAACAAACCAAATGATCCAATTTTAAAATGTGATAGAGACATGAACAAAGAATTCTCATTAGAGGAACCTCAAATGACTGAGAAACACTTAAAGAAATGTTCAACATCCTTAGCATTCAGGGAAATGCAAATCAAGACTACATTGATATTCTATCTTACACCTGTCAGAATGGCTAAGATCAACAACACAAATAAAATCTCATGCTAGCAAGGATGAAGAACAAGGGGAACACTGCTTCATTGCTGGTAGTATGCAAACTCATATAGCCACTACGGAATTTAATATGGCAGTTCCTCGGAAAATTAGGAATTGATGTACTTCAAGATCCAGCTACACCATTCTTGGGCATATACCCAAAAGTTACCCCATCCTACCACAAGTACATTTACTCAAATATGTTCATAGAAAATTTATTCATAATAGCCAGAACCTGGCAACAACCTAGATGTCCTTCAACTGGATAATGGATAAAGAAAATGTAGCATTTACACAATAGATTATTACTCAGCTGTTTGAAAAAAAAATGACAACAAGGAATTTGAAGGCAAATGGATAGAACTGGATAAAATCATTCTGAGTGAGACAACCCAGATCCTGAAAGACAAATGTAGTGGGTAGCCTTGATCTGGAAGTTCGAACCCCCATTGAGACTTCGGCAACTGTCACGCCTACAAGGCAGGGCCAAGGGAGGCCAAGGGAGGCCAAGGGAGGCCAAGGAAGGCCAAGAGAGGCCAAGGGAGGCCAAGGGAGGCGCCTGGAGACCCGAGATCTGGATCAGCCAGTGCTCTCTCTGTTCCGGGACCCTGGACGGTGGAGGTGGGCCAAGCAGAGCTCCAGAGAACACCGCTGGACTGAGATACACCTTCCCCAGACCCCGTGACCTACCTATCCCTTAATTTGTAAGTTACACCATTAAATAAATCTCCTTTTAACTACGTGGAGTGGCCTTAATAATTTCACCAATATCTGGCGCTCACGTGGGGCAAATCCCAAAAGCCTGGGTGGCTCCCGCCCTCAGCCTCCTCCCTGGCTAGCAGGTACCTAAACCTGCCTGCAAAGTTCCATATAACCAGGGAACACCTACACGGTTCCATTCCTGAAAAAGGGAGAAGCTAGTCTGGTCTCAGTTCCCTAGTCTGGTCTCAGTTTCCCCCAGCGAAAGAGGCACTCCCCCGCTTCCTGAGTGCCGGCGCCTGCTCTGGCTCCCGCCATCTTGACTCCAGCGAGCTTCAGTCAGCCAAGATCACCAGCAGGCCCTACATTACGTTACATTGAAGTGAAACCTTTGCTTTATAGGAACAATTGATGCTGGTTAGATGGAGTTGGGAAATTAGGAGTTATGAAGAGACCAACATCACTGATGTGGAATCTTCTGGGAACTGTTTCCTGAAGGCACAAAGAGGCTATGTTCTGGAGGCAGCCAAGGTTGTCCTTCATGCTATCAGCTGGACTTAGTAATGTGTAAGTGTCACCCAGATGGTACTTCTTTTGAAGTCATAACGTGGTCGTGAAAAACAGCTGAGGTGCCAGTACTATAGGGTGACCAAGAACAACTGCAGTGGTGGAATGGAGTGTGGAAGACAAACTGTGTGTGCCACAGAGGGCAGAGCCAAACAAGTGACCCAAACCCCTTGGAGAAGTCCAGAATATCATGAGTGAATTCAAGATATTGGACATTGAGTTATTTAAAATGTTACAGTTTAGTTTTGCTTTGTTCAAATTGTGGCGGTGCTCTGCTTCTTCCTTCTTAATGTAAGAAAATAATTTATTTTATATTCTATAGAAGTCTACAGTTAAGAGACTTTAACCATTTATTTTATTTTATAATTTAATTTAGTTTTACATATCAGCCACGGATTCCCTTGTTCTCCCCCCTCCCGCCCCCACCTGCCTTCTCCCCAGCCCAACCCCCATTCCCATCTCCTCCAGGGCAAAGACTCCCCTGGGGATCGAGTTTAACCTGGTAGATTCAGTCCAGGCAGGTATAGTCCCCTCCTCCCAGGCTGAGCCAAGTGTCTTTAAACATTTTTAAAAAGAGACTTTGGATTTTAAAAGAGACTGGATACTTTTAGACAACTTTTAAGTTTGTAAAGTATTTTATATTATGCTGTAATGTGTGATTTTGAAGATGAACAAGAAAAGGGTATGGTTAACAGTGATGTGACTGTGTGTCAAGTTGACAAAAGGTCAGTTGTGCTGTCTAGTATTATGTCAACTTGACATAAGCTAGCGTCATTGGAAAGGAGAATACCTAGGTTTACAAAATGCCTCATAAGATCAGGCTGGGGTCAGTCCTATTGGGCATTATTTTAATTAAAACCTAAGGCAGTACTGGCCAGCTATTGTGAGTAGTGCCATCCTTGGGTTAGTGGTTTTAGGTTGCGTAAGAAAGCAGGCTGAGGAAACTATGATGAGCAAACCAGTAAGCAGCGCTCCTTCCTCCTCTCTTCATTAGCTCCTGTCTCCAGATTCCAGCCCTGCTTGAGTTCCTGTCCTGACTTCCTTCAGCGATCATCTATGTTTTAGAAGTTTAAGGCAAATAAAGCTTTTCCTCTCCAACTGACTTTTCCGACCTGGTGTTTTATCATTCCATTGTAACTCTAACTAGGACAACCAGAAAAGCCTTTTCTCACTTGGCACACTGAATAGTGCCTTCTACCACACTGAAAGCTACCCACTAGAATAATAATTCTCCCTCAAGACCCAGTTATACCACTCTTGGGTATATACCCAAGGAATGTTCAATCTTACCACAAGGACACATGCTCAACTATGTTCATAGCAGCATTATTCGTAATAGCAAGAACCTGGAAACAACCTAGATGCCCCTCAACTGAAAAATGGATAAAGAAAATGTGGCACATATACACAATAGAGTACTACTCAGCAGTAAAAAACAATGATATCATGAAATTTGTAGGCAAATGGATGGATCTAGAAAATGGCATCTTGGGTGAGGTAACCCAGACTCAGAAGGACAAACATAGTATGTACTCACTCATAAGTAGATACTAAATGGGAGGGAAGGCATGGCCAGACTACAACCCACAACTCCAGAGAGGCTAGCTAACAGGAGAAGACCCTAGGAGGGACACATGGGTGACCCTGTGAAGGAGAAATGGATGAGATCTACATGAGTGGACTGAGTGTGAGGGGGAGGCAGAGGACGAGGAGTGGGGAATGAGAACATAGGGAAATGGGAGGGTCAAGCTGGAACAGGGGAAGAGTGGGAGGGCAGGGAGGAAGATACCATGGTAGATGAGGACAACATGGGAATAGGAAGAGGCAGGGTGCTGGGGAGGCTCTCAGGAATCCACAAGGTTGACCCCACCTTGGTCTTCTGGCAGTGGTCCAGAGGGTGCCTGGACAGGTGTAGTCTGGTGACCAGCCTAGCAAATAACCTAGCTGTCATCATAGAGCCTTTGTCCAGTGACAGATGGAGGCAGATACAGAGATTCATGGTCAGGCACCAGGCTGAGTTCCGGGAATCCAATTGATGAGAGAGAGGAGAGATACTGCAGGCGAGGGACATCGAGATCATGATGGGAGGATGTGCAGAGACGATGGACCACACTAGTGGAAACCCATGAACTGTGGACTGGTGGCTGTGGAGCCCCCACGGGATTGGACTAGGCCCTCTGGACACGGAAGACGGTTGTTTGGCTCGAACTGTTTGGGAGGCACCCAGGCAGGGGGATTGGGATCTGTCCCTGGTGCATGGGCAGGCTTTTGGGAATCCGGTGCCTGTGGTGTGACACCTTGCACAGCCTTGGTGCAGTGGGAAGGGGCTTAGACCTGCCTAGGCTCAGTGAGTTGGGCTCTGCTGACTCCCTATAGGAGACCTCGATTTGGGGGATGTGGCGATGAGGGGTGGCTTGGGAAAGAGGGCTGGGGGGTGGGAGGAGGGAAGAGGGGGTTCTGTGGATAGCATGAGGAGTGAGTAGAAAATTTCTTAATACAGAAAAATAAAATAAAGAAAGCTACCCACTAGAGGAAAACTTCCAGTCTAATTTGACCTTGCTTTCTCTAATCTATAGAAATTGCATAGAGTCTTCAAGCAATAGAGTATTCTTAAATATAGTATTTCTATTACTTATTTGAGAATTTCATATATGGACTTTTTTGTTTTCTTTTTTCAAGACAGAATTTCTCTTTGTACCTTTGTGTCCTGGAACTAGCTCTGTAGACTAGGCTGGCATCGAATTCAACGAGGTCCAGCTGTCGTTGCCTCCTTAGTCCTGGGATTAAAAGTGTGGGTCACTACACCCTGGCACATTAAATTTATTTTGATAAATAATACTTACCACCCCCTCTTTTTGTTAACTCCTCCTAGACATACTTCCCACTTTCTCATAGCCTTCTCAACTTCATATGCTTCTTGTTTGCCTGTCTTTTTATAATCCCTTGAGTGGAATTTGTACTACCAAAATATACATGAGTTTTGAACCATCCACTGGACATTGTCAACATGGACAATCTACTAGAGGCCACACTCTCAGAGGAACCTGTCTCTCTTTCCCTTAGCAATCACCAACACTCAAAATATCTTTAGCTGTTGGTGGGGAAAGATGAATCTTTCCCTGCTCCTGGATGACTCGATCTTGTGAAGTTCTTGTGCCTACAAGTACAGCTATTATTATAAGTTCATGTTACAATAGGCTCAACATATCCAGAAGATGCTGTTTAGCTCTTGTCTTCTCTGGCTTCTGTTTCTTATATTCTTTCTGCCTAATTTTCCACTATGATTGCTGGGCCTTTTATGGGAAAGAATGAGATACCTATGTCCTATTTATGGCTAAGCACTGCATAGAAACTTATTCTCTACATTTTAACATGGGTTGTGGGTTTTTATACTAATCATTGTCCATTTCACAAAGAAGCTTTTTTTTTATAAGAACTGAAATCTGCATATAAAGATGTATATAGATAACGTTTTGATAATATGTTCATTTAATAAAATAAATGTAGCAGTTTCACCCCTAGGATCTATGACAGTAGCCTGCAGTGGAAGGAGCAACAAGATGTCAGCAGATCGGTAATGCCGTGGCCACATGCCAACAAATAGATTAATAGAAATGGGCTAATTTAATATGAAACAGCTAGCTAGCAAGAAACCGAAGCCATAAGCCATGCAATCTGTAATTAATATAAGCCTCTGAGTGATTATCTTATAAGTGACTGTGGGACTGTGGGTGGGAGAGATTCGTCCAGACTGCTGGGCAAGGAAAGACCAGTGAAATTTCCATCTCCAGTAATCAGATTCTAGTTATTCAGTAATTTGTTACACATCTGTGAAACATTTATTATATTGTAAACCATATATAAGATGGAAAGAAACATATGTATAATAAACTCTATTATTTAGATAAGATTTAAAAATTTAGAAAGAATTTTCCATATGAAAGGAATAGCATTTATTAAGGTTTATATTTGTGAAGGATGACGAGTTGTTAAGGGAAAAACAAAGAAACAGAGCCTTATTGTTATCAAGTGATATTGGAAAGCTAAGGATTCAATACCATATGGAGAAAGGAATGTGCTAAGTCACCAAGGGCGACGCGGAATCAACAAAGCACTTTGACTTTCTTCTTGCAAGTTTAAGAGAAACACAGAGGGTTTGTAGACAAAAGGGTAATGTATTGGTTATATTTGTTAGGAAACCCAATTTGTGAACCAGGTGGATGTGAAAGTTAGAACAATTTATTCTCATTCTTAAGAAATCATGAAGCCTTGGAAAATCATGAGCCAGAATTGAGACTCAGAGTACATTTTTTTTTTTGAAAATACTTTTTTTTTTTTTTTTACAAACAATATTCTCCCACAAATTCTCTTAGGTCTTTCCCATTTTCGTTAGAATTCAGTTTAAAATATAGGAACTATATACAGTATGATTTTATAACATTTCAAGTGATTAAAAATGTTCTAAAGGTTTTTTAAAAAACGAAATATTTAAAAATTCATATTCATTTGAATGTGGTCATGGTAGCATGACAATTTTGTTCTATGTGGTGTCTTTTTATTCTATAGTAACTTCCTCTGCTTTTAAATGTGATATATATGTTACTAATATCTATTAGTTTTTATTAGTAGCAATTAATGGAAAAAGTCATGAAGACAATAATGAATTAATATTTTTTTATAAAATTCCAAGAACTAATTTTTCTGACTATTTAAATTAAAAGCAACTATAAGTTGAGTAGAATTTAAATCTTCCAATATTTCGGCATCTTTTCCCTTGTCTCATTGTGATTTAATCAAATACAAATATTACCGATGTTAGTACATTAACTCAGTAATATTTTAAGAGCTGTGTTGAGATATATTGATATTTCATAAAATTCAGACATTTATATTTTTTGTGTATTCATTTTTCTTAAACTGTTATTTTGAATATTTTGAGAAGTTTACTTGCCAAAAAAGAATTTCTTCATACCTTAGCAGTTAGTCCCTGCCTTCCATATCCATTTTGCCCCAATTATATATTTTCCTTCATTTTATTTTATATAAAGGAGTCATGCTATGTGTAATATTATGTGACTAAGTATTTCTTTTACTTTCCATAATATTTTCATGATTACTTTTTACATGCTTGAAGGGTACTTAGATTAATTGCTTACCCTTTGATCAATTGATATATATTTGATTTATTTCTGTTACCTTACTGTTATGTATAATATGGCTATTTATGTTTGTGTACAAGTTTGGGTCTCTGAATACTCATTTTACTGAGTATCAGATTTCTAAGTTATAAGATAATGGTATTTCAGATATGAGAGAAAAATAAAATTGTTTCAATATGGACTGAAAATTGTTTGCAATCATATCCCTCTAGCAGTATATGACTTTATTTTCCCATATGAGATAATTTTCATTCTTTGTTCTTGTTTTAGAGTTATCATAATATATGTCTTGGTATGTGGTCATTTTCTGGTAGGGGGAGGGTGGAGAATACTGAGAAAAGTCTAAAGCAATTGAAGGATAAAAGAGACTTCTTTAGAGGTTGAGTTTCCCTTTACAGACTTTTGACTGTATTTATATTTACCAAGAATATTTTTTCTTACATGTAGTAGGCTACAAATCCAAGCAGCAAGTGGTTTCTCAGCAGCAAATAGTCATTCAATTATTGCATCAGTATGTAATGGATAGTCTTTTTGTACACTGTAAAGATGTGTTGCTCTCATTGGTTTAGTAAAGAGTTAATGACCAATGGCTAGGTGGGACTTGTGGACAGGAAAAAAAAAGTGCAGGAAGAAGAAGGGTAGAGTCACCAGGAGATTCTGGGAGAAAAATATCCTGTGGGAGGCACTGAGACTAACAAAAATAGTCTATATTGTTTGGGGAGTCCTTTACCCTAACCAACTATTCAAAAGAAGATTTCTCCTATTTGGTACTGGAATTTTTGTTTTTTTGTTATTGTTATTCTATGGTTCTTTAGGAAAATATTGTAAGCCCAAGTGGTGTGTAACTTGCACACACACACACACACACACACACACACACACACACATATATATATATATCAAACAATCTTCATATTATTTGCCTCTCATTCCTCCTTCTCTTTCTATATTGATCTTCCTTCCCTTCCCCATTTGGTGCTTTTCCCCTTTATTTCTTTTCTAGCTTCATACCAGCTGTATCCTACTATTCTCAACTCAAGCACACTCCCCCCCCCCCCACCTTTGGTTCCTTTATCCTTTCCTGGTTTCCACATTGCATGCTTACATCTGAAAAGCTGAAATTGGGAACTAAGAAACTATTAACTGAGATAACTCAGATTCAGAAAGATAAACACAGCGTGTTCTCCCCCATCTGCAGTTCCTAGCACCAGATCTTCAGATGCAAAGAACGGCATTTTAATCAGATAAGATTTTGTGAAATAGTCTAAGGGATAATCCCAAAATCCATATACCAAACTGTCAGAATTAGTATATTATTTTACCATACAACTGGGCTCCTCAGAGTCACAATTGAAAGGTATGGTAAAGGTCTTATGTCCAGAGGGTGCACAGAAAATGAAGAAACAAAAAAAAAGACTTTAAAGTGTAAACTTAGGTTTCTATTGCCCAAAGAGACAGTTCAACTATTTGACAGAGTTATCAGTTTCTTGGTAATGTTTGCACATGAAGGAATATAGTGGATTTTTAACAAGTGTGAGCTTTAAGATTTTTCCTAAATGTAAATAAAAAATGTAGTTCAGAGAAACATCAACCAAGCAGACAGCAGTCAGGTTGTTCCTTAATTCTTTAAAGAGATGCAACTAAGAACAACTGCTATGCTGGAAGTAAATAGTTCTTTAACAAAGAATGTTATGTGAGACTTTTCTATCTATTTTATGAGATAAAGCTCTGCAATATTAAATTAACTGAAGCCTAAGAGTTACTGATGTAAAATTCAATGGTGATAGAAACTTTAAGCCTCAATTTCAAAATCATTTAATATAGAACCTTTTATGGACAATTATTTTATTTTACATACATACCTTAGGTGGTCATTTGAGTACATTACAAATGAGCCTAACATATCTTTACTAGTTATATAAACATCTGTCATTTTGTTTGCTAAATCATATCATATGGATAAACATGCACAGTGTTATTTAAATCAAGAAAGATATGGTGCATTTCACTAAAAGATGGGTGGGAAAATACAATTTAAGGTAATATGACAAGAAAGTAAGGAAAGAAATGTGTTAATAAAGCAGTTGGAATACTTTACTAAAACCCATGTTGCATTTTAAATGTTTAAATGATTCGAATAGATGAACAATACAATACGGAAAGAATTTGAATATTGTGCTATAGTATGCAAGACTCCAGAAAAAAAACTAAGATTCCCTATTTACATGCACTGAAGGAAAGGACATCATTGTCTTTGATCTGGAGATTTGATAGTTTATAGGCTTCATCAAGAGGAAAAATGAAGTGATTGTTTTATTGTGGTTAGTACATGATTATATGGAAATTGATACCTATAACTATTCAAATAAATATACTGAATCTATGGAACAGAGAGAGAAATGTGATTAATTAGTTTGCTTCCCCATATGGCACCTTCTAGCAAGGAGACAAGTTTTGACACTGAAAAGATTGATGAATTTGCTAATAGTTTCCTTATTCTAATGAATGGACTTATTTTTAATTCAGACTTTCATACAGATTTTCATTTTAAATGTAAGTTGTTGATGAAATTTTATTTTCTCTAAGTTATATATGTTCAGAAATCTTGACAGTTTCAAAAAGATTTATATACTATTTTAATTATTGTGTATGTGTGTGTACCTAAGTGAGTTAGGTATACCACGCACATGGAGATACCAGTGTATGTCAGAGGACATTGGGTCACCTGGAACTGGAGTTAGTGATAGTTGTGAGCTATCTAATGTAAGTTATGGGAACAAAACTTGAATCCTCGACTGGAGCAGTAAGTGTTCTTAACCTCTGAGCTATCTACCTGTTCACTGCATTTAACTTTTTCTTCCTCTGTTTTGGTAACTCTTTCTATAGCATACCTTAATTGTTGATGTTTATTTGTAACTATCTTTTGAATTGGAACTTAAGGTTAATTCAAACAGAAACTTATTTCTGTGATGTTTAGAATAATCATACCTCAGCTAATAATGAATTGACTCTCTACAATCTTAAGTCATTGTTGCATATTTCTAAGACAGTGTTTTGCCTAGCAGGGATTCATTTGAACCTCCATGTTGAAGAAGTTGTTTGGCAGGAGCTTTAGCAGTAGGATGATAAAACTGCTTTAGATGTTTCACCAAGGATGAGAGTAACTAGAGAAGTACACCAACCTTTCTCCTTCTATTAGCTGATCTCACTCCTGTGTCACCAAGTAGCTGAAAGCAAATCATCAACACTTAGTTAAATAACTCTCATGTGTCCATCTGCTTTTCATGGCAAAAAGTAACTTGGATATATGAAGCACGTATCTGGAAACCTGGGTAAACAGAAAACAGTTAAATAACAAATTTAAAATGAGAACAAGAAGAATTTAGACTATTGGTGTCATATACCTGATTTTAACTGCTTAGATGAAATCATGAAAAATACTAACATTAAATCCAAAAGCAAATTTCTATTTGTATGCTTATTGTTAAAATGTATGTCTAAACTGAAAATTTATTTATTAGTGTTTGTACTTTTTGTCATTTTTGTTCATTTATCTAATTTTTAAACATACCTGAATTATAATCTCCATCCAAAGCAACATGGCCATAGTTATCTGAATAATATTTATTTCATATTCAATTATCTGAAAAGTATGTATCAAAGAATATGGTGATATACTTTCCAAAACCTAAAATCTCAACAGTATGAAGAGAATATCACTGAATTGGAGATAAAGAGAGAAATGAAGGAAGTGGAACCAGAATCTAGGAGCATAGCTAAGCTGTTAGATGGTGCTATCAGGTGTGAAATTAATTGATTCAGATATCTGTGACCCTACCACATATACATACATGTGCTGCCATATATATTCATTTAATATCTTTGGTTTGTTTAATGCCACTTCTGCTTCATTTAAGTAGAAATAATATCAAGCTATAGATATCAAAAGAGAAAACAAAATTATACTAAAAGACAGTTTAAAGATGCTGATTTACTAAAAATTTAATGATGTATGGTTTTATGACCATATCACTTGTGGAAATTGTTTAGAGCTTGTTCTTATTTTAGTTTTAGGGGTACTGTACACTTTTTTATTCATGTGACTACTGTTTCCCCATTAAATTATACAAAATCTGATATGGTATTTCTGGTAACATGTACATAATAGTGTTTGGGACAATAATGACAAATAATTTTTCTTTACAAAATATTTACACATTTTCTTTCAATAGCTCATAGTTGAAGGAATTTAATTTCTTTTAGGAGGACTAGACACATCCTTTGTCATACTCTTGGTTAAAATAATGTCAGAGTTCTGATATTTCATTGGTTTACTGTGAAAATGAGCAGAATAAGAATGATATTAAAGAATCCTAGCCATACCTCTTACTGTGGTTTGAGAACAATCAGTCCTTACTTGTAGCTAGCTGTGTTTGGGAAGAATGTGAATACCTTAGACAGTTGAGCCTTTCTTGAGGAAATATGTTTTTTGGGTTGAACCTTCAGGTTTTACAGCCTAAACTCATTTCATGTTCTCTTGCTAAATTCTTTTTGAAATTAATTTATAATTTAATATATTTTCTAGTTTATTTTTATTGAAATATGTTTTTTCATACAATATATTCTAAATAAGGTTTTCTCTCCCCAACTCCTTCTAGTCCCCACATTCTGTCTCTTGTAGAAAATAAACAACCATCTAAAGGATAATAATAAGGCCAGGCGGTGGTGGTGCAAGCCTTTAATCCTAGCATTCAGGAGGCAGAGCCAGGCAGATATCTATGAGTTTGAGGCCAGCCTGGTCTACAGAGTGAGATCCAGGACAGGCACCAAAACTACACAGAGAAACCCTGTCTCAAAAAAAAAAGGATAATAATAAACTAAAATATAATAAGGTAAAACAAAAACAAATGAATCAGAGTAGGACAACACAAACAGGAAAAGTACCAAATAAAAAGCACAAGAAACACATATAGATGCAGAGACAAACACATTTCCACCCACAGGAATCCCATAAAACCACAAAACCAGAAGCCATAGTATATACACAAAGGTCCTGTAAGTTTGTTTGTTTGTATTTTTTTTTTAATGCTCTGACTTAACATTATGAGATAAGGAACTTCCAAAAATAGTATTGAATTTGTTTTATGTAAGCAATCTACTGCTGGACTTGGGGCCTATATGTAAGAGTAGTTTGTTTTACCAGTGAGATTCCCTTGGAGGAAACTATTTTTTCATTTGCAAGTGATTATCAACTGGAGATAGCTTCTGGGTTAAGGATGGGGCCTTGTTTCCACTTGTCCTTTCAGTCCTCCCTGATTTCTGACCACTTATGCAATGTGACGTGCTGGCCTCAATCTTGGGCTCCCATGTCTTCTCAGCCACGATGGACTCTATTCCTCTAGAACTGTAAGCAAAATATTTGTTTTTGCTCTTAAGTTGCTTTTTTCAGTGTATTTTATCAGCATAAAAGTAGTGAAATTAAGATACTACTTTGAATTAAATGTAACCAAAATTGCATGACAATAAATGCCTATCATTTTATCCCAAATTACTCTCAATATCACTGTGTAATAATCTCAGTCAATTTTTAAACTTTTTCAAAGAAATAAAAATGACCCTCATCATGCACAATTTCTCAAGATTTTTCTTTAGAAAATAAATGATAGTACACTTATATAAAGTAACATTTTCTGATACAGTAGGAAAATACTTCCTTTGGACTGGAATTAATTATGCATCTGGACTAGTTCAATCTTATTAGTAAAAGAAGCACTGAGATTGTTTTGAATGATATACTGCCATATTATCTTCACACAATAGCCTAGTTTAGTTCATTCATTATTGTTGGGAAAGAAGTATAAGGAGTATTTTAATGGAGTTGTAAAATAATTGACTTGAAATGAAATAAGGTTGGCCAGGTGTCATATTCTCTAAAGTTTATTAAAGGCTTATAAAACTTAAAAGCAGTTCAGGAATGCAGGGTCATTTGAATCATAATAACCCCAGTTCTGCAACTTTCCTGTAAGAAAAGTTGATTCTGTTCTTATTTGAATTGTTAATTTCTAGTTTCCTATCATAAGAGTTATCTATAAATATATTGGTAGCATTTGTCTGACTGCCATTGCTCTGCTGTGGAATAATGCTTTTGTACACTGGTTTAACAAAACACTGATTGGCCAGTAGCCAGGCAAGAAGTATAGGTAGGATAAGCAGACAAGGAGAATTCTGGCAAAAGGAAGGCTGAGTCAGGAGATGCCAGTCTGCCATCCAGGAGACAGTATGTAATGGCACACAGGCAAAGCCACAGAAAAGGTGGCTACATATAGATTAACAGAAATTGGCTAAGTTTAAGTGTAAGAGCTAGTCAGTAGTAAGACTGAGCTTATGGCCAAGGAGTTTTAGTTAATATAAGCCTCCGTGTGTTTACTTGGGTCTGAGCAGCTGAGGACTGTGCAGGACACCGGAAAAATTTCAGTTACATTGCTCTTTTATTCTTGAGAATATTTAGGGACTATTTCAAAATATATTCCCACATTTGGCAAATCAGTTTTGTTTCATGTTTAAGTCCATTTTTTTTTGACTTGATAATATGTGGAAATAATTGAGGAAATTTAAAGAATGGCCTGAATAATTTCACCAATAGTAGTTTTACTATATTCCGGTCCAAGAGCTCAGAAGGAAAATAAATGTGGAAGATAGCATGCATACTTAGTGGTTTCCAGAAGAATGATTCAAATGAAGAAACTTGTTACTATTCTGTACAGAAAAGACAGATTTTTCTCATGGTATGAAAAGTGTGGTCCTGCATACATTCTTGAATTTAGAAGAGTTACATATATATAATCTAATGCTTTTGGTAAATAATTTTAAATTGTTGATAAGCTTTGAACAAGAGTCACAAATTTTCATTTTGAAGTGGTCCCTGACATTTATAGGGCCTGTGTTGTTGACTCTTCTGTTTTGTCAAACTGTCTTGTTTGTATGATTTTGGTTCAACGTTATAACTGAATTTTAACAATATGTTAAGGAAAATACTTTGAGTCATAAAAATGACTATATTTTCCCATAGATAACTTGCACATGTGTTTCCCCCACTCTTTTGTCAGTATCACCGATCCAGAGAGAACATCTTCAGGTGGTTGACTTGAGATTTCCTGAGACATCATGAAGATGGGCTCCTAAGCCCAATGGGCATGTCCTACCCATGTAAATACCACTCCTCAGTCTATCTTCAACAACACACCATTGTGCTAGTGTGGATTTGCAATGGATTTGGGCTGACAGTAGCATCTGATTCTAAATCAATGCCAACACAGTGATGATGGTGGAAAGATAAATGTTACTAGTGTTTTCAGGTGGATATAGTAACAGTGACCACATGCCAAGAGAAAATAATAAACAGATCTTTTGGAATTACTGAAATAGGTATAAGTGAAGCTGATTTGCAAAGACTAGAATGATTGTGTAATCATTCAATTAACAATTTTTTTCTATATAAACACTTATCAGAAACTTTAGGGATGTGGAGAAAAGAGAATTGCCAGAAGTTCACAGAACACCTTGCCTGATGTATGCAGCTGAAAACAAGAAGAGACCCTGTTCTAGATATGGTGCAAAGTAAAGAACAACACCTGAGGTTATCCTCTGACTTCCACACTTGTGCTGTGTCAAGTATGCACCTAGATGTGTGCATGTGCACCCACACAGATATTACACACACACACACACACACACTCACACACACACACACACATACACACACAGATATATATATATATATATATAGAGAGAGAGAGAGAGAGAGAGAGAGAGACTTAAGAATCTGTCAGAGAACCTTTACCTTACATAGCAATCAAAATATGGTACCAGAATTTACCAGAAAGTAACTGATATGTGTAAAATATTGTCTTTGGACAGAGAATTTAAAACATATCTTCAAATAAATATCTCAATCAAGACAAATAAACAAATAAATAACTTATCAAGGATATTTTATAGAGCAATTGAAGCTATTTTATGCATATGCAAGTCTTGGAGGTAAAAAGCACAGAATGTGGTTTCTATAAATACTGATAAAATGTCCTAGTTGATATTTCCTATCAGCTTTAGAATCTTTTTTCCCCACAATACAAAATGTATTATTATAATTTTTCATGGTACTCATTTACAAAATGTGTATATATCCAAAAATCTCATTTTTAGAGCTTAAACATATATCATTTTTCATGTCATTTATATGTATATAAAGTGAAATAAAATAGTTATTTTCTCAATTTGAATTTATTTATATTCCCTGAAGAACTTTTGATTGAAAAATGACAGAAATGTTAAGTTACATATAATATGCATAATTATTATAAGAATAGATTTTAATAACTACCAAAGTAAAATATATAAGCCAGTACCTTTATATTTATAGTGACAAAATAATACATCAACAATTATGCAAAAGAAAATGTGGTACATATACACAATGGAGTATTACTTACCTGTAAAAAACAATGATACCATGAAATTTTCAGGCAAATAGATGAGACTAGAAAATATCTTGAGTAAGGTAACCCAGACACAGAAAGACAAACAAGATATATACTCATCCATAAGTGGATACTAGATGAAAACCAAAAAGTAACCTGAATATAACCCACAGCTCCAGAGAAGCTAAGGTAAAAGGGAGGACACTAAGAGGGATGTACTGATCATCTTGTGAAGGGGAAACAGAGGAGATCTCAATGAACAAACTGGGGATGAGGGAGGGCAATAGAGGTTAGAGGATGGAGGATGAGAACATGAGGGAATGTGAAGCTCGAGCTGGGGGAGGGATGGAGTAGAGGAGCAATGAAAGAGATATCTTGATAGAGGTAGCCATTATGGTGTTAGGGATAAATCTGGTACCAGGAAAATTCCCAGAAATCCACAAGGATGACCCCAGCCTAGACTATTAGCAATAGTGGAGAAGGTGCCTGAACTGGCCCTACCCCAGTAATCAGGTTGGTGAATACCTTAATTGTGTTCATAGATTCTTCATCCAGTAACTGATGGAAGCAGATGCAGAGATCCACAGCCGAGAACCAGGCCTAGCTCTGGGAGTCCAGTCAAAGAAAGGGAAGAGGGATTATATAAACAAGGGGCCCAAGATCATGATGGGGAAATGTACAGAGACAACTGAACCAAGCTTGTAGGAACGCAAAGAAATTTAGACCAACAGCTGTGGAACATGCATGGGACTGGACTAGATCCTCTGCATACAAGAGACAGTTGTTTAGCTTAGTCTGTATGAGGGGTCCCTGGCAGTAGGGTCAGGATTTATCCCTATATTTGGGAAAGCAGACTTCAAATAAAAACAATTCATAAGTAAAAAAATAAGCTACTATACATTGATAAAGGGAATAATTCTTCAAGAAGAATCAACAATCATGAAAATTTTATGCCAATTGCTGGGACTCACAATTTCATAAGTCATATATGAAAGGACATTAAAGGTCACATGAGGCCTGAAGTAATGTATTATGAGACTTCTACATACTACTTCCATATTTAAGCAGTTCTTTCAAACCTTAAACCATGAAATAAGTTTAAACATATTGTTTGAATTTAATCATATTGCTCAATTGGCTTAAGAGTATATTCCATCTGATAGACAGGGAAAGCACATTCATCTCATCAGCATGTGGAAATTTCACCAAATTTTATCAAATCATGGGCCATAATTCAAACTCTAATGAATACCAAAATTTAGTATATTACTTCTCTTCTATTAGACAAAAAGTAAACATTTACTTTCTAGTGAGGCTTGGGAACCAATCTTCATATTTTCTCATTGGACAAGAGGGGAAAAATAACAAAATTTGAATTTAAAAGTTAAAAGATCAACCAATTATTCATAAAACAGTATTAAAACATAATTTCTAGTTAGAAAAATTATATTTCAATATATCCCAATTTGCCATCATGAGAAATGGCTCATATTTGCAAATCAAACTTAACAGAGAAGAAAAATGTATATTAGAAATTATATCTTCAATATGGATAAAGGAAGAGCTCCTAATGAAATTTTTGAGAAAATTCCTAACACACACACACAAAATCTTTTAATTTCAAAACAAAAGCCCATGGTCGTTCTGAGCAAGATACTTTAAAACATCATGTTGGTAATTATATACTGTTCAACTTACCTGTCTAATATTTCAAAGGACAAGGACTTTTTTATCTTAAGTATCAGCATGTTCTTTTATTATTTTCAAACTCCTTCTTCTAAAATCTGTCATTCATAGAATATAAACTTTTGGAATGGACATCTAACCCAAAGACAATCTAGTATAAACCATCCATTTTACCAATTATGAATTATGCTCTATAGGTTTTATCACACTTTTTATCAAAACTAAAATAAAAAAATGGCTCTATGAAAAAACAAAATACTATTATCCTGTCTTTTGAGAAAACATCATATAATTGTAATGGGATTGAAATCAAAATAGAAGACTCCAGCAGTTTTGGAAACATTATTATGTTTATCCATGAGCAATAACTGTGTTCTTTAATTTTCTTCTTGTCGCAGAAAGAAAATGTAAGAATGAAACTTTTGTCAATGATATTTTTGAGAGACATTGTTAACAAAAAGAGGTTCTTAATTTTCTATGCTATAGAAGGATTCAATAAAAAACAAAAGGTAACTCCAATAATAAGCATAAGTTTACTTATACTATGGGATGACATCTGAGTTAGTGGATACAGGCAATCAACTTTTTGTAACACTGATAACAGCTGTCTTTTAAATATCCAAAAATCTTGCTAGGTCTCTCTATTGTTATCTTGAATCAATCTTTCAGGATTGAGGGAAATTGGCTTTGGTGTGAATTGAATTCTCTTACTCTTTAGATAATAAGCATACAACACACTTTTCTTCCTGAATTAACATTTTTTCTATTGCCTTAGTTCTCTGTTGTTATGATTTTGAAAATGAAAATAATGGAACCCTCTAGGTTCTCAACAATTGATGGAATGAACATTGCTTTGGTTGTTAGGGAAAAGAAATACTAATAGGATTAAGAAGGTACATGACACCAATTCACTTCTGTGGCACAATCTTGGCCTTATAGAAGCACAGTTATAGGCTACTGCTTTTTGGTGAATAGAGCACGATGCAGTAATTTCTATAGAAATTCCAGTGCAAACATTTATTTGATACAATCATCAAAGACAGTCTATTCATAGAATTATGCTGTTTAGGACAGAAGAAAAGTGTAGAAAAAAACTTTCTTTTAATATGAAAAATACAAAGTGTATATACTACATAAAATTCATAAAATAACATTTTAAACATCAATAGATCTAGGAGGACACATAGATCTCCCTGGGAATGGGAAATACGATATATTTTGTTGGTAGATTAGGGGCAGGTGGGCATGATAGCAGGAAGGATCATGTGTGTAGTGGGGGGAGGGATGAAAGGAGAGAGTACAGGGAGATACATCAAGAACTGGGAGGCATTTGAGAGTCCATGTGAAATCTAGTGCAGTAGAAACTTCCTGTAATCTTTGATGTTGACCCTAATGAGGACTCTTAGTGGTGGAGGACATGAAGTCTGAACTGGCCATCTTTTGTAGCCTGGAAAGTTTTCTAGCGGTAGGTCCGGATTGCACTTGGTCAAGCTGTTGGCCGAAGGGGTTCTGTGGAGATACTCAAACAATCCAGGCAGATGCTACATCAGAGAGTTACTCTCCAAAACTGACAGTAGGGCCCCATTGTTGAGGACAATATCAATAGAGCTCATTGAATGTAGAGAAATTGAGCTGGTGCCTGCATGGTGCCCTCACCCATGTAGTCTAGTCACTTTGGTGAGGGAAGGTACTCTGCAAACTACCAAAAGAGAAATCTGGACATCAACCCAGCCACAAACTCTTTGATCTACAGTCTCTCCTGCCTGCAAGGTGTGCTGGGGCAATGATGGTGTAGAACGTGTGTGAATATCCAATTAGTGTCTCATTTAACTTGATGCTCATGCCATTAGAGAAAGCACATTCTTGACACTGCCTGAATGGCCAGGAAGTGGACACTGGATAACCCAAACATCAAGGATAGAACTGAACATGGCTAACCAGAAAAAAAAAATCAATGAAATGATTTCTAATGATAAACTGTTATACTCACAGATTTGTGCCGTGTCCAGTTGTCATCAGAGAGCCTTCCTCCAGCAGCAGATGGGAATGGGTGCAGAGACCCACAGGCAGATATATGGAGAGAGAGAGGATAAATATGAGGTCTCCATTAGGTCCTTTCCCTTGGAGCTCTGGGAATCTTGCTAGGGATCGGGATTGTAGGAGTCAGAGGGTATGAAGGACACCAGAAGAACATGGCCCATCAAATCAACTAATTAGAACTCACAGGGGCTCACAGAGTCCAGAGTGCAAAGCAAGGGGCTTGCATGGGTCTGCACCAGGTCCCCTGTGTATTTGTTATGGCTGTCAGCTTAGTGTTTTGGTGAAACTCCTAAGAGTGGAAATGGGTGTGTCTCTGACACTTTTGCCTGCTTTTGGGACTTTTCCCCAACTTTTGTGTTGCCTTGTACAGCCTAAATATGAGAGATCTTTTTCCTGTCTTACTGTGTCTTGTTTTGTCCTCATTGGATGTTGTCTCTTGGAGGCCTGCTCTTTTCTGAAGGAAAATGGAGGGAGAGCAGATCTGGGGCAGAAGGGACATAAAGGGAGAGCTAAGTGGAGTGGAGGGATGTTCATAGATGTGTGGATTAATGTCAGGATCTTCAGTTTGGTCCCATTGGTCCACATGTCAGTTTTTATGCCAGTACCAAGCTGTTTTTATTACTGTAACTCTATAGTAGAGCTTTTAGTCAGGGATCGTGATGCCTCCAGAGGTTGTTTTATTGTACAGGATTCTTTTGGCTATCCTGGGTTTTTTGTTTTTCTATATGAAGTTGAGTATTATTCTATCCAGGTCTGTGAAGAACTATGTTTTGATGGGGATTACATTGAATCTGTAGATTGCTTTTGGTAAGATTGCCATTTTTACTATGTTAATCCTACCTATCTATGAGCGTGGGAGATCTTTCCATTTTTTAACATCTTCTTCAATTTCTTTCTTCAGAGACTTAAAGTTCTTGTCATACAGGTCCTTTGCTTGCTTAGTTAGAGTTACTCCAAAGTATTTTATAACATTTGTGGCTATTGTAAATGGTGATGTATCTCTGATTTCCTTCTCAGCCTGTTTGTCAATTATATATAGGGGGACTACTGATTTTTTGAGTTAATCTTGTATCCTGCTACATTGCTGAAGGTGTTTATAAGCTGTATGAGTTCCTTGGTTGAATTTTTGGGGTCATGTATGTATACTATCATGTCACCTGCAAATAGTGAAAGCTTAAAGATTTTGTAGGGCAAAGCACATGGTCAACAAGACAAAATGACAGCCTACCAAATGGGAAAAGATCTTCACCAACCCCCCATCTGACAGAGGGCTGATATCCAGAATATATAAAGAACTCAATAAATTAGACATCAAAATAATCAACAGTCCAATTTAAAAAATGGGCTATAGAGGTAAACAGAGAATTCTCAACAGAAGAAGGCAAATGGCTGAAAGACATTTAAGGAATTTCTCAAGATCCCTAATCATCAGGGAAATGCAAATCAAAACAACTCTGAGATACCATCTTACACCCATCAAAATGGCTAAGATCAAAAACACTGAAGACAGCTTATGCTGGAGAGGATGTGGAGCTAGGGGAACTCTCCTCCACTGCTGGTGGGAATGCAAGCTTGTACAACCACTTTGGAAATCAATATGGTGCTTTCTTAGAAAATTGTGAATCAATCTCGCTCAAGACCCAGCTATACTACTCTTGGGCATATACCCAAGGAAGGCTCAATAATACCACAAGGACACATGCTCAACTATGTTCATAGCAGCATTATTTATAATAGCCAGAACGTGGAAACAACCTAGATGCCCTTCAACTGAAGAATGGATAAAGAAAATGTGGTACATATACACAATGGAGTACTACTCATCAGAGAAAAACAATGACATCATGTGGTTTGCAGGCCAGTGGACAGAACTAGAAAAAAAATCATCCTGAGTGAGGTAACCCAGACTCAGAAAGACAAACATGGTGTGTACTCACCCATACGTGAATACTAGATGTAAAGCAAACGATAACCAGACTGCATCTCACAACTCCAGGGAGGCTACCTAGTAAAGAGGACCCTAAGCAAAAGACAGGGTTTACCCAATGACAGAGAAATGGATGGAATCTACATGAGCAAACTGGACATGGGGGGGGGGTAATGGAGGGCAAGGGTCGGGGGAAAGAGAGCTTAGGGGAACGGGAGGTCCCAGCTGGATCAGGAACAGAATGGGAGAACAAGGAAAGAGATACCATGATAAATGAAGACCCCATGGGAATAGAAAGAAGCAGAGTGCTAGAGAGGTCTCCAGAAATCCACAAAGATACCTCCACAATAGACTACTGGCAATGATTGAGAGAAAGCCCAAACTGACCTACTCTGGTGATCAGATGGCCGAATACTCTGTCATGATAGGACTCTCATCCAGTGACTGATGGAAGCAGATGTAGAGATCCACGGCCAAGGCCCAGGTGGAGCTCCAGGATTCCAATCTGGGAGAGAGAGGAGGGATTATATGAGCAAGAGATATTGAGACCATGATTGAAAAAAGCACAGGGAC
The DNA here is from genome assembly GCF_949786415.1 of Peromyscus eremicus. NCBI lineage: Eukaryota > Metazoa > Chordata > Mammalia > Rodentia > Cricetidae > Peromyscus > Peromyscus eremicus. Next base: position 70,847,187 of record NC_081439.1, read on the forward strand.
AAATAGCTAAACTAGTGGAAACACATGAACTGTGAATCAATAGCTGAGGAGCCCCCATGGAACTGGATCAGGTCCTCTGGATAAGTGAGACAGTTGATTAGCTTGAACTATTTAGGAGGCCCTGAGGCAGTGGGACCAGGACCTGTCATTAGTATATGAGCTGGCTTTTTGGAACCTAGGTCCTATGCTGAGACATTTTGCTCAGCCTTGGTGTAGGGAGGAGGGGACTGGACCTGCCTCAACTGAATCTACCAGGCTGAGCTGACTCCCCAGGGGAGACCTTGCCTTGCAGGAGAGGTGGGAATGGGGGGTGGATTAGGGGAGGCAGGGGGGGTAGGAGGAGGGAGGACAGGGGAATCCGTGGCTGATATGTAAAAATAAATTAATTATAAAATAAAATTTAAAAAAAAAGAAAAAAATTCTGGGAAAAATAAATCTAGACATCCAGTAAATAAGAAAAACTGATATAATTCTCCTCTGCAAATTAAAACAGAAATGTCTGCATAGACACAGAACAAATTTGGAGGAAGCCACTGACACAAAGCCAAAAGCAAGAGCAGGAAACCCTGACACAGAGAATCAAAGATCAAGGCAAAGATCAAGGTCAAGATTTCTGGAGTCAGGACAGACATTCAAAAAAAGTGATCATTAGTTAATCTGTCAGCCTTGCTCACAGCTGCTGCCATGTTACATGAATGAGTTCACTGCAAATAAAAGGAATCTTAGAATGTTAAAAAAAAAATATGTACCGTGTTTGCCCTTCAAGTCACAGGGGTTTCCTTAGTCTTTCTATTGACTGTGGAGATTGAAGATATGAGCTGTCACACCTGGCCAATACAAGTATTCATGATCTCCATGACATAGTCAAAATTAAAGCATATAGTGATAGAAGAGAACACAGAAAATCAAACAATAATGTAACTAAAATATAATAACAGAAAGGTTTCTAAATCTTGGACACGTAGACATCCATTTATAGAAGGCTTTTAAAACACCAAAGAGAAAAGACATCAAAAGTACCTTCTCATCTCATTATGACAGTTGAACTGTCAAAGGAAGGATATTGACACCATGAGAGAAAAGTCGAATTATCTATGTGTGCATATAATATGACCATGTATTTAAATGCTCCAAAGAATCCCTGTAGAAAACTCCCAGATATAATAAACATTTCCATCAAATTAGTTGAATATAAAATTAGTAGACATAATTATCTTTATAATATGTCAAAAACAACCTCAGAAAAATGATTCAATCATAATCACTTGAATAAAAATAAATAGTAATAAATGTATTCAAAGTTTTAAAAGCTCTGTAAAATAAAACCTATAAAGAACTGAATAAAAAACTACAGAAGACATAAAAAGATGGCAATAATTTCCATTCATCAACAAACATCGGTTAAATGATCCTGTCTAACATTTTAATGTAATCTCCATAAAAATACCAAATAGCCAAGAGAATCCTGAGAAAAATTCAGTGCTAGAGTTATCACAATATCTGACTTTAAATTATACTGCAAAGCTGAAATAACAAAAAAAGCACTGTACTTTTACAAAAGTAGATGTTTGGGTAGGCAAATGGGCTAGATTACGTGATCTAGAAATATATCCTTTCAATTTTAGTCATCTGAGTCTTAAAAAAGTAAATAAACACATGTTGGGGGGAAAAGACATCCTTTATAACAAGGAGTCTTGAGAAAATGAGATACTCATATGTAGAAAAAGAATAGGAAAGAAACTAAAACTTAAAATCCATCAGATTTCTCAAGGTGGTACCTGAAACACTGAAACTATTACAGATAAGCACAATGGAAATACTTGAAGAATTAGACTTTGGCAATGACTTACTGAGTATTACCTTGGATAGCTTAAGAAAAAAGTGAAACTCGATAAATACAATTGTATTCAGCAAGAAGCTTCTACATAGCAAAAAAAAATTCATAACTGAATAAGAGAAAATAGCACATACAGTGAAAGAAAGTCACTATCAGCCATAGGACCAGGGATTGCTATCTACACCATAAAAAGAGCTCAGTAAACTAAACACTAATGTTTACATAATTCAAACAATAAATGTTAAAATGTGCTTAATGAACACTTTCAGGTCAAAAGTGAACAGAAATATAGTAAATGGCTAATAAATACATACAAAAATAAAATCCACATCTCTGGTTACCAAGGAAATACATTGATATACCAGTTTACTTTTGTCAGAATGAATATTACTAAGAAACTGTGGAAAACTGAGATAAGGATACTGAGTGAAAGGAACCTTATTCACTATTGCAAAGAATATAAACTAATTAAATAACTGTAGAAACCAGCTTGACAATTCCTCAAAAATACTAACAGTAGGCCTATAATATTATTCAATATAGAACTTCTGGCTATATACATGATCTCTGCGTTCTGATGCTTATGGGGGAGCTATTGGCCTTTGCACTTGATCTTAGCCAAAAGGCCGAGAATCGATGCTATTGGCCTTTGATAGCTGATATGGACAGAAGAAATATTCTTTGAGGGTTGGTTTATTGGCAGCTTCCTCATACTTTTGAAAATGGCCCCATATCCATGCACGTATGAACAGCATTAATTGAACTTGGTGGGTTACCTCTCTCTCTCTTTCTCTCTCTCACACACACATAAACACACACACATACACACAAAAGATGAAGTTCGGAGGGGACATGTTAGAGAGCAGATGGTGGATATAAGAAGAATTGGAAAGGGTATGGGGGTGAATAGTTCATTGTATATATTATGCAATTCTCAAAAATGAACAAAAATTATAATAGAAAAGCTACAACACAACAAAACTATTACCAAAGAATTTTAATTTTCTAGACACAGGGGAAGATAATGTGTCTTCGGGTATCTATTGCTATGCAGAAACACCATGACCATGGCAACTCTTATAAAGGAAAACATTTAATTGGGGTGGTTGCTTACAGTTTCATACGTTTTGTCCAGTATCATCATGGTGGAACATGGTAGCATGCAGCAGCTTTGGTGCTGGCTACATTTTGATCTGAAAGCAGCAGTAAGCAAACTGTGTCACTGTGTGTGGCTTGAGCATATATGAGACCTCAAAGCTCACACCCAAAGTGACATACTTCCTTCAGCAAGGCCAGATTTGTTCCAATAAAACCATATCTTCTAATAGTGCCACTCCCTATGAGTTTATGGGGGCCAGTTACATTCAAACTACCACAGTACACTCCCTGGTCTCCATAAGCTTGTAAAGATATTATAATGAAAAATCAATTGAGTCTAACTTTAAAAGCCCTCATAGTCTATAACAGTCTAAACAATGTTTTACGGTCCAAAGTTCTAAGTCTCTTCTGAGATTTATGCAATCTCTTAAATGTAATCTTCTATAAAATCAAAATTTAAAAAAAGACATTAAATACTTGGCACAGCATATACATTTCTGTTTCAACACTTAGGGTAGAGAGCATAATGAGGAAACATTGGACTGGAAACCACCTGGGCAACCTCCAAACTCTGCATCTCCATGCCTGATGTCAAATAGACTATTAAGTACTGGAAATGAAATGGCTTTCAAATAGGGGAAAAACACCGAGGAACTTTAGATGCATTGGGCCAATTGAAAAATGCTCATTTGAAAGACTGCCTGTTGTATGAGTCAAACAATATGTACACAACAAAAATATAGGGTGATTATAAAGATTATAAAGATCTCGATGATTTTGGAGGAGGGAGATAATCTGGCTGAATGGGGGGATAAATAGATGAGGCACAGAGAATTTTTAGGTCAGTAAAATTATTTTATATTGCATATTATTATAAATGTCTATTACTAGATATTTTTGAAAACAGAATATATAACATTCAAAGTGACTGGTAATTCAATCTAAGCACTTTAGTTAATGATAATATGTAGCAATGACTTATCAGTTATAACAAGTATACTCCACTAATGCAAGATGATAATGAGATCAACCTTAAAAGATTGATATATAGCATTCTCTGTACTTTCAAGTCCAGTTTTTCTGGAATGAAAATCTTCTCAAAAAAAAACCCAAAGTATACTTTATAGAAAATAAATATTGATTTATGCTCCCACATGGATTGAATAAGCATTTCACTAAGAGAGATAAGTTAGTCCCAGTAGATCATGATCTTAAGTTCCTATTTCTTGTTTGGGTTTGTCACATTTTCTTCATATTAATTTCCTCTTATATGAATATATAAGGACTTTCTTAGTGAGTGACTATCTCTTGAGGGCACTATCCCAACTGCAACTCAGAAAGCAGAAAACAAATCATACCATCATCAACGTAAAAGTAGCCAGGTATAAAACTATAACATGAAATGAAAATGGCAAGATTCCACTGGAATAGAAAGTAAAATAGTGCCAAAATAATGCAGATTAAGCAAAGAATATAAAAATATTAAACATAAAAATGAGAAATTAATAAAAAGATGGTGAAAATAGAAAAAGAAAGAAGTATTATGATAATGTATGGATAGAGATACAGACATGATAAGAAGAGTGGGTGAAAACACACTAACATATATGTGAAAAATCAGGACAGTACAGAAAGGAAAAAAAAATCCTTCCTGTAGAAATAGACATCAGTTTCCTAGGTCTCTGAGTTTGACACTTGGTGCTTCTCAGATCTATTCAAACCAGACTATACAAGGCAGAATCTGAACTCTGCCTTAATCTGCTTCCTGTCTTTAGTCAAGGCAATGTCCTCCACTGGATGATATTCATACCAGTGACCTCTGTGTGATCCCAAATAGTGGACATGTTGTTCTTGCCATCCAACCCAGGGGAGTGTATACCTGGGGTCCACCCTCAACTGAAACTAACTCTCCACCTGTAATGGTGGCAATGTCCTGGCAAAAGTAGAGTAGCACATACTCTAAATGCTTCTCAGTCTCTGCACATGGAGAAATCAAACTATAATGATATTTGGTGGAGTATGACCTGGTCCACCAAGTCACTTCCAAAGAAGTCCTTCCATTCTTGAACTCACAAAACACACCTGTCTATTCTAGGTCCCTCATAATATGAATATGCATTTTGGGGGCTCATGGGGATTTTAATTCTGTAACTTTCTTACAGCCATTTTAAGGGGGTGGTTTCCACCTACATAACCATGCTGCCAGATACCTCCTAGCACAGCTCTCTGTTTCTTGAAGTTCTTAAGTCCAACATTTAGAGTTTCTACTGATCAGTGACTACTGTAGAAGTCTATTGTTTTTTATGCCACATTTCCTCTCCCTGTAGTCATATACCTATTGTTTTCATCATTCCCATGAAGACTCAGAAATGTGTTAGATGACTGTAATTTACCATATTCCTTCCATAGGGTATGTTCAACTTAACTGAATGCATCTCTCAGCTTTTACTCATTATAATATCTCATGAAACCAAGTATGGCACCAAAACCAGAATATTGATATTCTATAATGTTAATTAGTCTTTTCATTCTTTCACAGTGTAATAAAACGGACAATTTGATTGTATTCATAAACGCATGTACTTTCCAATGCACTTGATCATTCTTGGGACATCCAATTATGGAAATATGACTCTTCATACTCCTAAGTGAAGAAAAAGACAAGCAATAACATAAGTGATCAAATAGCTTACAGGCTCAAGGAAGCACCCATGAGCAGGATGTAGGGCTCTAATAGCATTGCTTAGAATGCACATTAAGAGAGCCCAACAATCAATAATGATGGTTTTGAATGTCAAATGAAGAATAACTACAGAAACAAAACTTACTTTTTTCCTTTACCCCACTAGTAACACCAGCAGTAAGGATTTCAGGCTAGAATATGTAATGAGTGTCCCAAGGAAGAGCAGACTTAGCATACATAAGCTCAGAGCAGTTCGATTTATAGATGACATTAATTTGTCCAATTGGAAGTGTTCATTGGAAATGTAAACCTTATCAGGACACTCAGGTATGATCCACTTCCTCAACTTCTATTGATCCTCAGGTTAGCTAGAGCCTTAGCACCCAAACAGAAGCTTCTCATGTGCAGGAATTTTGGTGTTCTACTCTTGTAGGGGAAGAGTATTTGTATTTTTCCTTTGATAAATTGTTCATATATTTTGTTCACATTTTTATTAGAACAATCTACTTCTTTATTAAGACAATATATTTCTTAGTGGTTTTGGAGGATGTGGCACTAATAATAGTTTTGTTAACACATCATTTTCCATAAATATATCCAGTTATGGTAATAATATTTTATGGTGGCTATGAAGGTTTTATTTGACCAGATTTTCTCCTATTATTGTTTCTAAAGTTTACATAATTATGTCTTATATTATTTACCTTTAAAAAATTATTTCTTCTATATGTGAAAATGGTAAGGATTACATATATGCACACATGTACATTCTATAGAATCCATAATAACATTTAAGAAATAAAACCACTAGTATTCAACTTAATATTTAAAGTTAAAACAAAATTAATTCCTTTTCGCCCTTAATGGTCTTCATTTCATGCATAAATAAATCACTCCCACCTTCAGCTTTCCTAATAAAATGGATTTGCAGACATTTCCCATAGCCCACAACCACCACCACACTTTCAGTGCAATGAATTTAATTGCAGCTCCCTGTGAGTTCCTTCTATTTGTATAAATCACAAAACATACAAAGTAAAGCAAAGTTTCTAAACCTCACAGTAGTTTCTTGGCAACATTATTTTCAGGGGCAAAGACACTTTCCTCATCAACACTATTGAAAGCCCAAATTGTCAAGCACAATCTTATTAAGTCCTTGAGGCTATTGTCACTTTGTTTGGTTCATTGCTCTTTTTATGCCTATCTGCTTATATAACTTAATGTCTTATAACTTAAAATAGCACATCAGGTAGGAAAACATGCTTTTGTATCATTTTTTATCACTTTGTTGTTTCAAAAATGTCAAATGCATCACATATTTGTGCTTATAAGTGAATTTTAGAAATATTTTCAACATTCATAGCAAGCTGAAAGGTGAAATTTCACAGCTTTTGTGATTTTGATACTTAATAAACATTAAATATAAATATTAAAAACTGCATTAATACATTGAGATACACAAGTTCATGATGCAGTGAGCCTATAAATCCAGTTGTTCTTGAGGTTGAACAGGACATTTCCACAGTCAATGTTTGCCTGAGATGCAGTATGAGTTCAAGGCCAGTCTGTGAGATTTTGTGACTGTGTAAAATCAAAAAATAAAACACAGCTGTAGTACAAAAATCAAAAGAAAGTGGAGGATATAACTGTGTGAAAAATTATTATAATGAATATGAACTAGCTAACATTTACATTATATTTTATAAATGACTATTGTTGATACATGCCAAATTTAAGTTTTGTTTATGACTGTCCAATCACTTAACTATAATTATTTCAGAGGTTCTTAACTAATTTTTAAGAATTTTCTAATCAGTCAGATATGCCATCAGCAAATAAACTGCATCCATTTTTATATGAAATATATTTACTTTTACTTTTTTTTTAATTTTTATTTTGCAATATAATTCAGTTCTACATATCAGCCACAGATTCCCTTGTTCTCCCCCCTCCCGCCCCCCTCACCTTCCCCCCAGCCCGCCCCCCATTCCAATCTCCTCCAGGGCAAAGCCTTCCCCACAGACTGAGATCAACCTGGTGGACTCAGTCCAGGTAGGTCCAGTCCCCTCCTCCCATGCCGAGCCAAGGGACCCTGCATAGGCCCCAGGTTTCAAACAGCCAACTCATGCAATGAGCACAGGACCCGGTCCCACTGCCTGGATGCCTCCCAAACAGATCAGGCCAATCAACTGTCTCACCCACTCAGAGGGCCTGATCCAGTTGGTGACCCCTCAGCCATTGGTTCATATTTCATGTGTTTCCGTTTGTTTGGCTATTTGTCTCTGTGCTTTACCCAACCTTGGTCTCAACAATTCTCGCTCATATAAACCCTCCTCATTCTCGCTAATTGGACTCCCAGAGATCCACCTGGGGCCTAGTCATGGATCTCTGCATCCAGATCCCTCAGTAGTTGGATGAGGTTTCTAGCACGACAATTAGGGTGTTTGGCCATCCCATCACCAGAGTAGGTCAGTTCGGACTGTCTCTCGACCATTGCCAGCAGTCTGTTGTGGGGGTATCTTTGTGGATTTCTGTGGGCCTCTCTAGCACTTTGTTTCTTCCTATTCTCATGTGGTCTTCATTTACCATGGTCTCCTATTCCTTGTTCTCCCTCTCTGTTGTTGATCCAGCTGGGATCTCCCACTCACCCAAGCTCTCTTTCCCTCGACCCTCGCCCTTCACTACCCCCACTCATGTCCAGGCTGTTCATGTAGATCTCATTCCATTTCTCTGTCGTTGGGCGATCCCTGTGTCTTTCTTGGGGTCCTGTTTTCCAGGTAGCCTGCCTGGTGATGTGAGTAGCAGTCCAGTCATCCTTGTTCCACATCTAGTATCCTGTTATGAGTGAGTACATACCATGTTTGTCTTTCTGAGTCTGGGATACCTCACTCAGGATGATTTTTTCTAGATCCATCCATTTGTCTGCAAACCTCATGATGTCATTGTTTTTCTCTGCTGAGTAGTATTCCATTGTGTATATGTACCACATTTCGTTTATCCATTCTTCAGTTGAAGGGCATCTAGGTTGTTTCCATGTTCTGGCTATTACAAACAACGCTGATATGAACATAGCTGAACAGGTGCTCTTGTGGTGTGGTTGAGCATTCCTTGGGTATATGCCCAAGAGTGGTATAGCTGGATCTTGGGGGAGATGGATTCCCAATTTTCTAAGAAATCGCCATATTGATTTCCAAAGTGGTTGTACAAGCTTGCATTCCCACGAGCAGTGGAGGAGAGTTCCCCTAGCTCCACATCCTCTCCAGCATAAGGTGTCTTCAGTGATTTTGATCTTAGCCATTCTGACAGGCGTAAGGTGGTATCTCAGAGTTGTTTTGATTTGCATTTCCCTGATGATTAGGGATGTTGAGCAATTCCTTAAATGTCTTTCAGCCATTTGAGTTTCCTCTGTTGAGAATTCTCTGTTTAGTTCTATAGCCCATTTCTTAATTGGACTGTTGGGCATTTTGATGTTTAATTTCTTGAGTTCCTTATATATTCTGGATATCAGTCCTCTGTCAGATGTGGGATTGGTGAAGATCTTTTCCCATTCTGTAGGCTGTCGCTTTGCTTTGTTGACTGTATCCTTTGCCCTACAAAAGCTTCTCAGTTTCAAGAGGTCCCATTGATTGATTGTTTCTCTCAGTGTCTGTGCTACTGGTGTTCTATTTAGAAAGTGGTCTCCTATGCCAATGTGTTCAAGACTACTTCCTACTTTCTCTTCTAGCAGGTTCAGAGTAGCTGGATTTATGTTGAGGTCCTTGATCCACTTGGACTTAAGTTTTGTGCACGGTGATAGATATGGATCTAATTGCAGCCTTCTACATGTTGATATCCAGTTTTGCCAGCACCATTTGTTGAAGATGCTTTCTTTTTTCCATTGTGCACTTTTGGCTTCTTTGTCAAAAATTATTTGTTCATAGGTGTGCGGATTAATGTCAGGGTCTTCAATTCGATTCCATTGGTCCACATGTCGGTTTTTATGCCAGTACCAAGCTGTTTTTATTACTGTAGCTCTATAGTAGAGCTTGAAGTCAGGGATCGTGATGCCTCCAGAGGTTGTTTTATTGTACAGGATTCTTTTGGCTATCCTGGGTTTTTTGTTTTTCCATATGAAGTTGAGTATTATTCTTTCCAGGTCTGTGAAGAATTGTGTTGGTATTTTGATGGGGATTGCATTGAATCTGTAGATTGCTTTTGGTAAGATTGCCATTTTTACTGTTAGTTCTGCCTATCCATGAGCATGGGAGATCTTTCCATTTTCTGACATCTTCTTCAATTTCTTTTTTCAGGGACTTAAAGTTCTTGTCATATAGGTCCTTCACTTGCTTGGTTAGTATTACCCCAAGGTATTTTATGTCATTTGTGGCTATAGTAAAGGGTGATGTATCTCTGATTTCCTTCTCCGCTTTTTTGTCCATTGTATATAGGAGGGCTACTGATTTTTTGGAGTTGATCTTGTATCCTGCTATGTTGCTGAAGGTGTTTATAAGTTGTATCAGTTCCTTGGTGGAATCTTTGGGGTTCCTAAAGTATACTATCATGTCATCTGCAAATAGGGAAAGCTTGACTTCTTCCTTTCCAATTTGTATCCCCTTAATCTCCTTATGTTGTCTTATTGCTCTGGCTAGAACTTCAAGTACTATATTGAATAAGTATGGGGAGAGCGGACAGCCTTGCCTCGTTCCTGATTTTAGTGGAATTGCTTTGAGTTTCTCTCCATTTAATTTGATGTTGGCTGTTGGCTTGCTGTAAATTGCCTTTATTATGTTTAGGTATGTTCCCTGTATTCCTGATCGCTCCAAGACCTTTATCATGAAGGGGTGTTGGATTTTGTCAAATGCCTTTTCAGCATCTAGTGAGATGATCATGTGGTTTTTTTCTTTGAGTTTGTTTATATGGTGTATCACATTGACCGACTTTCGTACGTTGAACCATCCTTGCATCCCTGGAATGAATCCTACTTGATCATGGTGGATAATTGTTTTGATGTGGTCTTGGAGTCTGTTTGCCAGTATTTTATTGAGTATTTTTGCATCAATGTTCATGAGGGAGATCGGTCTGTAGTTCTCTTTCTTTGTTGTATCCTTGTTTGGTTTGGGAATCAGGGTAATTGTAGCCTCATAGAAGGAGTTTGGTAATGTTCCTTCTGTTTCTATTGTATGGAACAATTTAGAGAGTATTGGTATTAACTCTTCTTTGAAGATCTGGTAGAATTCTGCACTGAAACCATCTGGTCCTGGGCTTTTTTTGGTTGGGAGACTTTTAATGACTGTTTCTATTTCGTTAGGGGTTATTGGACTATTTAAATAGTTTATCTGGTCTTGATTTAATTTAGGTATGTGGTACCTATCCAGAAAATTATCCATTTCTTTTAGGTTTTCCAGTTTTGTGGAATAGAGGTTTTTGAAGTATGACCTGATGATTCTCTGGATTTCCTCAATGTCTGTTGTTATGTCCCCCTTTTCATTTCTGATTTTGTTGATTTGGATGCTCTCTCTCTGTCTTTTGGTTAGTTTGGATAAGGGCTTGTCTATCTTGTTGATTTTCTCAAAGAACCAACTCTTTGTTTCATTAATTTTTTGTATTGTTCTCTTTGTTTCTATTTTATTGATTTCAGCTCTCACTTTGATAATTTCCTGGCATCTATTTTTCCTGGGAGACTTTGCTTCTTCCTGTTCTAGAACTTTCAGGTGTGCTGTTAAGTCACTAGTGTGAGATTTCTCCAGCTTATTTATGTGGGCGTTTAGTGCTATGAATTTCCCTCTTAGTACTGCTTTCATAGTGTCCCATAGGTTTGGATATGTGGTGTCTTCATTTTCGTTGATCTCTAGGAAGTCTTTAATTTCTTTCTTTATTTCTTCCTTAACCCATTGGTGATTCAGGTGGGTATTGTTCAGTTTCCATGAGATTGTAGGTTTTCTGTAGTTTTTGTTGTTGTTGAAATCCAACTTTAGACCATGGTGGTCTGATAGAACACAGGAGGTTATTCTAATTGTTTTGTATCTGTTTAGATTTGCTTTGTGACCAAGTATGTGGTCGATTTTAGAGAAGGTTCCATGGGGTGCTGAGAAGAAGGTATATTCTTTTTTGTTAGGATGGAATGTTCTATAGATGTCGATTAAGTCCATTTGAGTCATGACATCAATTAAGTCCTTTATTTCTCTGTTAAGTTTCGATTTGGGGGATCTGTCCAGTGGTGAAAGTGGGGTGTTGAGGTCTCCCACTATTAATGTGTGGGGTTTTATATGTGATTTAAGCTTTAATAATGTTTCTTTTACATATGTGGGTGCCCTTGTGTTTGGGGCATAAATGTTCAGAATTGAGACTTCATCTTGGTGGATCTTTCCTGTGATGAGTATGTAATGCCCTTCTTGATCTCTTTTGATTGATTTTAGTTTGAAGTCTATTTTGCTGGATATCAGGATGGCTACACCCGCTTGTTTCTTAAGACCGTTTGATTGGAAAGTCTTTTCCCAGCCTTTTATTTTTAGGTAGTGTCTATCTTTGAATTTGAGATGTGTTTCTTGTATGCAGCAGAAAGATGGGTCCTGCTTTCGTATCCATTCTGTAAGCCTATGTCTTTTTATAGGTGAATTAAGTCCATTGATATTGAGAGATATTAATGTCCAGTGATTGTTCATTCCTGTTATTTTTTGGTGGTGATGTGTGTGTACTTTTCTTCGTTGGGGTCTACTGCTGTGGCTTTATCTATTGCCTGTGTTTTCGAGGTTGTATCTGACTTCCTTAGGTTGGAATTTTCCTTCTAGTGCTTTCTGTAGGCCTGGGTTTGTGGATAAATATTGTTTAAATCTGGCTTTGTCATGGAATGTCTTGTTCACTCCATCTATGAGGATTGAAAGTTTTGCTGGGTATATTAGTCTAGGCTGACATCCATGGTCTCTTAATGTCTGCATTACATCTGTCCAGGACCTTCTGGCTTTCAAAGTCTCCATTGAGAAATCGGGTGTTATTCTGATAGGTTTGCCTTTATATGTCACTTGGCCTTTATTCTTTGCTGCTCTTAATATTCTTTCTTTATTCTGTACGTTTAATTGTTTAATTATTATGTGGCGAGGGGACTTTTTTTGGGGGTCTAGTCTGTTTGGTGTTCTATAGGCTTCCTGTATCTTCATAGGCATTTCCTTCTTTAAGTTGGGAAAGTTTTCTTCTATGATCTTGTTGAATATATTTTCTGTGCCCTTGAGTTGGTATTCTTCTCCTTCTTCTACCCCTATTATTCGTAGGTTTGGTCTTTTCATGGTGTCCCAAATTTCTTGGACATTTTGGTTCATGACTTTGTTGACTTTAGTGTTTTCTTTGACTGATGAATCTATTTCTTCTATTGTATCTTCAACGCTAGAGATCCTCTCTTCCATCTCTTGCATTCTGTTGATTATACTTGCATCTGAAGTTCCCAATCGTTTTCTCAGATTTTCTATTTCCAGCATTCCCTCTGTTTGTGTCTTCTTCATTTTTTCTATTTCCCTTTTCAGGTCTTGGACTGTTTCCTTCATTTGTTTCATTGATTTTTCTTGATTTTCTTTCAGTATTTTATTGTTCTCTTCCAGGACTTTTTTGATTTCTTCTAATTTGTTTGCCCTTTCCTCTAGTTGTTTACAGCGTTCTTCACATTTTTTTGTCTTTTCCTCTACACGAGCCTCTAGCTTCTTCATGATGACATTCATAAGGCTATTTTCTTCTGCTTCTTCCAATTTCTGATGTTCAGGTCTAGGTGTTGGAGGAGGGCTAGGGCCTGGTGATGGTGTATTACTATTCATTTTGTTGTATGTGTTTCTGCCTTGACGTCTGCCCATCTCCTTGTGGTTCGTTCCTGGCCTTATCCGCACACTTGGTTCAGACAGAGCTGACAGATTCAGGAATTCTCTCTCTCTTGTCCAGATGGGAGCTCTCTTGTCCAAATTGGAAGTCCGGGGCAGGATGGGAGCTCTTGTTCAGAAGGGAAGTCCGGGGGAAGATGGGTGCTCTCCTCGCTCTCTTGCTCTCTCTCTCTCTCTCTCTCTCTCTCTCTCTCTCTCTCTCTCTCCTCCAGATGGGAAATCCAGGGCAAGATGGGAGCTGGGGGCCAGCCTCTAAGTCTCAAGAAGAGGCTTGGGGCTCAGGCGGATGGGCGTGGGGGCAGGGCGTGGAGACTGCAGGGTCTGCCAGGGGTCTTGGAGAAGGAGATCCTTCCCGGTGGGGCTAGAAGGGCACCTGCCCGGGGACCAGAACCTGGGGCCAAGTTGGGCAGGTCTTCCCCGGAGTGGCTGGTGCCCAGGAATGGGGTCCGGGGGAAGCTAGGGCACTCACCTGTGCTTCAGAAGGGAAGTCCGGGGCAAGATGGGAGCTGAGGGGCCGGCCTCTAAGTCTCAGGAAGAGGCTTGGGGCTCAGGCGGATGGGCGTGGGGGCAGGGCGTGGAGACTGCAGGGTCTGCCAGGGGTCTTGGAGAAGGAGATCCTTCCCGGTGGGGCTAGAAGGGCACCTGCCCGGGGACCGGAACCTGGGGCCAAGTTGGGCAGGTCTTCCCCAGAGTGGCTGGTGCCCAGGGATGGGGTCCGGGGCAAGCTAGGGCACTCACCTGTGCTTCAGAAGGGAAGTCCGGGGCAGCTACTTTTACTTTTAATTAATCTGTTGGCACAAACGTCTAACTCATGTTATATTAGTAAAAATAAATATCTTTGACTTATTCATAAAACTTCAAGAACAATCTTGGTTTTAGTATTAACTTTGAAAGTTGATATTGGATATTTATGAATTTTCTACCATGTTCATATATTTTTTATCCATTGGTTAGAAGAATTACATCAATACATATCTTATGTTCAGTCACATAGTCACATTTGTATTCTTGAAGTCCATTTGTGATTATTTCTATCAAAAAGTGCTCACTATTTATGAATCTCAATTTTATTGACTAATAATTTATGATTTTATAAGTGAATCAGATATGTTTTCTTCCTATCCTGTCTGTTTTAACATTTGGCCAAGCCAGATTCCTATAATATACTACTTCCTTTTCATAAAATTTATTAAAATTTTTTTTTGTTTGTTTGTTTTTTAATTTTTATTTTGCAATACAATTCAGTTCTACATATCAGCCACAGATTCCCTTGTTCTCCCCCCTCCCCCCCCACCTTCCCCCCAGCCCGCCCCCCATTCCAATCTCCTCCAGGGCAAAGCCTTCCCCACAGACTGAGATCAACCTGGTGGACTCAGTCCAGGTAGGTCCAGTTACATAAAATGGAAATTTAGGAAAATCAAAATTGACCTACCCTTAAGCTCCTTACGTCTTATTGGAGAGATGTTTGTTTGAAACTATCTTTTATTTCTTCCTTGCTTATTTTCCTTTGATGTTCTTCTTTTAAAGGGAATGTAGCACAGTTTATTCTGGAGCCATTTTTGAGTGAACATGTACTGGAAACACACCTATGTGTTACGAAAAATTCAATCATCCAAAGTGTAAACAGTTTTGTGAACTTTTATAGTTTCATAGAACAAAGAAAGTCATAAATCGAGGTAAGTTTAAAAATACATTAGTGGTCTTTAATGTTTTTAATCCAAATACATAGCCAACTAAAGTTTTCTGGGATAAAACAACTTTCTATCAGGCTATATATAATAAGGGTACATTACTGGAAAATATTAAACAAAATTAACCTGTACTCTGAAAGACAAATACTTCAGGTTCTGTCAAATAAATATGAATGTGATATATATATATATATATATATATATATATATATATATATATATATATATTCCACATAAATCTGTATAGACACATGCACACACATATTATGCATATATACATATTAAGTCTATGGAAAGGGGAGTATAGGAGTCTGAAAGAGGAAATGAAGTAAAAGGCAGTATGGCAATCGGATCAACAAAAACAATACATGACAATTATGTAATAAAAATCATTGCTTTTATGCCAATTTTAAGATGTGACATATTTTAGCATATTAGTTGAATTTCCAGAACTTCCATCACTTCATATTCTGAACATGAACCACTGTTTCAGGTAGGTTAGCTTAGTGCTGGATTTTCTAATATTGTTTTAATTTTATTCAAATTGGAGCAAACTTGGTAATTGTTATCTAGGTAATTTAGCAAACAAAACTAAAATTTTCTTTTCAAAGTTGAAAATGTTCAGTTATCTCATCATTCATTTTAATCATTCAGATCAAAATTTACAAATATTTTTATGTGAGTTAGGGAATGAACTTTCCATGTATATGAAATATCAAAAGAGATATAAACAAGCTCAATCTAAAATTTTTATTATATTTTCCAAACTTATCATTTGGCATATTTTTATAATTATTTTGAATTTCTCAACAAGCTTCCTTGAGGAATCACCAAAACAGTTACTATCAAATTACAGACAACAAAACAAGCCACAGTGAAGTCATACCAAAACCAAAGATGACCATTGAGAAGAATTAGATTAATCTGGTGTCAAAAGGAAATATGTTTTTTATAATTATTTTTTAAGTATATCATGGTGCAGGAGAAAGGTCAAGTGGTTAAGAGCATACATTTATCATCCAAGGAATCCCAGTTCAATTCCCATGAGTCACATCAGACAGCTCAGAACTGCCTTTAGCTAGAGTTCCAATGGAATCTGATACCTGATATCTCTATCCTCCAAGGAACCTGCAAACACACACACACACACACACACACACACACACACACACACACACACACACTTAATATAATTTTTAAAAACAAGTACATGAAGATTGGAGAGAAGAGTGGTATGTATGGCAGGAATTGGAGGAGAGGAAGTTTAGGACTGGATTTGATCAAGATATAATATATACTTTTATAAATTCTAAAACAAAAATATTCTTAAGTTTAATTGAGCACAAACTAGAATGATCTACTACATAGAAAAGAGATATCAGAATACACTCTTTTATTAATGATACTATTTTAGAAAAATTGCTTCTTATAAATGAGTCATTAGGACCATTAACAAAGACCAGCAGGAAAAGACAAAAACACTGTAACTTTTAAAAGGAAGAACGTTCAAAGTCTTTTAAAATTATATGCAAAACAATTAAACAACAACCTGACAAAAATCAAAATGCCAAAAGAACTAGATAAATCAGTGGGTAACAGCACTTGCTTCCAAGCCTGACCACTTGAGTTCAATCCCCAGAAGAAAGAACAATCCAAATCCTCTGACCTCAACACGAACAACCCACGGTATGTTGGTATGTGTACTTGAACACACACACACACACACACACACACACACACACACACACACACACTGAGTGAATTTTTCAAATTAATGGTAATATTATTCTTCAATTAATGGACTTTGGTGACAGCTGTTAAGAGAACTCGAGAGTTATAAAAAATGGGGTAAGAACAAGTACATTAGAAGCTATGGTAAAAAAAAAATGTTAAGAAAAACAGTAAGGCCATGTAGATCCAAAAAGCTTAGAGGGTGGGTGGATGAGAGGATAGTTCAGGTGTGGCATAGTTTGTGACATCACAGAACCAGCTTGCTCAGCCCGCCAACTGATGAGAATTCTGTTCAGAAATCTGTGAAGGCTTTCCCTTGTTCTCCCAGAGCTCCGTTAGTCCTATTTCAGTCATCCTTGGTTTCCAAGGCACTGAAGGCAGTGTTCAAGAATATGGAGGGTGTTGAAAGTAGTCTAGAGGAGACCCAAGACCCTAATGAAAAAAGTACCTTGATCAGGAAAAGACTTGCCAGGAGCTGTAAGAACAAGTTTCTTGACAGCCAGAGACTTCGGAAAGGATACCTGCTGCCGTCTGCGTCTGTGAAGATCCTCCGTGACTGGCTCCATAAGCACCGGTTTAATGCCTACCCTAATGAAGAAGAGAAGCAAATGCTGTCCAAGAAGACCAACTTATCTTACCTTCAGATCTCCAACTGGTTTACAAACGCCCGTAGACGCCTTCTCCCAGGAATCCTTCAAGAAAATTCAAACAAATTTACCTACGAAGGCCAGGCTGCAGATTCATCCCAGAAGCAGCACATCAGTCTATCTGAAGAGGTTAAGGCACAGCGTAATGTCCAAGCAGAGATGGGGGATCTGTCCCTGCTAATATACCAAGTATCTCAAAAGCTACCAGATCCCGAGTCTTCAAGCCAGGTCGTCCCTGAAGCCCCTTCAGAGGAAGGCGGCAAGTTTTCCACCAGTGAGCCTTTGTCTTCTCCAGCATCTGTGCTGCCAGAGGAAAAACCCGATTTTAGCAGCTTCTACATGCTGGTTGATGCTGCTGTACAGAAGGCAGCAGAACTGGAGGAGCAGAAGAAGCAAAATCTCAATCAGTAATCTCCACCCCCACCCCTCTCAGCAGTTCACATAGTCAGTCCTTTGCACTTTGGTGGATTAATATATGCTCAACCTGACTTAACTTACAATGTCATCTTGTAATGTCATCTTTTGTCCTACGTTTATCCCCTCCCAATCTTGAGAAACTCTTTCTATTATCACATCTCAATTTTTCTGCATATGTCAGTGTTTTCAGATGAAACTCGATAGCCACAATTATCAACTTTAACGAATTTCTAAATTCTCCTCCCCTGAGCTTAAGTGTTATATATCGGATATTAAAGATTATGTGAGCTTCAGACAAGGGTGTTCATGGCTAATCTAAATTTCTCTAATCCAGTTAAGCCCTAGATACCAAGACATCCTTCTTTCTCTCTCTATTGGTATATATCTTTAATTACTTGCACAGATAATGTAAAGGAAAAACTCCAAAACAAATGTTTATGACACTGCTGTCCAGATTTTAATGTTCTTTTTGTTGTTGTGGTTTTGCTTTTAAGCTTTCAAGTCTCTGTTTCACTTTTTACAGTTTATTTTGAGTAGAGGTTTATATCTGCAGGAGTACGAGTATGAAAGCCAAAGTAAAGTAAATTCATAATTTTTGGGAGGATAAGGGTAATCTCTTTAGACAAATCATAGTGAACATTTGGCATGGTAATTTCATGGAGAACTTCAATTGGTGGTTTACTGCTGCCAAGTCTTAGTTTGTTCACTGGGTTTGGAGAATGTGTTTTGTTAGTTTTAATTATCTGCATCACAGGAAAACTGTAACAACAAATTCCCTAGAAACCAGCTGTAGATAATTTATGGGGGGAAAAAGGAATCAATCTAGAATATTTTAGTAAAGCAGAAATTAAACTCAGGTAATCTATATTGTGTTTGTTTTACTTAAACATATTTATTTTTCAGTTTAAAATGTTTGACTTGATGGAGTTTTGTGGAAAGGTAAATGCTTCAGACAGCTCCCACATGAAAATATTCCTGTGGGTCTATGAATGCAGCTTCTCATGCTGTCTTAAGTTCAGACAGATTTTCAATAGAAATTGAAATATACACAAAGCTGTTATTTAGGTTTTCTGATTTTATGAAGCTAAAACCTTGTCAATACGGCCTCCGTTTCAGCTCCTGCACAAACAACAAACAGCTATAACTACTAGGCATGTGGGTTTTTTGTCTACTTCTTAGGTGGTTGATAGTTGTTTTAGTGCCTATCTCTTTATTGAGAATTTCAATATAATATGTTTCATCTTCTTAAAGCATGTTTAGAAAGTCTTAGTCTGAAAAATGTCAATTTCCATGTTGATAGGAAGGAAGAGATCATCAATCTCAAACTGCCTTTCCTGAAATAGAGTAAAGCAATTCCTATTTCCTTCTAAGTTTTTATATTATTGTTTCACAGTTCTATGCACTTATAATGGAATTTATTCATTTTCACCCCTGTTTTCCTGTCATGTCCCTTCCTTTCCTGCTCTAACCCTTCTTCCCAACAAGTCCCCCTCTACTTGCATGCCCCCCCTTTTTTAAATTGATGTTGTCAGTTTAATTACAATTTCTTGTACAAGTGTGAGTGGGAGAGATTTTACTGAAGCAAGGGAAATTTATCAGTAACAAGACTCCACCCCCAACAACTATTAACTGCCAATAGTCCCTTAGGTATAGGTATGCCCTACCCCATCCATGATGAAATGTTGATAAGTTGATCTTGTGTAGAAAACCACAACTTCAGTGAGTTTGTCAATGCAAGAGCTATATCAAGTCCAGAAAGGGGTTCTTTTGATGTATATTTCCCCATCCTCTTTTCTTATACTCTTTCCACTCTACCTCAGTGTTTATTGAGCCTTGTATGGATGATATAGCTATCCCATTTAGGGCCATACATTTCTTCTTCATTTATTATCCTCCATACATTCCATCTTCACTTATTTGTCTCCACATTTTAGATATTTTTAGCTTTCTGTATTAAGGTCTATCAGTTGCACTAAGAAGCTTCACTGATGAATATGGGAACAACGCTGATAATTTATGAATCTAAAAATGATTATTAGGCAGTTTGTCAATATGAGCATTTAGCAAAACAATTTTAGTTACTTCCTAGGACCTATGACCACCTCAGTCATGTAATCTTGACTTGTTTTACATAACTAGGCTTGATTTCCTTCTTCTTGATTTGACCTCAATCACAAGGAAAAACAAAAAGCTAAGTTAAGAGTATATCAGTCATTCCAATATCGCACTACAAGATACAACTAGTCCAGAAGCGCATTGTTATAGGTTCCAAGATTCACAAGTGAGTTGGATTATTGATTACTTATTATGAGTAACATGCATAGCGCATTCTAAAAACGTGAAAGCTAGCCAGTATGAAGGTTGCTTCCAACTCCTCTTTAACATCATTTGTTGAAAAGTCTGGGTTTCTTGTTTGTCTGTTTGTTTTAACTCAAACAATATTTTTGTCAAAAATAATGTGGCTTTTTTTAAGATTTATTTATTTATTATGTACAGAGAAGAGGGAGACAAATCTCATTACAGATGGTTGTGAGCCACCATTGGGTGCTGGGAATTGAACTCAGGACCTCTGGAAGAACAGTCAGTGCTCTTAACTACTGAGCCATCTCAAGAATTGTTGAGACCAAGATTGGAAAAAGTACAGGGACAAATAGCCAAACGAATGGAAACACATGAACTATGAGCCAATAGCTGAGGAGCCCCCAACTGGATCAGGCCCTCTGGATAAGTGAAACAGTTGATTAGCTTGAACTGTTTGGGAGGCACCCAGACAGTGGGACCAGGACCTGTTCTCAGGGCATGAGCTGGCTGTTTGGAACCTGGGGCTTATGCAGGGACACTTGGCTCAGTCTGAGGGGAGGGGACTGGATCTGCCTGGACTGAATCTACCAGGTTGAACTCAATCCCCAGGGGAGCCTTTGCCCTGGAGGAGATGGGAATGAGGGGTGTGCTGGGGAGAAGGCGGGGGGGGGGGGTAGGGAGGGAGGAGAACAAGGGAATCCATGGCTGATATGTAAAATTAAATTAAATTATAAAATAAAAAAATAAGGTGGCTGTAGGTGCACAGACTTAGGTATGGGTCCTATATTTTATTCAGTTGCTCTGTATTTATATTTGAGCTTATATCATGTTGTTTTCATTACTATTGGTTCTGGAATTTAAATTGAAATTAGATATGATGATATTCCCAGTAGAGTTTAGGATTATTATGGGTATCTGGGATCTTTTGTACTTGCATATAGATTTAATTTCTTTTTCTTATTTTAGTTTATTAAGAATTGAGTCGGTGTTTTGATTAAAGTTGCAATGAATTTGTCAGTTACTTTTGGTAGAATGATCATTATCACAAAATTAATCCTAATAATCCATGAACGTAGAAGGTTTTTCGATGGTCTAATTTCTTCCTCAACTTCTTCAATATTTTACAATTTTCATTGTATAGATGTTTTGCTTCCTTAGTTAAATCTCTCTCTCTCTCTCTCTCTCTCTCTCTCTCTCTCTCTCTCTCTCTCTCTCTCTCTCTCTCTCTTCACTCTCATGTGTTGTGAATGGTAATATTTTCAAGAT
Source organism: Peromyscus eremicus (assembly GCF_949786415.1). NCBI lineage: Eukaryota > Metazoa > Chordata > Mammalia > Rodentia > Cricetidae > Peromyscus > Peromyscus eremicus. The sequence continues at coordinate 70,868,696 of NC_081439.1, forward strand.
ATTTTTTAGTGTGTTTGACATTGCATACAGGATTTCTGTTGATTTTAGTATATTAGTTTTATTTTCTTCCTTTCTTTTACTAAGAGATTTTTCTATTCATTTTACATTACATACCAACCACAGATTCCCCTGTCATCCATTCTCCTGCCCCCAGCCTTCCCCCCCAACCCACCCCCTATTCCCACCTCCTCCAAGGCAAGGTCTCCCATGGGGAGTCAGCAGAGCCTGTTATATTGAGTTGAGGTAGGTTCAAGCCCCTCCGCCCTGCACCAATGCTGTACAAAGTGTTTCACCATAGGCACTAGGCTCCAAAAAGCCAGCTCATGCACTAAGGGCAGGTCCCAATCCCACTGCTTGGGGGCTCTCCTACACAGTTCATGCTCAACAAACTGTCTCACTTATCCACAGGGCCTAGTCCAGTACCATGTGGGCTCCTCAGCTATTGGTCCACATTTCATGCATTTCCACTAGTTTGGCTAGTTATTTCTCTACTTTTTCTGGTCATAGTCTCAATATCCCTTGCTCATGGAATTCCTCCTCTATCTCATCGATTGGACTCCTGGAGTTTGGCCGGCGACCCAGTGGTGGATTTCTGCATCTGCTTCCATCAGTCACTGGATGAGGGTTCTATGATAACAGGTAGGGTATTCAGCCATCCGATCACCAGAGTAGACCAGGTCAGGCACACTCTCAATCATTGCCATTAGTGTATGGTGGAATCATCCTTGTGGATTACTGGGAACCTCCCTAGCATTCTGCTTCTCCCTATTCCAATGGTGTTTTCATTTATCATGGTATCTCTTTCCTTGCTCTCCCACTCTTTTCTTCTTCCAGCTCGAACCCCCTGCTCCTCTAAGCTCTCATCCCCCATCCATTGCCCTCCAAAACCAACCCTTACCCCCAGTTTGCTCATGTAGATCTCATCCATTTCTCCATCGCTGGGCGATCCATGTGTCCTTCCTAGGGTCCTCCTTACTACCTAGCCTCTTTGGAGTTGTGGCTTGCAGTCTGGTTATCCTTTGCTTTATATCTACTATCCAATTATGAGTGAGTAAATACCATGTTTGTCATTCTGAGTCTGGATTACCTCAATCAGAATATTTTCTAGTTGCAACCATTTGCCTGCAAACCTCATGATGCCATTGTTTTTCTCTGCTGAGTAGTACTCCGTTGTGTATATGTACCACACTTTCTTTATCTGTTGTTCAGTTGATGGGCGTCTAGGTTGTTTCCCGGTTCTGGCTATTACAAATAAGGCTGCTATGAACATAGTTGAGCATGTGTCCCTGTGGTATGATTGAGCATTTCTTGGGTATATGCTCAAGAGTGGTATAGCTGTGTCTTGAGGAAGATTGATTCCCAATTTTCTGAGAAATCACCATACTGATTTCCAAAGTGGCTGTACAAGTTTGCATTCCCACCAACAGTGGAGAAGTGTTCCCCTTGCTCTGCATCCTCTCCAACATTAGCTGTTTTCGGTGTTTTTGATCATAGCCATTCTGACAGGTGTAAGATCGTATCTCAGAGTTGTTTTTATTTGCATTTCCCTGATGACTAAGGATGTTGAGCAAATCCTTATATGTCTTTTGGCCATATGAGATTCTTCAGTTGATAATTTTCTGATTAGTTCTATAGCCCATTTTTTTTGTTAATTGGACTATTAGGTATTTTACTGTCTAGTTTCTTGAGTTTTTTATGTATTTTGGAGATCAACCCTCTGTCAGATGTGAGATTTGTGAAGATCTTTTCCCGTTCTGTAGTCTGTCATTTTGTCTTATTGACCATGTCTTTTGCCCTACAAAAGCTTCCCAGTTTCAAGAGATCCCATTTATTAATTGTTGCTTTAAGTGTCTGTGCTACTTGTGTTTTATTTATGAAGTGATTTCCAGTGCCAATGCATTCAAGACTACTTCCTACTTTCTCTTCAATCAGGTTCAGAGTAACTGTATTTATGTTGAGGTCTTTGATCCACTTGGACTTAAGTTTTGTGCATGACAGATATGGATCTATTTGCAGTCTTCTACATATTGACATCCAGTTATGCCAGCACCATTTGTTGAAGATGCTTTCTTTTTTCCATTGTACACTTTTGGCTTCTTTGTCGAAAATCATATGTTCATACGTGTGCGGATTAATGTCAGTGTCTTCAGTTCAATTCCATTGGTCCACACGTCGATTTTTATGCCAGTACAAAGCTGTTTTTATTACTGTAGCTCTATAGTAGAGCTTGAAGTCAGGGATCATGATGCCTTCAGAGGTTGTTTTATTGTACAGGATTCTTTAGGCTATCCTGGGTTTTTTGTTTTTCCATATGAAGTTGACTATTGTTCTTTCCAGGTCTGTGAAGAACTGTGTTGGTGTTTTGATGGGGATTGCATTGAATCTGTAGATTGCTTTTGGTAAGATTGCCATTTTCACTATGTTAATCCTACCTATCTATGAGCATGAGAGATCTTTCCATTTTCTGACATCTTCTTCAATTTCTTTCTTCAGAGACTTAAAGTTTTTGTCATACAGGTTCTTCACTTGCTTAGTTATAGTTACCCCAGGTATTTATATTATTTGTGGCAATTGTAAGTGGTGATGTTTCTCTGATTTCTTTATCAGCCCTTTTATCATTTATATAGGAGGGCTACTGAGTTTTTTGAGTTAATCTTGTATCCTGCCACATTACTGAAGGTGTTTATCAGCTGTAGAAGTTCCCTAGTAGAATATTTGGGGTCACTTATGTACAGTATCGTATTGTCTGCAAATAGTGAAAGTTTGACTTCTTTCTTTCCAATTTCTATCCCTTTTGTCTCCTTTTGTTGTCTTATTGTTCTAGCTAGAACTTCAAGTATTCTATTGAATAAATATGAGGAGAGTGGACAGCCTTGACTTGGTCCTGCTATTAGTGGAATCGCTTTATGTTTCTCTCCATTTAATTTGATATTGGCTGTTGGCTTACAGTAAATTGCTTTTATTATGTTTAGGTATGTTCCTTGTATTCCTGTTCTCTCTAGGACCTTTACCATAAAGAGGTGTTGGATTTTGTCAAAGGCTTTTTCAATATCTAATGAAGTTATAATGTGTTTTTTTTTTTCTTTCAGTTTGTTTATATGGTATATTACATTGGCAGATTTTTGTATTTTAAACCATCCTTGCATCCCTGGGATAAACCCTACTTGTTCATGTTGGAGAAGTTTTTTGATATGTTCTTGGATTTGATTTGCCAATATTTTATTGAGTATATTTGCATCAGTGTTCAGGAGGGAGATTGGTCTGTAGTTCTCATTCTTTGTTGCATCTTTGTGTGGTTTGAGTATCAGGGTAACTGTGGCCTCGTAAAAAGAGTTTGACAATGTTCCTTCTGTTTCTATTGTGTGGAACAATTTGAAGAATATTGGTATTAGCTCTTCTTTGAAGATCTGGTAGAATTCTGCACTGAAACCATCTGGTCCTAGACTTTTTTTGGTTGGGAGACTTTTAATGACTTTCTATTTCCTTGGGTGTTATTGCCCTATGTAAATAGTTTATCTGCTCTTGATTTAACTTTGGCATGTGGTTCCTATCCAGAAAATTGTCCATCTCTTTCAGATTTTCCAATTTTGTGGAGTATAGGTTTTTGAAGTATGACCTGATGATTTTTTGGATTTCCTTGTTGTCTGTTGGTATGTCTCCCTTTTCATTTCGGATTTTGATGATTTGTATTCTCTCTCTATGTCTCTGCCTTTTGGTTAATTTGGATAAGGGCTTGTCTATCTTGTTGATTTTCTCAAAGAACCAAATTTTTGTTTTATTGCTTCTTTGTATTGTTCTCTTTGTTTCTATTTCATTGATTTCAGCCCTCAATTTGATTATTTCCTGGAGTCGATTCCTCCAGGGTGAGTTTGCTTCTTTTCATTCTAGAGCTTTCAGATGTGCTGTTAAGTTACTAGTGTGAGATTTCTCTAATTTCTTTGTGTGCATATTTAGTGCATTTAGAGCTATGAATTTTCCTCTTAGCACTGCTTTTATAGGGTCCCATAAGTTTGGGTATGTTGTACTTTCATTTTCATTGAATTCTAGGAAATCTTTAATTTCTTTCTTGACCCATTGGTGATTCATTTGGGCACTGTTCAGTTTCCATGAGATTGTAAGCTTTCTGTAAAATTTTGTTGTTGTTGAAATCTAACTTTAATCCATGGGGGTTCAATAAAATACAGGAGGTTATTCTAAATTTTTTGTATCTGTTGAGATTTATTTTTTGACTGAGCATGTGGTCAATTTTAGAGAAGGTTCCTTGGGGTGCTGAGAAGAAGGTAAATTATTTTGTGTTAGGGTTGAATGTTCTGTAGATACCTATTAAATCCATTTGAGTCATAACTTCTGTTAGGTCCCTTATTTCACTGTTAAATTTCAGTCTGGCAGATCTATCCAATGGTGAGAATGGGGTGTTGAAATCTCCCACTAGTAGTGTGTAGGGTTTGATGTGCAATTTAAGCTTTAGTAATTTTTTTTTATAAATGTGGGTGCCTTTGTATTTGAGGCATAAATGTTCAGAATTGAGACTTCATCTTGGTGGATTTTCCCTGTGAAAAGTATGTAATGTCCTTCCCAATTTCTTTCAATCGATTTTAGTTTGAAGTCTATTTTAATAGATACTAGGATAGCTACACTAGCTTGCTTCTTAAGTCCATTTGATTGAAAAGTCTTTTCCCAGCCTTTTACTCTGAGGTAGTATCTGTCTTTAAAGTTGAGGTGTGTTTCTTGTACACAACAGAAAGATGGATCCTGTTTTTGTATCCATTCTGTCAGCCTGTTTCTTTTTATACGTGAATTGAGACCATTGATGTTAACGGATATTAATGATCACTGATTGTTAATTCCTGTTATTTTTTGTTGGTAGTGTTGTGTGTTTCTCTTCTTTGGTATTTGTTGGCATGGGGTTATCTATTGTCTTTATTTTCACGGTTGTATCTGGTTGTATCTAAGTTCCTTAGGTTGCGTTTTTCCTTCTAGTGCTTTCTGTAGGGCTGTATTTGTGGATAGGTATTTTTTAAATCTGGTTTTATCATGGAATATTTTGTTTATTCTATCTATGGTCATTGACAGTTTTCCTGGATATGATAGTCTGGGTTGACATCTATGGTCTCTTAGTGTCTGCATAACATCTGTCCAGGACCTTCTGGCTTTCAGTGTCTCCATTGAGAAGTCAGGTGTTATTCTGATGAGTCTGCCTTTATATGTTACTAGGTCTTTTTTCTTTGCAGCTTTTAATATTTTTTTCTTTATTCTGTATGTTTAATGGTTTGATTATTATGTGGCAAGGGGTCTTTTTTTTGGATCCAGTCTATTTGGTGTTCTGTAAGCTTCATAGGCATTTCCTTCTTTAAGTTGGGAAAGTTTTCTTCCATGATTTTGTTGAATATATTTTCTGTGCCTTTGAGTTGGTATTCTTCTCCTTCTTCTATCCCTATTATTCTTAGGTTTGGTCTTTTCATGGTGTCCCAAATTTCCTGGACGCTTTGTGTTATGACTTTTTTGGCTTCCGTGTTTCCTTTGACTGATGAATCTGTTTCCTCTATTGTATCTTCAATGCCAGAGATTCTATAACCATTTCTTCCATTCTGCTGGTTATGCTTGCATCTGTAGTTACTGTTCGTTTACTCAGATTTTCCATTTTAAGCCTTCCCTCAGTTTGTGTTTTCTTTATTGCCTCTGTTTCAGTTTTCAAATCTTGGACTTTTTCATTCATCTGTTTAATTTTTTTTTTTACTTTCTTTAAGGGATTTATTGATTTCTTCCAATTTTTTATTTGTCTGTTCTTCAAATTCTTTAAGGGTATTTTTCATTGTCTTTCTTAAAGCTTCTATCATCTTCTTAAAGTCATTTTTAAGGTCTATTTCTTCTGCTTCTTCTGCTTTGGGATGTTCAGGTCTTGCTAATGTAACTCCACCAGGTTCTGATGGTGCCATATTGGTCTTTATGTTGTTGACTGTATTTTTGCACTGGCATCTACCATCTCTTCCTCTACTTCGTGCAAGCGTTATCTGTGTCTGAGGGAGCCTCTTTTGGTCTGGTAGATACTCTTGGTCTAATGGGAGCTCTTGTTCTAATTTGGGCTCTTGGTCCAATCTGTTCCCAGTTGGTACAGGGTGTGCTTATGTCTCAGGTTTTCACTGGTGTCACAGGGCGCTGTTTTCTCTGCAAGGAGGTGGGGGATGGGCAGTTGGCTGGTCCCTGGGGCTCCAGTGGCTTTGAGCAGGGGCACAGGATATACCACAGGGGACTAGAGGCTAGGGACCTTATCTGTTTAGTCCAGAGATGGGGCCTTACCTGATCCCAATCAGTGCAGATTGGGCTTACATCTCTAATTTTCACTGGTGTCACAGGGGGCTGTTTTCTTGGTGAGGAGCAGTATATTAGTTTTTTAACCTCCCATTTTGATGCAAGTATATCTCAACTCAAGACTTCCTGCTGGAGTCTTTGTGGTATCACATATATAGAATCATATAACTGGCACAAAGGGATACTTTGACATCTTTCATATATATATATATATATATATATATATATATATATAGACAGATAGTAATATATAATGTAATCTATCTATCTATATCTATATCTATCTATATATCTATATATCTATATCTATTTATATATCTATATCTATATCTATATAATGTCTTACTGTTCTACTTAAGACTTCAAGCACTGCATTAAAATGACATGGAGGAAATAGGAATCTTTGTCTTGTTTCTGATCTTAATAGGAATATTTCAAGTTTTTCTCTACTTTGTATGTTGGAGGCTATAAATTTTGGTATCAGGATAATACTAATTTGTGAAAAGAGTTTAGTTGCATTTCTGGTTTTCTTATTTATGGAGTAATTTAATAAGTTCTGCTGTTGGTTTTTTGATGGTTTGGTAGATTCTGCATTAAACCCGTCTCGACATGGGCTTTCTTTTTTGGGAAATTTTTAGTTACTCCTTCACTTTTTTGCTGTTTTATGTCTATTTCAAATAGGTTAAATTTTGGTAGGCCATATGTATCTATAAAGTATTCATTTATTGTAATATTTTTCACTTAAGTGGAATACATATTTCCATGATATATCCTCATTGCTTTCCAGATTTCATTGGTATCTGTTGTTACATATCTCCTTTCATCTCTAATTTAGTTAATTTGGGTTTTCTCTCTTTACATTAAATTGGCTAAGTTTTTGTAAATCTTGTTAATCTTTTTGAAGAAGCAATATTTTTGCTTCATTGATTCATTCTATTACATTTTTCCTTTCTGTTTTATTATTTTCTACCTTGATCTCCCCATTTCTTTCTATCCACTATGTTGGGATTTGCTTTATTCCTTTCTAACAAATAATTATGTTATTTACTAGAGAGCCTTTTAGGTTTCCTTTGTTTTATCCCATAGGTTATGAGTTGTATCTATCTTTCCATTCAATTCAAAGAACTTTTTATTTTTTTTCCTGATTGTCTCAACCACTGTTAGTAATCATGTAGTGTGTTTATTTCAATGATATTTTATAGTTTCTGTAATTTCTGTTGTCATTGATTTATAAATATAAATATACCATTTTGATCAGAATATAATTTTCATTTTTCCTATGTTTATTGAAACTTGCTTTAAGCCCTGATAACCCATTTTAGAAAAAATTCCTTTAATGCTTCTAAGATGAATGTGTATTTTATTGTATTTTGCTGTCTGTCATGTCTGGTTTACTGTCCTATTTTATTCTATTGTTTCTCTGTTTATATTTTACCTGGGTGATTTATCTAAAGGTAACAAAAATGTTTTGAAGTCACCTGTACTAGAGTATTAGGTTTAATTTGTGTTTTTATATTTAGCAGTATTACTTGTGTGAAATTTGATGTGCGTGTGTTTGGTGTATATATATTTAGAACTGTAATTTATTCTTGGTGGGTTGTTCTTTTGATCAATATGAAGTGATTTTCTTCTGAGTAAATTTGGTTTGAAGTCTATTTACTCAGATATTAGAATAATGACACTTTTTTTTTTAAATCTCACTTGCTTGGGAGATGTTTCTTCATTCATTCAATCTAAGGTAGTATCTCTCCTTAATAGCAAAATATTAGAGGCACAAAATGTAGAGATGCTAGTTTCTAATGCATTCTGCCAGCCTATGTCTTTTCACAGTTAAATTGAGACCATTCATATTCAGAATTTATTTATTCCTGACTTTTTGTTGACTTTGTAGTTTTGGGTGCATCATTAGCAACTGTCTTTTCCTCATTTGTTAGTCATAAATTCCTTTAGGCTGAGGTTATCATGAAAATTTTCCCTTTATTCTGTTATCATAGATATTTTTTGTCAAATACATTTAACTTGGGTTGACAGTTGTGATCTTTCAGGACTTGAAGTACGTCTTTCTAAGCCCTTCTAGTTTAGTAGGTTTCCATTGAAAATTCAGAAGTTATTTGGTGGATCTACTTTTATATGTTACTCAGCTCTTCTTTCGTTTACTTTTTAATACACATTCTTCATTCTGTGTATTTAGTCTTTCAGCTATGGTATGTTGAGGGAGTTTATTTTCCTATGCTATTTGGTATTCTTTGAGATTCTTACAGATTGAAGGGCTGTTTTTGCTCCTAGATTTGAAAAAAAATTGTCTCTGATTTAAGAAAATAGTTCCTACTACTTCAGCATAAAATTCTTCTCCTTCTATCTCCATAATTTGTTAACTTTGCACTTTAATGATTATGTCCCAAAGATCTTGCAATTCTTCTCTTTCATTTTTTAATCTATCATTGACCTGGACTGACTAACCAAATTCTTCCATCTTTCCTTGTGTCTCAGAAATCCAGTCCTACACATGATGAGTCATTTCACAGGAATTTTCATTTGATCTACTATATGTTCATTTCCACCATCATTTTGTTTTTGGGTTTTTTTTCTTCAGTGCTATACTTTTTGAATTCTGTGGTAATCCTTACCTAGTTTCTGATTTTAATGGAAATGCTTTCTGTTTCTCATCATTTAGCTTAAAATTGACTGTGAACTTGCTGTAAATTGCCTTTATTATATTGAGGAAAGTCCCTCTTATTTCTAGTGTCTCCTGGACTTTTCTCCTAAAAGGAGGATGGATTTTGTCAAAGGCATTTGTTTTTGCATCTAATGAGATTATCATATGTTTTTTGTCTTTCAGTCTTCTTATATGATAAATTACATTTATTGATTTATGTATGTTGAACCATCCCTGAATCTCTGGGATGAAGCCAACTTGATAATGGTGGATGATGATCTTGTAATGTTTTCTTGTATTCAGTTTACAAGTATTTATTGACTTATTGCATCTCTGCTCATTAGGACAATTGGTCTATAATCTTTTTATTGTGTCTTTCTGCAGTTTTGGTATCAGCATAATAGTGGCTTAATGAAATAAGTAGGAGTTATTCCTTCAGCTTGTATTTTTGTGGAATAGTTTGATGAATGTTAGTGTTAGTTCTCCACTAAAGGTTTTGGCAGATTTCTTCTAGCTCTGGGCTTGTTTCAGTTGTGAAATTTTAAATTACTGCTTGTATTTACTAGGACTTTTGGTTGTTTAAACTGCTTATCTCATCATTATTTACCCTTACCAGGTTAAATATATCTGGTAGTATACCTGTTTCTTCTAGGTTTTCCTGTTCTGGTTAATATAAATTTTTGTGTGTCTTTATATGATTCCCTGAGTTTCCTTGATATCTTTTGTAATATTCCCATTTTCACTTTTTTATTTTATTAATTTAGATATTATTTCTTTGTCATTTGACTAATGTGGCTATGGGTTTGTCAATTTTGTTAATTTTCTCAAAGAGTGAACTCTTCATTTTATTGATTCTTTATATTATTTTTTGTTTCTATTTCATTGATTTCAGGCCTGCGTTTGATTATTTGTTCCTATCTACAATTTTTGGGTATAATTTGTTTTTGTTTTTCTAGAGCTTTCAGGTGTATTAAGTTACTAACATGAAATCTTTCCATATTGTTTAGGCACTTAATGCTAAGAACTTTACTTTTAGAAATTCTTTATTTGTATCGCACAGTTTTGGGTATGTTGTGTTTTTTATTTTTATAAACCTCTAGACAGTTATTAATTTCTACCCAATATCTGGCTTAACTCATAATTTCTTCAATAATGAGTTGTTGAGTTTCCATGATTTTGTATAGTTTGGTCATTTTTAAAATTGTTGATATCTAGTTTTAAGTAATGGTGGTCAGCAATGATGGAACATTTTGCTTCAATTTTCTCATATTGGTTGACACTTTGGAAGAAAATTTGATGATCTGTTGGGAACAAAGTATATACTTTAGTGTTTGTGTAGAATGTTCTGTAGATTTCTGATGGATCCATTTATCCAGAAGGGGTGGGGCACCATCCAAAGCAAGCACCTGCTCCTCCCAGGCCTTAAGGGGTCCCCGTCTGGGCCACACCCTGGTAGGGTACCTATAAGTTACCTGTTGCCTTATTCGGGGCAGTGCTTCAGAGCAAAGTGCAGACAATCACCCCTACATCTCCCCCTTTTGTTTAAGGAAGAAAGTTCTAACCTAACTCATAACTATATACAATAGTAATAATTATCAAGGAGAAATAAAGGTTAATAACATAATAACATAAATAAATGGATGTAGCTGAAGTTTTTCTGGTCCTGCCTGCCTCTGGCAGCCCCATGGTCCCACAGCTGCTCAAACCAAATGAACACATAAAGGCTTATATTAGTTACTAACTGTATGGCCTAGTGGCTCAGGCTTTTTAATAGCTAGCTCTTACATCTTAAATCAGCCCATTTCTATAAATCTATACTTTGCCACATAGTTTTGGGCTTACCAGTACTTTACATCTTGCTTCTTCTGGCAGTGGCTAGCAGTGTCTTCCTGCTCTCTCTTTCTCCTTCCTTCCTCTCTTGTTAGACTGTCCAGCCTAACCTTATTCTGCCTCATCATTGGTCAAACAGCTTTATTTATCACCCAATCAGAACAGCAAATATTCACAGAATACAGAACATCATCCATCAAATGGAACTACGACCAACAAGAGCAACATCAAACAAGAGACACATACTAAAATCCAGAGAAGTCTATAGTATAGATAAATGGCATGTTACAGAGATAATTCCAAAAGGTATCCTATCCTGAAGAACCTGAATCTAATATTTAACATGTTCTAGCTAAGATTTTAGAAGATTGTGACTGTAACTGTTAGTCTTCAATCTCATTAAAGACCTCACAAGGAATATAATAATACCAGAGATAATGGGAGACAGATGCAAGAAACTTTCGGGAATCTTGTGAGAGTAGACAGAGAGAGCTGGCAGCCTGGACAGTCACCCAAAGTTTCTCAGCATCATTGGTACAATCAAATTAGCTACAGGCCTAGAGTATCTAACATACCATTATCAGAACAGAAAATTTGAAAGATCATCTTGCCCTGTCTCTGCAGAGTTCAGTAGTCACTTTTCCTTGTGTTCCACTCATCCAGAATGGATAGCATTCATAGAGTCAGCAGTTGAAGTAAGGGCAATTATTTGCCCAGTAGGTCATTTTGTGCCAAGAAGAAGACAAACTTTCAAGCAGAAATGTCTAGGAAGCCTAACATTCACTCAGGATCAAATCAGTGCTGCCAGAAGCAATCATGCCTCATGTCCACAAAATTCTAAGTTATTTAAATAACATATTCTCTAGGTCTATGAAATGTTTGAAAATTACCTGTACATCTGACCTATGTATCTGTAAATCTTGACAACCTAACTAACATAACTATAGCGATGACAAGCATAGGTGACTATAAATCTATAAGTCTTATCTACCTAAACAACCTAAGGACTAAGGCTTTACATAAACAAGGTTAACAGTCTGTAAGCAAATGTACGGTAAAAGGACAATGACATCAAAATTGTGACAGTACACAAAATAGCTTAAGCAGAGGTAGGAGCGTATAGTGCAATATGCAATATGACAATAATCCTAAATATGTATCAATATCCAAAATATCCTAAACAGAGGTAGAACATACATATCCTATGACAAATATAATTTTATATTTGTGTCAATATACAAAATATTTCAAATAATAGTCAAAGTATGTGTACATTACGACAAATATAGTTCCGTATTTTTATCAATATACAAATAATGCTAAATAGGAATATAAAAATAGTTTACATTTGTATCAATATACAAGAATCCATAACAGTGAAAATTATCTAAGGCTGATATTTTACCAAATTAGTTTACTAGTATGTGCAATAATCATCCTTAATATCATATATATATATATATATCCATTCCCTTTTTTGTTTTCTTAAGGAAAATACGAGTCCAATATTTTCTTCCACCCCAACCCTATAACCATTGCCCATAACCCTGAGAAACATGATACCTTTGGGAAAAAGGAGAGCCGTTTTCTTAGAATTGTTTCCTGCTGTTTAGGAGGCAACAGTATCTCTGTGGAGTCCTGTAAGAAAGCTCAGAGAGTTAGGTCTCTATTGAACTACCTGTGTAGATTCTGCAGCCAGTCTCAGAGTAATGGGTAAGATTGTCTGAGATTCTGGCTAGAAGTGTAGTATGATGGACCATCTTATCATGGAACTGTCTTGGAGAGTTTTTAGTCCAAGGTTGAATATTGAGTAATGTTCATGAATACCTTGGCATTATTTTGGACTGGGTAGAGTTGTTGTGGGGCCCCATCTTCCTTCTGGAGACTTCAGATATTTCTATTGGAAATGATTTATTTTTTACTCTGGAAAACTTGAACATTTTCAATATCAAGATGGAAAGTTTTGGATTTATACTGGATACAGAAGGAATTCTTCAAAGGCGAGGAAAAGTATAGAAAGAAATAGAGTCTAGACAATGGTCCCTAAATTATTGGTTTTCTTCTGTCTCACACCAGTTGGCTCTTCTGATATGAGACAGAATCTCCTAATTTTTCTTTTAGTAATATTTTTGGGTTTAGAGAAGGAGAGAGTCAAATTCCAACTCCAAAGCCAGCTTGATTTATAATTGAATTTGGACCACAAATATTCTAGAGTTAAAGAGATATTGATGCTAGGCTGTGAGATATTATCCTGTATAGTATATTGGAACCAATAGGTTATTTCCTTCTGTTGTATATGGCTAGATATTCAAGGCCTTATGATTTCTGAAAGATGAGTGTTTCTATTATCCTGTAAAGACAGAAAACAGAATCCTGCCTCAACCCTTGTTTGTTAAATTTTTCTTACAATTTGTAGAGATGTCACATTGGTCGATGAGCTTTTATTTCTGCTCATGAAGGGGTTTCTTCTATTCAAATCTAATTTTTATTAATTTTGTTGGTATCCATAGCTTTTATTCTCCTGCAGAAACAAAAGCAAAACCCCTTTCCCTAACATAGGATGTATCCTGATTTCCATTCTGAGGTCAACACATCTTTGAAATAAAGTGGTTGGTTTAGCTCAGAGGTTTTTTGTTGTTGTTGTCCAATGTCTCTTCTCAGCTGTTGTTCCTTTCTCATCAGCATTGAAAAAAAAATCAAGGTTAATAAGGCATTACACAATCTATTTCTAGGAGTCATTGTTACCTCTTGCTGTTTATTTAGCATATCCTTTAAAATACAACTGGAATTTTCTATGACTGCTTGGCCTGTGGGATTGTGTGGTATACCTGTAACACGCTTTATATTGTAATAAGCAAAAACCTGTCACATTTTATTTGAGACATTTACTAGATCATTGTCAGTATCAATTTGTACAGATATTCCCATGATGGCCATAACTTCTAAGAGGTGTGCAATCACTGAATCAGCCTTTTCAGAGCTTATAGGAGTTGCCCCCTGAAATCCTGAATAGGTGTCAATGGTATGGTGTACACATTTTAGTCTTCCAAATTCTGCAAAAGGAAACACATCCATCTGCCAAATTTCATTTCTTTGTATATCTATTGGATAGCTTCCTATGGGTATTGGAGTTTGATTATAGAAGAAATAAGTAGGACATTTTCTTACAATTTCCTTGGCTTGTTGCCAAGTGATGGAAAAAGCCTTTTTCAAACCCTTGCTATTTACATGATATTTCTTACTAAATTCTGAGGCTTCTAGCATATTACCTATTAGTAACTGATCAATCTCATCATTACCTTGTGCTAGAGGTCCTGGTAGACTCATATGGGATGTGATATGTGTGCTTCTCAGGAGAGCTCTGCCTTGATCCACAGCACCAGCATCCAAGACCAGGAGGTAGCAAAGAGAAAGTGAGCACGTACTCCTCCCAGGTCTTAAGCGGTCCCCACCTGGACCATGCCATGCCGGGGAGCAGGTACCTAGCTCTTACTTGATGCCTCACTAGGGGTGGTGCTTCAGGGTAAAGCACAGACAACCACCCCTAGACCATGGATAGTGATTAATGGAGATACTCACAGCTGGTCAAGTATAGAGCATATGTGACTGTGCAATACTCATACATGACTGGGACATCAATATTAGACTCACAAGTTACTTTTTATTGAGCATCCTGCCAATTCACAACCATGGTAGATCTTTCCATCTTCTGAGATCTGCATTTTTTCCTTCAAAGACTTGAAATTCTTGTCTTATTGGTTTTCAATTGCTTAGTTAGAATTACAACAAGATATTTTATGTTGTTTGTGACTATTGTGAAGGGTGTTGGTTCCCTAATTACTTTCTCAGCCTGATTATCCTTTGTATATAGGAGGGCTACTGCTTTTTTGAGTTAATTTTGTATACAGCCACTTTACTAAAGGTTTTATGAGCTGCAGATGTTCCCTGGCAGAATTTTTGGGAACCACTTATAGCTACTATCATATCATCTGCGAATAATGATACTTTGACTTTGTCAATTCCAATTTTATTCCCTTTATCTCCTGTAGTATAACTACTCAGTACTACACTGAGTAGATTTGGAGAGAGTGGAAGGCTTTGTCTTGCCATTGAGTTTAGGAAAATTGCTTTAGGTTTCTGTCCATTTAACTTAACGTTCGCTATAGGATTTTTCTATCTCACCTTTTTCATATTTAGGTATATTAAATTAAACTCTTGTAACATGAGTTGCTAAACGGTCTTATTAATAAAAATAACCCAGAGCCAGATACTGGGGTGAAAACTGAGAGATCAGAGGAATAGAACAAGCCAAGCCACAAATTCTTATTGCTAGGAAATCCTCAGCCTAAGAGAGAGCTAATTCCTAAACACTTAAGCCTATATACCTTTCTGTGCCCTGCTATCTTACATCCTCTCTCTGCCCAGCTATATCACTTCCTCTTTTCACCCAGCTCTATCATTTCCTGTCTGTCTATATAGACCTACAGACCTCTATGTTTAACTAGTGCTGGGATTAAAGGCACGTGTCACCATGCCTGGTTCTGTTCCCAGTGTGGCCTTGAACTAAAAGAGATCTGGATGTATCTCTGCCTCTCGAATGATAGGATTAAAGGCTACCACTGCCTGACCTCTATATTTAACATAGTGCCTGGCTTTTTTCTCTGATCTGCAGGCAATCTTTATTTGTTAGAACACAAATAAAATATCACCACAAACTCTCATCTCTCCAAAACTTTTATCATGAAATGGTGTTGGATTTTGTCAAAAACTTTTTCATCATATAATGAGATGATAATATGGCTTTTTTCTTAGTTTTTTTTTATATGGTGGATTGCATTGACAGATTTTCATATGGTGGACCATCCATGCACCTTGCAGATGAAGCCTACTTGATCATGGTAGATGATCTTTTTGGTGTGTTAATGAATTTGATTTGAGAGTATTTCACTGAGTATTTTTGCATCTATATTTATGAGGGAAATTGATTTGTAATACTCTTTGTTGTGTCTTTATGTGGTTTAGGTATCAGGGTAACTGTGGCCTCATGAAATGATTTTGGCAATGTTTGTTCTGTTTCTATTTTGTGGCATAATTTGACAAGTGTTGGTATTAGCACTTCTTTGAAGCTCTAGTAGAATTCTGTATTAAAACAAACTGGTCCTTGAGTTTTTATTGGTTAGGAAAATTTTAATGACTGTTTTTATTTCCTGAGGGGTTATAGGTCTATTTAAATTGTTTATCTCACCTTGATTTAATTTCTTAAAGTTGTATCTATTGAGCAAATTGTCCATTTCTCTTAGACTTTCCAATTTTGTGGAGTACAGTTTTTTGAAATATGACCTAATGATGTTTTGAATTTCCTCAGTGTCTGTTGTTACATTCAACTTTTCATTTCTGATTTTGCTAACTTGGTTTTCTCTCTGCCCTTTAGTCAGTTTGGATAGGCATTTGTCTTTCTTGTTGATTTTCTCAAAGGCCAACTTCTTGTTTAACCGATTCTTTTTATTGTTCTCTGTTTCTATTTTGACTTCATCCTTCAGTTTGATTATTGCCTGACTTCTATTCCTTATGGGCATGGTTGCTTCTTTTTGTTCTAGAGCTTTCAGGTGTGCTGTTAAGTTGCTAGTAAAGAGAACTCTCTAATTTCTTTATTATGGAAATTATTGCTATGAACTTTCCTCTTAGTACTGCTTTCTTTGTGTCTGAGATGTTTCGTATGGTGTGCATTCATTTTCTATTGAGTTCTGGGAAGTCTTTAATTTCTTTATTTTTTTATTCCTTGACCCAGTGGTGATTCAGTAGAGAATTATTCAATTTCCATGAGTTTGTAGGCTTTCTGTTGTTGAAATTCAGCTTTAATCCATGGTAATTTTATAAGGTACAGGGAGTTATTTTAATTTTCTTGTATTTTTTGAGAGTACTTTGTTACCGAGTATACAGCCAATTTTGGAGAATGTTCCATGTGGTGCTGAGAAGGTTTACTCTTCTATGTGTGGGTGAAATATTCTGTAGATATCTATTAGGTCCCTTTGAGTCATAATGTCTGTTAGCTCAATTATATCTCTGTTTAGTTTTTGTCTGAGTGACCTGTCCATTGGTGATAATGGGGTATTGAATCTCTTACAATTAATGTGTGACCTTTTATGTGTGATTTAAGCTTCAGCAATGCTTCTTTTACAAATATGGTTTCCCTTACATTTGGGCTATAGACTTCGGGTATAATTCTGTTACATCTGCATTTGTGTGTTACTTGGCCTTTTTGCTTTGTGGATTTTAATAACCTTTCTTTATTCTGTCTGTGTAATGTTTTGATTATTAAGAGGCCAGGACCTTTTATTTCTGGTCCAATCTATTTGGTGTTCATTAAGCTTCTTGTACCTTTGTAGATATGTCCTTCTTCAGGTTAGGAAAATTTTCTTTTATGAATTTGCTGAATATATATTCTGGGCCATTGAGCTGGGATTTTTCTTCTTCTATTCCTATTATTCTTAGGTTTGGTCTTTTCATAGTGTATCATATTTCCTGGATATTTTGTGCTAGGAATTGTTTAGATTTATCATTTTCTTTTACCAAGGAATTGATTTCTTCCATTTTATTTACAACAACTGAGATTCTGTCTTTCATTTCTTCTGTTCTATTGATGATGCTTGCATCTGTAGTTCCTATTCTCTTAACCAGATTTTCCATTTCTAGATTTCCCTTCCTTTGTATTTTCTTTGTTGCTTCTCTTTCCATTTTCTGGTCTTGAGCTGTTTTCTTCACCTGTTTTAGCATTTGTTAAGGGATTTCTTGATTGCCTCCAATTTTTTTTTCTCTTTTCCTCATTCTTTAAGGAATTTTGTTTCATTTCTATAAGGACCTATATCATCTTCATAAAGTTGGTTTTAATATCATTTTCTTTCCTTTTTTTTTTTTGTTTTTTTGAGATAGGGTTTCTCTGTGTAGCTTTGCGCCTTTCCTGGATCTCACTCTGTAGCCCTGGTTGGCCTTGAACTTTGAACTCACAAAGATCTGCCTGCCTCTGCCTCCCGAGTGCTGGTATTAAAGGCGTGTGCCATCACCGCCTGGCAATAAAGTTGGTTTTAATATTATTTTCTTGTGCTCTGGCTGCTTTGGAATGTTCAGGTCCTGCTGTCATAAAATAGCTTGGCTCGGGTGGTTCCTCATTGCCCTTTCTATTGCTGATTGTTTTCTTACACTGATGTTTAGACATCTGGGTTTGGGATGATTTTAGGTCTTAGGTGTTGATTCTGAATTTGACCTTATTAGATGGGTGATTTTTTGTTTTTCTTTTGTTTTGTTCTGTTTTTGGTTTTGTTTCTTGGTTTCTGTTTCACCTCTGGTCTCACCTAAGTGGCCAGCACTTCTGGTGACTAGCAAGTCTTCAAGTACAGTAGGGTATCTCTATTGGGTTTTTATGGCCTGAAAGATCTCTGGGATTTGGGATGCCTACTTTGCCTTTGTAGTTCCAAGTACCTGTGTGGCTTCTGGGGTTCTGGGTACCTGCTTGGTTTCTGGGATTCCTAGTATGGTGTGGCCTCTAGATTTTTCATGAAGTTGTGGGATGAGATATGGAGGTCACGTGGGCAGTATCTCAATTTGGGTCCCCAAAACCAAGCTGGCCTTAGTTAAAGCAGCCAGAATTGTCTAGAATATGGAGCTAGGGGATGGGATGTCCCATTTGTTATTTTCAGAAGTTTTTACATAGAGAAGTATGATTTACTCTTTCTGCCATTCCCCATTCTGAAGGTTCAGCTTCTGAGTAGCTGTAACTTTCAAAGGGTAATTGTTGGTAGTTTAATGTCTTCACTATATTAGTCAATCCTAATGACTAAGTTTAGGATGCATTTTAGTGGTATAACTGTTATGGTGAAAATAAATGTTTGTGTTAAAATTAATGTTGACATTAAATGACAGTGTTGGGAACATGGAAGAAGGTAAATAAAAAGGCAGCCTTATAACTTCAAAATGATACTGGTAGAGGTAGGTATGAGGTAAGTGAGGAAAACTGAAGTTGCATATTAATGGATATGTCTCCTAATGGTCATAATTTTCTTTGCAGTAAAATTATGTCGTTTTTTGCCTCATTTACTTACTAATTCCACAATAGTTTATACATGTATAATAAATCTCAGTGAAGGGAAACACGTACATGGACCTCTTCTGACAATTTTTAAAAAGAATGTGTTTACTTAACATTCTGGCCACAATTTCCCCTCCCTCTTCTCCTACCCATCCCCCATGCACACTTTTGTTCCAACCCCTGTGTCACTCCTCCTCCATTTCTGTTTAGGAAAGGGCAATTTTCTCATGAATATCATCAACTCATGACATATCAAGTTGCAGTAATTCTAAGTATTAAGGCTGAGCAAGTCATCCCAGTATGAGAAGTAGTGTCCCAAAAGCCAGTAAAAGAGTCAGAGATAGACCCTGTTCCCACTGTTAGGACTTGTGACTACTTTATTAATTGGACACTGAAACAAAGAATGTGTTCTCTATGCATACAAATGTGACCCAGAAATAGCATACTGTGTGTACTTTAGGTCATTCCAGTAAGTTTCATTTATGCCACTTGAAGCATCTCTTTTTAAATATATTTTATTAATACTTTGGGAATTTCATACAGTGTATTTTTGTCATATTTATTCCTAATGCTCCCCTAAACTCTTCCCAAATCGACCCTTGACCTCCTCACCTCCTTCTAATATCACATATGCTTTTCTTTTCCTTTCTTTTAAAAATAACTTGCTGAGTCCAACGTCTACTAAACATATACTTCTAGATGTTAAACCATCTATTGGGAATTAGTTAACTTACTGAGCTACAACATTGAAAACATGACTCTCCATTCCTCAGAACACATTAGCTGTCAGTATCACCTCATTTGGGGGTTGTAAGCCATGAAACATCCCTCATACATGTAAGATTGTGGACTAGCTTGATCTTGGGTAGGTCATGTGAACTAAACCACAGCTGAAGTGAGTTTATGGATGCAGTAATTATATCATATCCAGATGTCACTGTTTGGCTCTGATCCTCCCTGACTTCTGTCTTAAACAGTTTTCCACTCCTTACATGTTGTTGCATATTTCTTACAGAGAAACTTATAGGAGTAAAGGTGTCTTGTGTTTGAGCACTCCACTTATATTCTTCGCACATAGATCCATGTTGAGCTTATACATCAACAACTATCCACTATACAAAGACTTCTGATGAAGTCTTAAGTCTATGAGCTTCAATATGTGGATACATAAATTTAAATTAACAGGTAAGTTTGATATTATATCCATTAAGGAGAAAAATAATAGCAGACTCACTTTTGTGTCATGTCAGCTCATCAACCATGGATTCTTGGACAAATTTACTGTATCAGCCATGATTATTTTCAAGCATAGCAGACCTTAAGTTCAACCCTAAAAGAGTTGATTACACCCTGACATCCATGATGCCATCCAACTCATCTGCATTTCTTGCCACACTAGTCATTATATCTGGTCAAAGCATGAGAAATTGATCATATTTTCCCACACAACCTACATAGAACCATCCAGTATTATGAAAAATAGCCAGCAAAGAGAATCTTCTAAATTGATTTTTCCATGTCCTGTGACCAAAGTATGTGGTGTCTCCAGCAATAGGGTCTTATCATCAAGTTCTGGAGGGCAACTCAGGGCAATGATGACAACCTGCATTGATGTGGGAGATCAATTGGACACCTCTACACTACATCTCAAGGCAAAGTATCACATAACTGGCACTGAAAACACTTTCTTGGCAACCAATGGAAACTGAGAAGGACATTTTACCTTATGTGAAGTGTAGAGTCAACCTAATTAAACCCTTTTATATAAAAATGATAAAAAGGCATTTTCATGTTTTTTTCAAACATTCTTAGTGTTATTCCTTCACAAACTTCCTTTACTCTACCCTCATATCCCTTGTCTAACTAAATCTCCCTCCTGATTATTTTACTTTTCACTTTCATATCATATGGGTGCTGCTTTACCAAATCCCTTGAGGTCTTTCTTCTCTCCACCAGTTTTTCCAGTTTGTTGTATTCTGCAGGTATTCTATATTGAACAGATATATTTAAATATTTGATGCTGATATCTACATATGAGTTGGAACATGTTATTGTCTTTCAGAGTCTGTGCTACTTCCTTTAGTACATTCTCCAACTCCATCCATTTACTTGCAATTTTTATAACTTCATTTTCTCTATAGTTGAATAAAATTCTATTGTATATAAGTACATTTTCATTAAAAATTTGTCAGGTGATGGGCATCTAGGCTGTTTCCATGTTTTATCTCTTGTAATTATAGCAGATGTGAGCATGGGTGCATGTTTTTTTCTGTAATATGGAATAGAATATTTTGGACACAATAACAGGAATAGTATAACTGGGTAATATGGTCAATCTATCTCTAATTATTTGAGGAATAACCATATTGTTTTCTATAATGGCTGTTCCAATTTGTACTTTGACTAATAAAAATTGCATAAGGGTTTCCCTTTCCCCATATCCTCACCTATATTTGTTGTCCTTTATTTTCTTAGTCTTATACTCTTTTAATTATGTCTCAATACCCATATTTGAAAATCTTATTTATACATATTTTTAATATATCAAGGAAATAGACATGTAATACTAGTTTTAAAAAAATTATGTGCTTATTATTGAAAACATGCCATATACCTTTTATTTTCATTTATCCTGTTAAAATAAAGCTGGTAAAAAATAAGGCAATAGGATTTTGCATCATTTCTTTGATTGTTGGAGGTGTTATGTTCTTTAGACCAGATATAATATAAATTGTAGATATATCCAATAATAGGCTTTTCACACAACTGCATTCGAGTTTTTTTTGTTATGTGACTTTAGAACTTCATGATAAAGAATACATTAAGACTTAATTTTTAAAAAAGATTTAAAAATCACAGATAGACAAAAGTATCAAAATCACAATAAACCACAGTGTCCATTTTTTTGTTTATAAGTGAGATGCAGTAAAACTACTGAACAAGACTACTCCATTGGGAGAAAAAGCAGTTTGTTGGGAAACAAAACTGTCAGGCTCTCTCATGGGTATAGAGAGCAACACCTCAGATTGTATAAAATAGTCAGCCGAGTAGGGGACTGGAGCTCATTCAAGCTGTGTGGAATAATCAGGAACTACATGTATTTTACCCATGAGAATTATTTGCTAGGGGCAGAAAAAGGAGATAATGTTTTTTAAGTTAAGCAGAAGGTCACATCACAAGGGTTGTAAGCAATGCAGGGTTTAGACGTTTGCTTTCTGGCAAGAATCAGACCAAATGGGATCGAGTTGCCATCTTAGGTCACTGACATCACCACTGTAATTTTGAGGCTCATTTTATGACCTAACAATGTTTGCCAATTATCATGGGGCCTCCCCTGCTTTGTTTATTTTGATATTTTTTGTGTTTATTTTATGTTTTTGAGACACATACACACACACTGAGAGAGAGAGAGAGAAAGAGAGAGAGAGAGAGAGAGAGGAAGTTATGTACATAGGGAGGATGGGAGAATCTGGGAAAAGTTGAGGATGGGAAATAATATAATCAAAACATATTGCAGAAAAATTAAATAAAAACCATAGAAAGTGAACTAAGATCAATTGGAAAATAAAATAAATCTCTTTGGTAGAAACCATTCAGGATGAAACTCATAATTTGTACTTTGTATAATTTATAAGATGAGGCTAGATAGCCCCCAAGTCTAGTCAAAAGTAATAATTTGAAAAAAGTGCAAATTTGAAATAAATATAAAGATAAGCTTTATGTAAATTTATTTTGACCTAGTTCTCTTCTCACAGTACATAATGACTCACATAGAAACAAACAACTGGTTAGCAGAATAAGGAATTTTAAGGTCTCCCCTTCAAGGATCATGATTCTTCTCACAGTAGGGGAAGAAGGATTATTAGAGTTGGTAGATGACTTCAAGGAAACATTATTTTTCATATGCAACAGAACAGTTGCACATATAAACTAACAGACTTTTTATTCTGTTATACAGTAAGTTCTATAAAACATGTTTTAAAGGACCTTGAAGAAAATATAAAAAGTACTTCATTGAATTAGGAGGACATATGTAACTATTAACTAAAACTCTACTAGAAACAGCTGAAATGATGTTAGAAATTGTTTTATTTTTGTCAAAAAAATGACTAGAGTCAACTAAACAAATGCTCAAAAATGTGCTTGTCATCAGAAGTGTGTAATTTCAAGGTAAGCATAAAAAAGAATACAATCTTGACTTCAAAGTTAGTACACTCTGCAAGGAGAAACATGGTTTGTGGTGATATATTGTGCACCCCAAAATATTGTGTACCCTAACAGTATACCCTAATAAATTTCTCTGGGGTCAGAGAACACAACAGCCACTAGATTAGACATAGAGGACAGACAGTGGTGGCATACACACTTTTAATCCTATCACTCAGGAGGCAGAGATCCATCCAGTGTGTTTAAGGCCACACTGGGAACAGAGCCAGATATGGTGACACACACTTTTAATTCCAGCACTTGAGATCTCATGTCATGCTTGGGAAGCACACTTGCATTTAATCCCAGGAAGTGATGGCAGGAAGCAGAAAGGTATATATGGTGTGAAGACCAGGAACTAGAGGCTTTTGAGCAGTTCATCTGAGATCCATTTGGGTGAGGACTTTTTCAGGCTTTCAATTTGAGGAAACAAGATCAGCTGAGGAGTTGGAGAAGTGATGTTGGCTGTGGCTTGTTCTTCTGTTTCTCTGGTCTTTCAGAATTTACCCTAATATCTGACTCTGGGTTTTATATTAATAGGACCTTTTAAAATTCATGTTACAATGGTTAATAAGGTGTTAAGGAGAATTTTCTGTACCATAAATGGTAAGTTCATAAAAAATATCTTATAGAAAAATGTGACATTTTATAAGCAAAAGGATTAACGTGCCAAAACATAATTATCTCTTCTGATCCCATGTGGATCTCAAAACATAATATTAAAAATATTTTTCCTCGATAAATATTCCATATTTTAAAGCTATTTTTTCAATAAATATTACATAATTTAAAGGTACTTCAAAAGAAATGGCTCAATATTTTATCTAATAATCACTATTTCCTTCGCATTCCTATATAAAAATAAGTTGAGCCGGTGGTACTTGTTTGTAATGCTAGCTCCAGGATACTCAAAAGCTCAAGGCCAGTCTGGTAAAGTTAAGGAGAACTTAGCTAAAAATAAGTATTTTAGGAAGTGTAGATATAGTTAGATATAGATACAGCTAGATTAGATTAGATAAATTGTATAGAAATGGATATTGATATATAGTTATTGATATATTGATATATATGATGCTTGCCTGGCATTTTTTATTTTCTAGGTACCTTATGCTACATCCCTAGCACAACAAATAAGAATGAAAAAATAAGCAGAATTTATGATAGAGGTAATGAAATAAGTTTTTTTTAGTTTCCTTTCCTGTTATGATAAAATTTCTAATAAAAGCAATTTGATGGGGAAAGAGTTTATTTGTCTCACAATTATTGTTTATAGCCCATCATTGTTGGTAGGTCAAGGTAGCAGTAATTTGAAGCAGCTGGTCACCTTATATCAATAGTCAAAAACAGAGAATAATGAATTAATACATGGATGAATGTGATCATCTTGCCTTGTCCTTTTTATTCAGTTCAGGACCCGAAAACCAGGAAACTATAAGGTCTATATTGTTTAGGTCCTCCAACACAAACTAATATAATTAAGACATATATCATAGATATACACTGAGATCAACCTCATCTAGACAACTTGTCACTGAGACTCCCTTGCCAGTTTATTCTAGATTGTGTCTAGTTTATAATTAACACTATCTATTACAGTAGTTCATAATTTTCAGTTAACAAAAAAAGACTCCTCCCACACACCTTTGAATTGCCCATGTTTGGTAAGCTTATTTCAATCCACATTTAGCAATTGGGGATAATAATGTAAGATGTTATTTTTGTTGTAAAAATGATAAGTTCGTGATTGCTCAGTTAAAATCATAACATTGCTAGGGGTTGCTCTTATAAGTATGTGGCCTATGTATTGCAATGCAGAACATGTGCAGCATTGAATTTATTACCTGTCATAGCAGTTCCTCAAACTGGATAAATTATATCCCTCAGTTGGGTAGTACAAAGGTAATTCTGTTGCCATATGTTGTTCCAAAGAGCTACTGCTGTGAAGGGCTACATTATTGATCATCTGTGTCTATGTGATACCCATATTCTTCTTCCTCTACTGAAATCTCATCACTACAAAGTTTGTGCCCTTTCAAGATAAAGTTTTTGCCAGAGTTCAAAATTTCAATGTGTATATAAGGTCTATTTCAAGTTAGAACCAGATCCTGCTGTAATCATCAGACTCAAATTTTATAAATATACCATAATCATTATAGCCAGATCATGAAGGATTTCAGAATACAAGAAAAAAATGTTGCCTCTTTAAAAGCCTCAATCCTAAGGAAGAAGATTTTTGAAGTACATTAGGTAAAATATATATTGACAATTTATTCTTTTATTTTATATTTTTAAAAAATCATTTTAAAATATTTCTCTCTCTTTCTCTGTCTCTGGTGCTGTGGAATTATTTCTGGAAAAAGAGAGAAATTTCTAAATAATAATTTTATTATCATTGGATCATATCTTAAATCACAAAAATAGCAGTCAGTGCTTACATATAATAAGGCCACTGAAGCACCCCATGGAGTTCCAATTCCTAAGTGTCTTAATAGAATAAATAATTAATATAACATAACCTTGTGTATGTTCTAGAAGAATCCAGCATTGCAAATGTTTGTCAGAGGGAAGAGAATTAATGATGAACGAAATCTCAAGACTAATCCAAAGCATTTTACAAATATTTGTAAATAGCAATTTAATTTAAAAAGTACAGTTTCTAGACCCATACAAATGGTAGTATATTCTGCACAGATTTATCCCTGGCCAAATGCATTAACCCGGTGTTTCATAATGCCACAGAGAATTATTTTTTAACAGAAAAAATAAAAGCATATTCATTAATAACAGAATATTTTAAAAAATATAAAAATTATGTTGTTTGTTCATAATAACTAACAAAAATCATTAAGCTCATTATCATAAAAACACATATTCTTACGTTGGTGGTTACTGTTGCAGTTTTCTTCTTCTTCTTCTTCTTCTTCTTCTTCTTCTTCTTCTTCTTCTTCTTCTTCTTCTTCTTCTTTTTCTTCTTCCTTGTTTTTTTGAGACATGGTTTCTCTGCATAACCCTAGCTGTTCTAGAAGTCACTCTGTAGAACAAGCTGGACTTGAACTCAAATATTTGCCTGCCTCTGCCTCCTGAGTGCTGGGATTAAAGTCATGTACTACCACACCTGGCTTACGTTTGCAATCTTGACACTGAAGAGAATGAATAGTATTCTTGAATGATGAAATACTTATGTGTGCTTGTAAATCAAATTTCTGCATTTATCTACAAATGGAAATAGAGAAATTAGAGCTATTTCTATTTTTTACTATAACATTTTGATGTATTGTTTTCTTAATGGCATGAATCCAATAAAAACATTAAAACATATACATATATATGGAGAACAATAACCAAAACGAGATTAAAATATTGTCTATTATTTAAAATTTTTAATGTGTATCACCTGCCAATAACAAGCACAACCTCATGAACACAAAACCATCAACCTGTTATTTGATTTATTTGAAGGAACAGAGCAACAAATCAGCTTGTATAAAGTGATTATGGATGTAGCAGAATAGGTTGTAAAGCTGAAATTGTACAGCTTGCATCTTTCTGTACATTATATTGAAATCCTAAAACCTAGAATATCAAAATGTTACCATACTTGGATATGGAATAGTCAAAGAGATAATTAAGTCAGAATAGAGTTCTTATTGTCAGATTCAACCTAGCATTACTGATAAAACAAAGATCAAAGGGGAGAAAAGAATGTGAAAACACAAAAGAATGCTTAAAAGTAGAACTTCAGAAGAAATAATCTCTGCTAACACTTCAATTTTAAAATATAGCCCCCAGAAGCAGGAAAACTTACAGTTATTTAGCTGGATATGGTGGTTCATGCGCTAATTTCTGCATTTGGGTAACCAAGGTAGAAAGACATATGAGTTTGATACTATGTGTGACACCTTGTCTCCCAAAAATAAAGCAAAATGAAAACAAAGTTTACAAAGTCAGTGACTAGTTGTTGTTATAGGGGATGGGACCTAAGGTCACACTCATGCTAAGCAAGTACTCCACCACTCAAATCCCTGATTCCTGCTTTTGTTTTTAGATTCAGAGAGATGCTTGCTAAGATAACTAAATTGCCCATAATTCATTTCTGTAGCTCAAGCAGGCCCTGAACTTGTGATCCTTCTATTTCAGTCTCCTGATAAGCTAAGATTATAGGCAGTGCCATAGACCCAGTTTGTTATAATTTCTCATGTAAA
Source organism: Peromyscus eremicus (assembly GCF_949786415.1). Classification (NCBI taxonomy): domain Eukaryota; kingdom Metazoa; phylum Chordata; class Mammalia; order Rodentia; family Cricetidae; genus Peromyscus; species Peromyscus eremicus. Next base: position 70,895,982 of record NC_081439.1, read on the forward strand.
ACCTAGAAATCTTATCTATTTTCATCTTCCAGCTCCTCAGGTCGTCCAGAGTGACTCTGCTAAACCAATTCATGATATAATAGAAACAATGTTAGAAAGTTACCAAAAATCTCAACTATTAAACAAACCTGACTATGGCATACCTTTGAACTTTAACATTGTTATTCATTTATAGCATAATTTCTCCAAAGACACACAGTAGACTTATCACAATAGCACATGAAGAAAGTGGTAATTAAGATCACACTCCAATATCATGAACATGAAGTTCAAAAAACTTTTCAATTACAAAATCAGAAGATTTTTCATGAGAACAATAATAATCACATTGTTTCATAAGGACATTGTTAGAGAGAAGTATAATTGGAATAATTACATAAATGGCCTGCTTGATTTTTTATTGCCTGTTTTCTTATGTATTTTTAATTGGCATTTTTTGGTCTCAAATTCATAAGAAATACTTTAGATTCTTGTATTAATCAACAGAGTGAACCCTCTGAACTACTCAACTTCACATTTTGAAGTGTGGAAGTCACATAAAGGCATTGAAAACTGTAGTTATCTCTCAAAATAATTAAGCTACTCTATATATCATTATTCACTCTTCACAAAGGCTACATAAAGTGATCGAAGCTTGTTACCTTAGTTGGTGCATATATAATATCGACCAATATTTCTTATGTTTCTGTTATAATTCTAAATAGCTTTTCTTTGCAAATATCTTGTGTAATAAAAAAGACAAGGAACAAATATTGGTGTCAGTTTCTAACATATTTCAAATTAAAGACGAATTTATATTTGATTACTGGTCAATAGCCTTACCATATCACACAATGAATGGAATTAAAAAGCTCTTATTTCTAGAGAATATGATTCTGTCCAATTGTTGACTTCTAATAGGTTAAGGGAAAAGGTATATAGTTGTTGAGTTTGGTATAGAGGTCAAGTGTGGTGATATTATATTTGTGCTAAAATGTGGTTATATTTTATTTGTATGTTAATAAATAAAGTTTGCCTGGAGATAAAAGGAAATATCAAGCCATTTTTAAGTAAACACAAAAGTCAGGCAGTGGTAGCACATGCTCTTAATCCTAACACTTAGCAGGCAGGGTCTCTGTGTGTTCAAGGCCACACTAGGGAACAGAGCCAAGTGTGGTGACACACACCTTTAATCCCAGTACCAACCATAGAGACCTGGAGGTCTGTACAGACAGGTAGTGACAAATAAGTGAGGTAGCTGGGATAAGAGCCAATGAGAGGGCAGAACAGCAAGGTAAGAAAAGCCTGGTAGACAGGAAGTTGTGAAACTTTTGGAATCTGTGGAGTGGTGAGGTAAGGTTAGCTGGTGGTTATTCCTATTTCCCTGATCTCTTAGGCTTTCACACCTATATTTGGCTCCATGTTTTTTATTTAATAAGATCACTTAGAAATTAGTCTACAATCAAAGAAAAATACAAATTCATGCTAGCCAGTCTGTATTTTCTATAACATGAAGTGGAAGAAAACATTTCTTCTCCAGTGAGTATGCATTGTGCAGTCACTCTTCAATGACTTTTATATCAAAACACCATGTACTGATGTAGAGGGCATGAGGTTTTCACGCTCACAAAAGAGCACTTGGAAAACCAGGAACATTAAATTCTCAGGCATTTCTCTTTAACAGAAGGGATTTACATCTATTTTACACTCAGAAATTTGGGATTGCTTTTAGCTAATGACCCGGTGACCTTATACTATCTGTAGAGCCAGTCCTCACTGGAATCACCCATTCTCATGAAAGTACCATAGACTTTGCAAAAGGGACTACAAGTATGCTTATTCCAGACCCTTCTTTCTTAGACACTTATCCTAATAATTGTTTCTCAATTAATAGAACATATTCTTATGGAAGCGGTCACAGGTATTTTGTCAAATACATGCTGTAGCTCAGCTTTCTTGGACAGCCATCCCCCAAATCATGACATGGAGACATTATTTGTATGAATTCCTGGCCTTTGCTTAGGCTTATTTCTAGCTAGCTTTTTAAAACTTAAATTAATCTATTTCTATTAATCTATGTGCTGCCTCAAGGATCATGTACTTCATCTACATACTGTCCACCCTGTTTCCTGCTTCTTCTGTGTCTGTCTGTCTGGGCCCCAGCTAGCTGTCCCCATGCCTCTGGCTGACTGGCTACCTCCCCTTTTCTTTCTGCCACCAGACCCTCCTTTCACTCCTCTACCTAGCTATTAACCTTCAGCGCTTTTTAAACCAAGTGGATGTCTTAGGCAGGCAGGGTGAAACAGCAACACATCTTTACATAGTTAAACAAATGCAACATAAACAAAAGCAACGTACTTTTACATAATTAAACAAATGCAACATAAACAAATACAAAACACTTTTACATAGTTAAGCAAATATTCTATTCTGTAGCAACATGTGCTTTGCAAAGGATTTTTGATGTAGTCATTCATGTCTCAAGCTTTATTATGATAGTTGTCATGAGGAAACTTTTTTTGAAAGTTGTACTTTAAGTATGTCAAAATTAAGCTTCACAGAACCAATACTGGCTAACTAAGTTGTGTTGAACTGGATTTCCTTCTAGCCTTATGCAGATCATTTTTCTACCAGCCATAGTGTTTTCAAGGACTCCCACATACTAGGTAGGTCAAATGATGGAAATTTACTTTCTCACCATTCTGGTTACACAAAGACCAAGATCTAGATGAAAGAACAATTGAGGTATATTTTATTTATGTTTTTCTGTAACCATCATTCTTGGCTAATAGAGACATTTGCCTTCTTTCAATAGCTTTCTATTTTGTTCACTGATCCATGATATCTCTTCCTTTTGTTATAAGAGTATCAGTGATATTGGGTGTTGATCCTACCATGAGGACTTCATTTAACCTTAATTATTTCTTTAAACATTTATTTCTTGATAGATTCACATTGCTGTTAATTTTAAAGTCTTACTTTGCAAGATGGCAGCATATACCATAACAAATGTCTTCATATCATTCATAGAAGTTTTATCATAGTCATTAAAATAAATATTAAGTAGATGAATAAAAGGTATGACAAGAAAGTAGAATCACAGCCATTGTCCTATTATGCTGCATCAAAAATAATTTGTATGACTGGCTGAAATGGACCAGGGAAGTTTGAAGACTATGAATTTAGAAGTGTCTACTAAATGCTTAAATTGTATAAGTCCAACAGACAAAAGATAATTTCTTTCATATTAAATGTCAAAATATAAATTACTTCTCTTGCTCATACCAATATTATTTTTGATAACTAAAAGAAATTCAAATTGTAAACATATAAAACCTATTTAATAGCCACTTAATTGTATTCAGTTTGGATAGAACAGAATTTGTATCATGGTGTCTATGATTTCATTGGTACAATTTAAGACTGCAGTTTTACAGGATTGATGCAGCTGCTATAGAGCCCACTATATGTATTATGTATATGTAGATTTCATTACATCATCTACATATACAAAAATAGAGGAAATATTATATATGATGTGTATTTTAATCTGTGTGTATGTATCTGTGTATTTAAACAGAAAAGGAAATAGCAATAGAGAAAGGGAGAGACAGAAATACATGGCTTATATAATTCTTCAGGCAGTGAGGTCTTATAATCTTCCGTCAGTGAAATAGAAACCTTATTCAGCCTGAGACATATTTAAAGTATGATTCCAATGTTCTAAGACATGACACCTAAAGGAATGAATCTCAATCCAAGAACAGGAGACCAATACTCTTATCAAATTCAGAAATATGTCTCAGTACCTGTTACATGAAATTAACCATCACACTGTCTTAGGATAAACCCATCAAACTTATTTTCTGTCATAGCAACAACATAATGGAAAAGATCAGCAAAAACATTGAACTTTGAAGTAGAATTAATTCAATATGTAAATATAATTGAAATGCATACATTTACTTGAATAATGAATTCTGGTCCACTATTCAACTCCTTTCATAACTGGTTCAGTGTGAGTGTTTGTTTACAGAAAACAAGAGTAGAGGCATGGAATATATCACATTTAATATAGCTGTGAAATAGGAAATAATGTAAAATTATTGCTTATGTTATGTATTGATGGGAGAAATTTACCAGATGATAGGGATATTGACAGACTTTATTTTCTTTGATTACCACTGTTCTGCATGCACAATTTTATTCTGAATTATAAGGTATAGTGGAAGGAGGACCAAGAAATTTGTTATTGTACACACCATTTAGGAGTTCTTAGCAGATTACAGAAAACCTGAGTTTAATATTGAGCAAATGGATCTCAAAATCAGTTTTAATTTGCATTTTATGATGATGATGTTTTAGTTATGTTACAAAATGTAAGTTTCGAATTACCAAGATGGACACCAGATACTTAAAAAGATTATTTAATATAATTAAGAAGTAAAAACAAATGCCATTGGAATCTTGCATATTCAAGTAACCTTTATTTCTTCCAGTTGCTACAGAACTTAGGCATTGTCACTTGGTTTATTTCTATATGCATTAAAGAATGTTAAACTCTTTATTCACTCTAAGTGTCAGTGGTATTTTGCCTTAGAGGTATTGCATTCTATGATTAATTGCATTAAATAAAAAATGTTGTATATAGGCTTGAGTGTATATTGGTGGCTAGACCATTTGATTCTTATTCCTTTAGATTCTTGAAGAAATGTGTGTAGTCTTTGTGATGCCTTTGTTATCTTTCTATCATTTTCCATATTTTATGTCACGTAATTTTTCAATCATACAATTAAATAAATCAATAGCAATCTCTGAGGAAAACAAGACATCAGTGAATTTTTTTCATTTCTCATTCCTCAAAATAAAAATCAGGAGTTCATTGGAAATACAAATAGTTACGTACTATATGTACTACCAAATAATGCTTTTTAAGTAAACTTTCTCTGATTAAATCTTGAAGTGCTTACTAACATTAAATTATCTTTTTCTTTGGCCTGAACTGACCTTTCTACTTTAAAATTGCCATTCCTTGTTCTGAATGATACTTCAATACATGTATATGCAAATTAGCATTGTCTTTATTTAGGAGAGAACACACTATTATGTCTTCCTGTCATTGTTTTAGCATATGGATTAAGTTTCCTTATGAATCAGTAGGGTTAAAGTATCTGAGAAAAGCAGATGTGTTGGCATGCAATAGTTCCAACATTCAGTAAGCTGACATGAGGATTTCCTAAGTTTCAGGCCCGCCAAGACTACATAGTAAGAACTTGTTTTATTTTTTTAAGCAAAATTAAAATACAAAAATGCAAAATTTCCCGTGAAGAAAATTGATCATTTCTTCAAATTGCTTTAATATTCTACATTTCTTTGTGCTTGGTTGATATGACATTTTGCTCTGAGGTAACTTAAATGCTCCCTGTATTAGTAGTTTATATAATGCTCACCCTGCATTTTTTCTATTTCAGTTTAATCAATATTTATTCATTGCATGAAGTGATGAATTTTATAGAGACATTTTCTTTAAAGTTTATCATTTTCTGTGCGTATTTTCCCTCCAGCAATACTTCCATATTTCTTCCCATTTCTTCATATTAGATGCCTTCTGAGGCCAAAATAATCTCACTGCTACTTTCGTGTCACACATATGAATAATTTACATATCAATGTAGTATACGATCCACAGAAAAGATTTGATGTTTGTCTGTCCAAGTTTGAGTGTTTTTCTTCTTTTTCTTCTTCTTTTTTTTTTTTTTTTTTTTTTTTTTTTTGTTTTTCGAGACAGGGTTTCTCTGTGTAGCTTTGGAGTCTGTCCTGGAACTCACTTGGTAGCCCAGGCTGGCCTCAAATTCATAGAGATCCGCCTGCCTCTGCCTCCCAAGTGCTGGGATTAAAGGCATGCACCACCACCGCCCGGCTGAGAGTGTTTTTTTTTTTTTTTCACTCTCCTTTCAAGCCCATGGATTAATTCTTCCCTGTGGTTGAGAAAAATTCCATTGTTTATAGAGATACTGTGTTTTTTTATCCACTTATCTGCTGACAGGCACCTAAGCTGGTGCTATAGCATTGCTATTGTGAACAGTGCCACAGTAAGTGTACAGGTATGTCGATATGAGTGTTTGGGGTATATATCCAGGAATAGGATATTGAGTCCATTTGGTATTTTCCATTTTTTATTTTTAAAGGACTCTGCATACTAACTTGAACAACAAATAATGTTTCCCCTTTCTCTGCATCTTCTCCACCATTAGTAGTTGTTTCATTAATGGTAGACATTCTAACAGTGATAAGATAGAATCTCAATGTCGTTCTAACTCAATAAAAATTGTTCATATGTTCATTGCACATTTTTGTGTCCATTGGATGAACTCTGTCTATTTCCTTTGCCCATTTAATGACTAACATGTTTTCTTCTAATATTTAGCTTTTTGAATGCTTTATATAGTCTACATGTGTATCCACTATTGGGTGTATAAAGCAGAAAAGTTTTTCTTCCATTTGTAAACTGTCTCTTCACTCAATTATTTCCCCTGCTATGCTAAAGCCTTATTAATTTCATGTACTCCTTTGGGAATCCTGGATTAGGTTTCTTGATTTGTTAAATTCCCTTCTAGAATGCCCAGCTCCATGTTTATATCATGAAATGTTTCATCTATCAGGTTCAGAGTTTTAGGCCTCACAATCAAGTCTTTGATGCATTAGCAATTGATTTTTGCACAGGGTGGTAGACAGAGATCAAGTTTTATTCTTTTACTTGTGGATACCCAGTTTTCCCAGCATCATTTATTGAATAGACTATCTTTTTTATAGTGTATGCTTTGGGCATCTCTGTAAATATCATGTGGCTGTAATGATTTATCTAGGTTTATTATAGGTCATCCATTTTATTCTAAGCCTTTGTTTTCATAACAGCGCCATATTGCTTTTCTTACTATAGCTCTGTCGTAAAACTTGAGATGATGTATTATGATATCACTACTACTGCCCTTTTGGCTTAGGATTGTATTGTTTATTGGTGTTCTTTGTAATTCCACATAAATTTTATAATTTTTCTCATTTTATAAAAAACGTAATTATTATTTTGATGGAGATTGCTTTGAGCTGGCAGGTCATTTTTGGTAATACAGCCTTTTTCATTATATAAGTTCTACTGGAACATAAGCTAGGGAGGTATTTGCATTTTATATTTTAATCTTAAATTTATTATTTTTTTTTAGTTTCTTAAATTTTTCATTGAAAAGTCCTGACACATTTTTCATTAGTTTTTTTCTCATACATTTTATTTTTGATTGTTGGTGTATAAGACAGAAGCTAGTCTTTTGTGAGTAGGTGTTATATTTTACTACATTTCTGAAAGTGTTGAAGAGATTTAACAGTTTTCTTGTATAGTCTACAGACAGTATTTAATATAGGATCATATTGTATACAAACAGGGATGATTAGATTTATTCATTTTCTTATCGTATCTCTTTTTTCCCTTCTACTATTGATTTACCTAACAATTCAAGAACTCAATTTAATAGGAGTGGAGGAAGTGATCATGATTGTCCTGTTACAGATTTTATTGGACTGCTTTGTGTTTTTTCTATTTAATAAAATGATGACTATTGGCTTGATATGTATAGCCTTATTTTGTTGAGGTAAGTTTCTTCTTTTTCTATAATTGTCTGGGCATTTTTATCACGTAGAATGTTGGACTTCATGAAAGTTGTTTTCTTCATCTATTGAGCTGATCATGAGATTTCTATTCTTGAATTCATTTGGGAGTTGTACTACATTCACTGGTTTATACTGAACCATTCTACTATCCCTGCAGTGAAGCAAATTGTTCAAGATTGATTTACTTTGTATTTAATCTCTCATACAATATACACTGACCTCTTCTTCCTGTCCTTCCACTCCTCTGAGTTCTTCACCTACCTCCTCTCTCTCCCAGATCCACTCCTCTGTTTCTGTGCAGAAAAGAGCAAGCCTCCCACAAATATAAACCAAACATGGCATAACAACATACAATAAGACTAGGCACAAACTATCATGTCAAGGTTGGATGAGGCAACCCTGTAGGAAGAAAAGAATCCCAAGAGCAGGCAAAAGAGTCCATATCCACTATTAGGAGTTCAACAAAAACCCCAAAGCTAACAACCATAACATATATACAGAGGACCTAGCACAAACTTATGCAGGCTCAATGGTTGCTGCTTCAGTCTCTGTAAGCCCCTATGAGCCCTGCTTAGTTTATTCTGTGGGCCATACTTTCCTGGTGTCCTCAAACTCTCTGGTTCCTACAATTCTTCCTCCTCCTCTTCCATGGGGTTCCCTGAGCTCCAACCGCAGGGAAACAATGGAGATCTCCATTTTAGGCTCTCTTTCTCTCTACCTAATGTTTGGCTGTGGGTCTTTGCATCTGCTCTCTTCAGCTGCTGGAGGAAGCTGGGCTGACCACCAATCTATGTGTACATCTGAATATCATTAGGAATAATTTTATTGATTTTTTTGAAATTTGTTTTAAAATTACATGAGAACTTTTGCATCCATTTTCATTAGAAAAGTTGGCTTATAATTTTCAATTTTTAGAAAAAAATGTATCTTTATCTACTTTGGTATCAGGGTAATAATGGCTTCATAGGATGAGTTTGATAGTATTCCTTTCATTTCTAGTATATGAAATAGTTTGAGAAGCAGTTGTATTAGTTCTTCTTTAAAGGTCAAGTATAATTCTGCTTTGAATCCATATAGTAGTAGTCAATTCAAAACAATAGCACTTTTAACTCCAAAACCTTTCGTGTAAGAGAAGGACAAAATAGGAGAATGCTCACTAAGATATTATTTGCTCAGGATAGGAATGTAAAGAAAGCATGTTGAGGAAGATAGGAATAACATTAGAAACACAGGAAAAAAATAGAATATTGGAAAATAAATTGAAGGGAGAATGATAAGGTGAAAAGAGGTATCAGTGCCAACTCAGCTAAAGGGAAAAGAGGAAAGAAATCCAAGTATATAACCAAAAACAAACAGAACACTTAGGAAACAGACATATCCCCAGATCTAGGTCAGCATGTGCTCTTAGGTAGAGCCTATCTCAAATAAAAATGGAGGAGAAAAGTGCAGAACAAAGCAATCAAAAAAATTAGAATTAAATATTAATTATTACTTGTCTATATGTGGTCTGTTGCCTGAACATAGGTGTTGACTGTCTATTCAATTATTTGCCTGTGTGTGCAGGGCCTGCCTCTATGCATTCTTTCTCTTTACTCTCTGTCTATTTTGGTTGGTTTCTTCTAATGACAGCAGAACATTTGTTGTATTATATTGTGTTGAACCCTATGTTGTTTGTTCTGCAATCAGTTTTTGGCTCATGGGTCAGGTAATGTATATTATAACTAGAGGTTTCTTTCAGTCTCTAAATACTATAAAGGGCTGTTAGCAAGTTTTCCACCTGTGTGCTTTAGACGATACCACCTTTTATCACTTGTCAACTCAGTCTTATTCCTATTCTGGGGAGCTATGAATCCCATTCTAATTAATTGCTCACACCAGATTTCTATTGCACAGAATACAGCATGCCTTTGATTCTGAGTTGTTCTCCTAAAGTTAGAGATATTCTTCGTCTAGGATCAAATAACACTTACCTGACATTTGCCCTATGTCTGCACAATGAGTATGCAAGGAAGCCATTTGTCTCTTGAACAGATAGCTGCTGACTCAGTAGGAGTCCTTTTAATATGGTTTCCTGCTGCTCCTCTGATCAAATGCTGAGAAGAAAGGTTTTATTTTTTTCCCTATCTATGTGATATGCATCCTCCAAGATTCCTGTCTTCTTGTTCCAGTTCTCTTCATACTTTTTGAATTTTTTAATTTGTTTTCTTTGGTCTCTAGGCAAACATGTGTGACTGCCAGGAATTCTCTATATAATCTGTAAATCACCTGGTACTATAATATATGAAAACATATATACATGTAAGAACAGTATAATATATCATAAAGAGAAGAAAGGGTAAATATTAGGGGATGAAAAATAACTAAATGCAGGTTATGAACACAAGCTAAGAAAAGATATGTCTTATGACGGTGGTGGCGCATGCCTTTAATCCCAGCACTCGGGAGGCAGAGCCAGGCGGATCTCTGTGAGTTCGAGGCCGGCCTGGGCTACCAAGTGAGTTCCAGGAAAGGCGCAAAGCTACACAGAGAAACCCTGTCTCGAAAAACAAAACAAAACAAAACAACAAAAAAAGATATGTCTTATGGGTTTTCTAGATCTAACTTGGTTGTACATTTTTCAGTTTTTTGGTAGTGGTTAAGTTCATAAAAATGTATTCAATAGCAAAGACATAAAATCCAATGTGAAGCAGAAGTTCATTGAGATGCATAGATTTTGGGTCTAGTTAATTTAAATACATGATGTTTGTTTTTTGGTTTTTTTTTTTCAGGGTTTTTATACAATAAAGATTATTTTAAAATAGGGAAAGAAATATCTGGTACTGTGATTAGTTTGAATTTTCTCAGATTCCTTCTTTGAATTAAGCAATGGTTCAAACCTCTGAAGTTGATTCCAGCACTCTCCACACTGGGCCAGAGTACTTGCTAGGTAAGGCTATCTGGCCCCCTGACCACCCCAGGAACAAGATTTGGTATTTCTCTCCTTCCGTTCCATTTTTAATTTTCTTTTTCTTTTTCTTTTTTTTTTTTTTTTTTTTGATACTGAATCTAGTTATTTCCCCCCCTTTACCCAACTCACACTTCAGCTGCTTTCCAACTACCCTTAGTGCATTCTCTGGAGATTCCACAGTCTGTATATTTATGTTGTCCACCAATGTCTGCTTGCCTTTCTTAATGTTGAGTAAAGAAGTGATGACAACAGGGTAAAGCCCTTTTATGAAACAAGAACCCGCAACTGAAATAGAAGTAAATGAAAACCACATGTCAAGGAACTATGTGAAGGTTCCCAGTTTGTGCTTTGACATGTAAACAAGCTCTTGTTACTATAAATAGAAGATTCTATAGAGACAAAGTAGTTATTTGAATCAGAATTATCATCTATATAAAGTTTGGAATTATTAAAGTAGTAAATTTAAAATTTATTTAATGTTAAGTAGCCCAATAAAAAAGTAAGCAGGAAAAGCCAATAAACAATGTCAGCAGAGAAGCTGCATTCTAAAAAAAATTTAAATTTTTACAAATGAAAAGTTACAATTATAGAAATAATACAAAGTAGACCAAATGAACATGAAAGTTCAAGGAAAACTTCTAAATTAAAAAAAATGAAACATAAAATAATGGCAAATATATATAATGACCTTCAAGGACTGATAGTGTTTAAGATGAAATATAATTTATATATAATTATAATAGCAAAGAGAAAGGAGCAAAATAATGCAGCCATGGATCAGAATTGTTCATAAAAAAGTGACCCAGTTTTTGCAAAATTAAAGACAGAAGCTACCAAAAGCTGTGAGTGCCTAGCTAACAAGAACAACATCCACATATATCATGTGCAAACTTCAAATAACTGAAGGACTAAGAAGTCTTAATATTTTTTTAATATCTCGGCCGGGCGGTGGTGGCGCACGCCTTTAATCCCAGCACTCGGGAGGCAGAGCCAGGCGGATCTCTGTGAGTTCGAGGCCAGCCTGGGCTACGAAGTGAGTTCCAGGTAAGGCGCAAAGCTACACAGAGAAACCCTGTCTCGAAAAACCAAAACAATATATATATATATATATATATATGTTTTTTAATATCTCTCAGAATAAACAAGACAGTGATAGCAAAAAATATTTCATTAAAACCAATGAAAGTAAGGACATTGTGTCATAAAATCTTTAAAGTGCTTTAAAAAATTATAATGGTATACATAGTGTAAAATATTTCAAAGACGAAGCTGACATAAGGACTTTCTTATGGAAATATAAACATACAATGCATGTCAAAAAGTGAAATAAGACGTTGTTTGAATTGAATAACCAGTTAATATGATTGCAAAAAGAAGGGGGTATGAGCTTCCCTTGGAGTTTTAAAGCAAAATATTAAGATTTTCTTGTTTTTTTTTTTAAGCTAAAGGATGTTTTTCTGTTGGATTAGGTAAGTAGTTACAAAAGTGTCAGGAAATATATTTAAAAAACTATCTTCTAAGGTGGTCATGAATGTCTCAACCCTTCCTCTCGACAATGTCATTACCATCCATTGCTGGCTTGTATTGGAGGCTAAATAATTGGTTTTTGGACAAGATTGTAGTTGGATGTCTGGTGACATAGTATGATATTTTCCAAGACTTTTTTATTTGAGGGCTAAATGTAATTTGAATGGGTCTGTAGCATATGGGTTAATTTGTATGGTTTTGTTTTGTTTTCAAAGTAATAATCATCATTTTATGAGGGTGTTTCTTCCAACAGAATAGGGACCTAGATTGCATCCTGAAAATATTTCAATCTTCGGCTCATTCATTGACCCCCTTCAACTTTCTCATGTCCTCCATCCCTCTCTCTCTCTCTCTCTCTCTCTCTCTCTCTCTCTCTCTCTCTCTCTCTCTCTCTCTCTCTCTCCCCTTTATAATACTTCTCTGGAGTAGTAAGATACAGATTTCAGACTGGGTATGTCAGCACACCATACTGACCCATGGGATTGCAGTCTCTGAAGGTCTTACCCACTTCCTGGAGGTTCCTTTGGATTTTCTTCTGGCTTTCCTTGTTTCCTTCCCTTCCTTCTTTCCTTCCTTCCTTCCTTCCTTCCTTCCTTCCTTCCTTCCTTCCTTCCTTCCTTCCTTCACTTATTGCTTGCTTCCTTTCTTTCTTATTTAGAAAGCTCATGTAGCGAACAATGACTAGAAAGCAGAGCACATACATTCTTATGTCTCTTGGCTCAGCATTTTTTGCTTTGTTTGAGAAATCCATATTCTCAATACCTTAAAGGGAAAAAATGATTTTATTTTATGTATTATTTGGGGATGAGGCACATTCCAAGGCATACAATATAGGACACAGGACAAATTTGGGAAGTCAGTTATCTCATTATATCCTAAAATGTTTTTTGAGGACTGAACTCAGGTAATCAGGCTTGCTGGGCACATAGTCATTACACATTGAGCTATCTTGCCAGCAATTGAGAAAATATAATTTTTGAAATAACCAAAGGATTACTCTTTAAATATTTTCAAAATGTTGCAGGACATATTTCAAAGTCATAATAGGACTTTCAAGTACTCTTATTCCAGATTTCTTTTTTTTTAATACATGGCTAATTTCTTATGGCTTTGAAGTAATTGAATATATATATATATTGACTAGAAATGTATCTAAAAATATGCAGTGCACAAGGGATTTCAAAGAAAAAAACATGAGAAAATGCAGACACATTGAATTTTTAATGTTATGTACATGTTGAAGTGGTGTTGGAATAATGAGAGCTTAATAATCATATTATTGAAAGAAGAAATGCCAACTGAACATCACATATGTCTTTAGTTCTCAATTGTTGCTTCTTTCAGTCATATGCTTCATATATCTATTTATAATCCCGACACCAAACTCTCCTGACTTCCTGGTGCTAAGTCTTGAAATTTGGTAAGGTGAACAGTTAACTGAGTTTTCACTGCTAAAATCACCTTTTTTCTGGGTTTTATTTCTATTAGAAAATTAAAAAAGTATGTTAGATTCTGTTTTTCAAAAAGAGTTCCATAAATTTGGTTATTTTGTCCATAATATTTTATATATTTATATATATATATAATATATATATACATATAAAACATTAGGGAAATTAAAAAGCTGATACTAATGAATCTTCCAATCAAGATGTATATCTAGTTCTTTATAGCTAGTTAAATTTCTTTCAATATATATATTTACACTACAGAAGTGTTTTATTCTTTCTGTCATGTTTATTCTCAAGTATTTATTTTGGAACAACTGTAAATCGAGGTTTTTTTTTGCTTTTTTCACTTTCTAATTGCTTGATGCAGAATTATTTTGCTTTATTACATTTTAAATACTTCCTGAATTCATTTCTTAGTTCTTAGGTCATTTTTCAGAATCTCTGGAATTTGTCATCTAAACAATTATATCATCTGGAAATAGAAATAGGGTTAGGGGTAGGGTTAGGGTTAGGGTTAGGGTTATTTCCTTTCACCCAATATTTATGTCCTATATTTCTTTTATTGGCTTACTGTAATGGCTACAACCTCTGAAACAAAGCTGAAAAGGAGGGTAATCCAGCATAATTTCAGAAACATACTATTTCACCATTAATTATGACTTTGTCCATTTTGCAGATGTGTTCTTCTCCCATTGGTTAAATTGTCTATGTATCTGAAAATGTTAGTTTTTATAATCGAATTAAAATTAATTTAAAAATTTCATACATTTTTGGATGAATTAATGTACAGACATGTTTTTTATTTGTAAGATAATACATTATAATGATTTTTAGACAGTGTTTAATTATATAGCCTAGGTTTCCCTCAAACTATCCATGTAAGACAGACTGACCTCAAATTGAACTATATAATTCAATCTGACCACAAGTTTTCAATCCTCTTAAGTTAGATTCCTAAGTGTCAGAACTACAGGTACCACACACTACACACAGCTAGATTTTTTCAAGTTCAACCGATGATATATTTCTGGCATAAAACCTACTTGCTCATAATATACTGTATTTGAGTATTCCTTTGGATTAAGTCTACAGATGTTTTATCTACTATGTTGGCAATTGTTAATAAAATACAGATTTTGAATTAGAGTTTCAAGTGGACTCAAAATAGGTTGGGATGTGACTAATATATTTTGGGAAATAGTTCAAGCAATATTGGTAATAACATTTGAATGTTTACAAGAGAATTTAAATAATCTCTCCGTATAATTTGGACATCCATTCATAAAGTAGTTCAAAAGACCAACATTACTATTTAGAATTTCTGCTTATCAATTTGTCCATATTCATCAATATTAGTTTTCAAGAAGTGTATATATTATGTTAGCTGTTTATTTTTCAGCATCCGTGTTCCCTTATCATCTGTTTTTTTCTTTTCTATTTTTAATTGGAGAGCTACCTGGGGTCAACTGGGGATCCTTCTCAGTGAAGTGTGTGTTTTTTTTATATTATTACTTATTGCTTTACTATATTTGAGGTGTTTTGGCCATAAGTTCTACCCCTGTTTATTCCCTTTCTTTCATTATTCCTAGATAATCCATTTTCACAACATAAAATTTGGTAATTATTTCTTTATTTAGATAATGAGTACATCCAATGATACTTTAAATTTTCTCTTATTCCGTGTTTCAGTTCTACAACCCTGAGTTCATTTTTAGAGTAGAAAACATTAATTCCCTTAAATGAATATATATATATATACATATATATATATATATACACACATTCAAATGACTTCCAATGTGCTATTTTGTCAGTATGTCAGATTAGATTAGATTAGATTTCCAGGCTTGCTAATTCAAATATTGAGAATATTTTAAGAATGGTATCTCTTGATTGTTTTTCCCTTGAAAATTGAATTAAATATTTCACTTTCCTGTCAAGCAATTTTGGATTGTTTCCTAAGCTTCATGAATTTTAGTTTGTTTGAACTCTGGCTACTATAATATTCCCCTTGACAATATGTTTTGTGTTTGCTTGTTCAAGCAGGTAATGAAAATAGTTTTCATCTTTCATTCGGTGTGTGCTCTTCCAATTTTGTTTCAGTCCTCAAAGACTTTCCTGTGGGTTTTTGTTTCTGTTCTGTGTGCACATAGCTGAGGAGGGAGCTAAAAACATGCACTAGTTATATACAAAACGATGCAATACTCTTCTGTAGTTCTGGCTTTTCCTCCATGCTCTTTGGTCATGGAATTGGAGGTATGTGTGAGTTCCAAGTAAATTCTGCCCAAAAGAAAAAAAAAGTATTTTTTTTGTTTTTATTTAAATTGGAGAGTAAGCCACTTGCATCACTGCTTCAAAGCACAGCTCCAAGACTAAAGCATTCCTGCAGGATAGTCAAGAGAAAAGAGAGCAATTGTACAAATAATCTAATAATAAATAATTCACTCATTTGGCTTGCCTATTGAGATTTTGACCCCTATCCATACTCACTTGTTTGCTTTTTCTGTATTTCTCAAAATCTTTGCTAGTTGTCTTTTGTAATTAGTCTAGGATTTTAGGTATGAACAGCAAGAAATAAGTGCTTTGGTATATTTATTTCAGTGTAACATTATTGGAAGTTCTACGTACATTTGTATAAAATCAGTACTTCAATATATACTTTTGTGAATACAATCTACTTATCTTCCATCATCCTAGTCATGGCATGCAAAGCTTAAAGGATAAGGATAATTTTCTACTGAAGATACACGCTCCGTCAATGATCATCCTTCTTGTCTCTATGTCACTCAATTCCCAACTCCTGGTAAAACTGCATTATAGCATGAGGAAGAATTAATCACTTATTCAGTAAAGGTACAGTTTTTACTTTGTTTTAAGTAGTAAATTGGAGATAACAAATCACTATTTTACCTTTAATATTCCCTTTTAAGTTTTTTACTTATTTTTTATTTCAAGAAGATAACGTGAAAATTTACAGTCTCAATTCTAAGAAAGCATCAGAAACACTATATATATATAATAATTAAAATGGAAGATATGATTTATACAATTTTCCTTCACTAATTTTAAATGACATTAAGGCATTTCAGTACATTTTTTTCTATCTTTCTTCATGGAGTTTTCCCTAAATGATTTAACCTAAAGAAATATGGAAAAAATAAATAAGCCTAGGAGGTGGTGGCTCACACCTTTAATCCCAGCACTTGCAATGCAGAGGCAGCCAGATCTCTGTGAGTTCAAAGCTATCCTGGTCTACAGAGATAGTTCTAGGACATCTTGGGTGGTTACACAGAGAAATCCTGTCGCAAATATAAACACAACAAATTTAACAACAACAACAATAATAATAATAATAATAATAATAATAATAATAGAATTAGAACATACAGTTCAGCATTGCTAAACCATCCACTATCTTACAAAGGACTCAAAAAATATAGGCAGTTATGCTTATATGGACACCATCTTCAAAAACTATACCATTCTTCTAGTTCTATATGGCTGTAGTTCACAAACATAGTTGAACTTGTTTCTTATGAATATTTTAGAATCTCTACCACTAAATAAACATTTATCCCTAAATTTTATACACGCATATTTACATTATTCGTGCATTTATAAAATTATACAAAAAAATAGTTACAATTGCACACAAATATCCAAAGAAACCTGTGATTTTTTTTTTTCTGGATTAATACACACTTTATCTCTCTTATGGTTTTTACTCTTTTACTCATCTGAATTTCAAAATAAGCATGCAATGGTTTTTATGAGAGAATAAAACTGTAGTAGCAAAAATCTTGGTGAAACATATATTTTAACATGAAAATATTCTACACATAACATTTCAAGTCATAGTTAACCTAAAAATAAGGGGGTCCTGGAATGTTGGCTCAATAATAAAAAGCATAGGCGGCTTTACCAGAGGATCCAGGTTCAATTCCCCAAATGCTCATGACAACTAACAACCATCTGTAACTCTAGTTCCAATGTACCTGATACCCTCTTCTGGATTTTTTGAGCTCGATGCAAACACATAGTACACAGACGTACATGCAGGCAAAGCACACATACTTCTAAGATAAGTAACTAAAAATTTCTTTTAGTTTTGCTTTTGCTATTTCTTTTTCTCATTGTCCTAAAATAAAAGTCTATTTTTTGATGAAATCCCTGAAATGAAATACTGTCATTAAATTTTTTCTTGATTTTTGGGACAAAGTCTTCATTAAGCTTTAAACCAAGAAAGGTATTTTACCCATCATCAGAAGTTAAAAAAAATTACACTAAACCTGTGTGTTCTTATTTCCCTTAATTTTATGAACAATGAGTTGTTTTGAATTTATTTGATGACCTTTCAAAATTTAGATGACTCTAGCTGGGTGGTGCTGTCACACGCCTTTAATCCCAGCATTCAGGAGGCAGACACAGGTTGATCTCTGTGAGTTTGAGGCCAGCCTAGTCTACAAAGCAAGTTCTAGGACAGGTAAGAGAAACACTTTCTCAAAAAAATGTGATGAAGCAAACAGTGCTTTCACTATTTCCTTTTTGTAAGAAGCCATCTTTTTATGTTACTCATGAATGTCCTGCCCCAGCCTCCCAAGTACTTGTGAGTGCTGATGAAAGTCACTAAGTCTGGTTCAAGGAATTATTTTATAAAAGATCCAATTGACAGGCTTTTCCTGAGTGCTGGGGAAATGTACACACAAGTATTTTTACTGAGGCTTTTAAACCAAAAGTAAATTGATTAATTTTTCATTCTTATTAGAATTTCCATTGAAAATAATATTTATAAGAAGAACTGTTTGTATTTTCTATAGTTTTTTATATGTTCTTTAGAACTTACTGATATTACTGAATTTTGAAAAACACTAGATTATCTCTTAGAGTTAAATTCAAAAATTTAAAAAATAAAACAGATGTTTGCTTATCTAGAATTCAAGCATTTTGAAAACTGTTCACTTATTAAATATCTCGTTTTCCATTTAAATATATATCTGAACAATATTCTAATATTTTTATATTAGATTTCTGAAATAGAATATTGCAACGCAAAATCTCATGCTAATGTACTTCTCACTAAGACTTCCATTGGCTTATTTCACTGTGAATTATTTGTACTTAAATGATAAATTCTGATAACGATTTCCTGAGAAAATAATCTGTTTTCCAACATGTGTCACAAAAAATAAGTAATTAAAGAATCACATTTAAAGTTGGTACAGGAGAAATTACTTCAAGGACAATAGCATAAAATCAATAATTTATTTTATGATTGTACAAAACCAAGTATTCATGGAAGTTCATTTAATATTCTGTAAAATTATCTCTCCTCAAGTGTAAAACTTCTCACAAAGTTTCCATGATAATTTAATGTAATCTCTTTTTGGTTCTCCTGACAGTCTCTTGCATACTCAAATACTTGAAGGAATCTCCAGTAAGTTACAGGGCACTGCACATATTTATGTCTTGTCTGCTATTTGTTAATACTGCTGTTCAGTGTGGAATAAAGAATTTGCTCTGGGCTTGGCTGTCAGAGTTAAATTATGCTGAACATTTGCATGATACAATTAGATTTCTCCTTACCTCATATAGTCTTGTAGTGGTCTGTCATCATATTAGGTATTACTTACTCTCTTTTGTACTTTCTCCATTTCTTGAAAATATCTCAAGGCCAATGAAAATGTTCACTGTAAATTTGAGTATTTATTTCTTCAATACCTAATAAACCTGTAAACTCATAGAACTAACATTCATCGGTTAGGCTTAGATGAACATTAAATATTCTGACCCTGACTTTCCTTTGGATTAAAAAGACTAAATCCACCTTTCCAGCTGTGTAGAAATGGATTTTTCCAATTAAGCTGTTTTCTTCTTTAAAGATTAGAGATTTAACAATGAACAAGAAGTCAAAATGCATGAATAGAGCTTATAACTGTAGAAAAGCCAACTTGTAAAGTCAATAAGTAATTGGAATATTTCTTTCTTGGAGCTCGCTCCTGAACAACATGAGTTAGATATAAGAATCACCCACAAGAGTTATGTCTACATAAGTATGCTTTATTTGGATCCCTCACTTACACTGATTCAGAATTTTGATAAGCCACCAAAGTATATCCAAATTCTCTATTCATTATAATGTGTATAGTTGCAGAATATTTTATGTGGAAAGTTCAAAAATAGTTTAATGTAAACAAAATAATAATAATTTACCAAATCTCATAAAAAGTCACTTTCCCCTTCAGTCTTCAGTTCCAGGGGATCAAATGCCCTTCACTGGCCTCCATGGAAACTAGCGACACATGTATTACACATGCAGACATGCACACAAATTGCTCATACTTATAAAATAAAAAATAAATCTTTAAAAATCATTTTGGGAACTTACAACAGAGACTGTTCTCCATTAATTTGCATCAGAGATAGGAACAGTCTTATTAACTACATAAGTACAGGCATAATGGACAAGCAGTTCTGAAATGTAACAATTGTTCTTTAAGCTTATAAAATAATATGACATTTAAATTTTTTTGTTATAATGAAAGGCAAACAATTTAAGTTCTCCTTGGAATAATTCTTTCATCAGTCATAATCATCCAAATAACAATGCTTGATAATATATAATGCTTGTAAAGTGGTAAGGTAGCAAATTCTTCAATGCTTTACTTTGGAGCATGAAGTATTTTGATCCCCTAGACAATCATTTCATAATTATTATCAAAATTATAGATGCATTTACACTTGGCTCCAAGAATCACATCTGGTGATCAGATGGCCAAACACCCTAACTGTCGTGGTAGAGCTCTCATCCAATGACTGATGGAAGCAGATGCAGAGATCCACGGCCAGGCCCCAGGTGGAGCTCTGGGAATCCAATCTGTGAGAAAGAGGAGGGATTGTATGAGCGAGAATTGTTGAGATCATGATTGGAAAAAGCACAGGGACAAACAGCCAAACTAGTGGAAACACATGAACTATGAACCAATAGCTGAGGAGCCCCCATGGAACTGGATCAGACCTTCTGGATAAGTGAGACAGTCAATTAGCTTGAACTGTTTGGGAGGCACCACCGAGGCAGTGGGACCAGGACCTGTCCTTAGTTCATGAGCTGGCTGTTTGGAACCTGGGGCCTATGCAGGGACACTTTGCTCAGCCTGGGTGAAGGGAGGAGGGGACTGGACCTTCCTCAACTGAATCTACCAGGCTGAGCTGAAGAGTCCTTGCCCTGGAGGAGATGGGAATGGGGGGTGGATTGGGGGAGAAAGCTGGGGGGTGGGAGAGGGAGGACAGGGGAATCTGTGGCTGATATGTAAAATTAAATTAAATTATAAAATAAAATAAAAAAAGAAAAGAAAAATAAATAAATAAATGAATGAAAAACAGAACCACATTTCAGAAGGGAAGATAAATAATAATATAAATAAAAACCTATAAACAAAATTATTTAATACAATAATATAATTTATATTCCAAAATATCTATTGCTTACTCATCAAAAATAATATACTCATAAAATACACTTCTACAAAAAAACATTGCTATATACTAATGGGAAAAAATTCTAAACATATTACTAAGTAAAATAGAAAATTATCTTTTCACTTTACTTAACCATGTAAGAAATTTTCTGGCACTGTACAAGAATGTGTTAACAATTTTCATGTAAGAAATTAGGAGACATATTAGATATTGGAAGAGGATGATTTTGTAGTACATATTATTTCACCTTGTGTCATACCTTCTCAAACAACCTCTGATTTCAGAGTCAAATCTGTTGATCAGTGTGCATGAAGTGTGTGTGTGTGTGTGTGTGTGTGTGTGTGTGTGTGCGCGCACGCGCGCGTGTGCACGTGCGTGCATTTAAAGGCTAGAGGCCAAGGTAAGATCTTCTTCTACCTCTTTCCACCCTATATTTTGAGACAGGATCTTTCACTTAACTGGAAGTTCACTAGTTAAGTTAAACTGGCTGTCCAATGAGCTCTAGGAATCCCATCTGTCTATGCTCACCATTGCTAAGATTACATATATGCTGCCTCCTCTGACTTTTTGTGGGGATGCTTATGATATAAAACCAAGTTCTCATGTTTTGCATGGCAAATATTTTAGAAATTGAACCATCTCTCTAGCCCCCGCGGAACTATTTCCATGCCCATGTCATAACGTCTAGCCTAAAGCATGCATTTTCCCATTGACAAATTTCAATGAAAACATAGGTCTCAAATACACACCACTTATTCTGAAACAAATGCTGCATAGCATTTCAGAGGAGTCTGAGAATGAATAAGCCGAGACTGAGGATGAACTTGCTCACAGCCATTACCACTTCAATAAAGTATCATTTACTGATTTGCCATTTTTACACACTATTCTGATTGTCCTGATTAATAAAATTAGCACAAGATTCGTATAGTGGTTGGCCATTGTCTGGCTCTGTATTTACACTAATAGCAAATAGATATGCTTTCACTTATAACTATTTAAGTATAATTGGTTTTGAAAAACTTTGATGAAAACCGTGCCCCTAATCTGATTCAGGGAAAGTTATAGAAATTACTTAAAGGAAGTAAATTAGTTATGAATCGTTTGTAGATCATTTGGTATATTATAATAAAGTGTAAGATTTATGTATATATATAATGTTAGATTATATAATTTTATAAAATAATAGAGATTTCTATTATACATACACACATATATATTATATATAATTCATATGTACTCTTCTAATTTGTTTTCTGTTACTTTGACAATACACTGACCAAAAGAAACATAAGGGGGGAAATGTTTGCTTCAATTAGAAGTATAGTCCATCATCAATTAAAGCCAAGGCAGAAACTCAAGTAGGAACCTGAAAGCAAGAACTGAGGCAGAGACAATGAAGAAATGATGCTTACTTGATTGCTTCCAAAATTGTGTTCTGCTAGTTTCCTTATAGAGCTCAGGCCTTCCTGCCCACTGTTAGCAAAGTCCTCCTTTAGCAATTAGCAATAAAAAAATGGCTCATTGGCTAAATCTGATTGGCACAATTTCTCCGTTGAGCCTCCCTCTTCACAGGTGTGTCAATTTCGCAGTCAAGATTAGCCAACACACATAATATAGTCATTACATGAATTGGAAATAACCGAAAATAATATAAAACACAAAACATCATTCATAAATTAGGGTATAGTCATAAATTTAATCCTATTCATCATTTGAAATGATTGAACTAGTGATAAAATTAAAAATCTGAACAACTCTCATTTACAATGCTAAGTTTAAAACATATTACAGTAATACACAGAGATTATTGTGCACAGAGAAGTTAAAGCATTGAAAACATGCTATTGGTGGCTAGGGTCACATACAAATGCACTGAAATATGAAGAAAGATATGTGAATAGTAATAACCAAGTTTTAGTGACTATCTCTAAGGAGAAGCAATGTGACAAGCTGAGAAAATACACAGAACTTTTATATTACAAAATTTAATCTTCTCACTTGAGTTGCATAAATAAGAACATTTCTTGTATTCCTATTTATGCTTTTATTTATGGGCTTAAGCTGTTTGAGAAACTATTTCAAAAAGAAATGATGCACAGTATAAAGAAAATCATTATGTAAATTTGCCTTAAAAAACTCTGTAGTCAGTATATTTCTGTCACTTTGGTTGAATTTTTTTCCAATTTTTGTTTTCTTTTCGCTTTATACTTTTAGAAATGTCTTCTAGGCAATAGATCTTTCATAACAACTGATTAAGAAGTAATTTGTTATTCCTCATTTCTCCATCTGTTGTATTAGATATCACTGTGACTCAGAAAAAATTCACCCCATACAATGTCTATTTTCAACACAAAGTACCAGGCCAGCCTGATCTCAGCTATTTGCTTTTCACCAAATCATATGTTGCAATTATTTGCACTGTGAGTTTGTTAGTCACAACTTCCTAGGTAGATAAAGACCAGGTATTGTCAGATGCAAACTTTTTACAGAAAATAAATCACTAAAGAATGATTATATAATAAACCAGACCTCACAAAAGGCACATAAGATGTGTTTGTGTGTGCGTGTGCGTGTGCGTGTGCGTGTGCGTGTGTGTGTGTGTTTGTAGAAAGAAATGCTAATATTTATGGACCGTCTTTTCTTGCTAACACTGAAGATAAACTTTGCTATTTTGAAAATCACTTAGCAGATCTTATTAACCCAACATTTTAGTAGAATACTAGATTGTCTGAAAATAAGAACAAACAGTATCTATTATTTTATAAATCTAGAGGTTCTTGGTAATCTACAAATTAGGAAGCCATCTATTCAACATGAAATACTTTATAGGAGAAAGAACCAAATGCCTTCTACATAAGGATGATAAAGGTACATTCAGAGAAAAAGCAGAACAGACTGAAACATGTTGCAGGATATCTAGGGTCTGATCAATGTAGCACAAATCTTAAAAGGTCTTATTAATAAAATCAAACCCAGATCTAGGTATTAGGGTTAAATCTGGAAAATCAGAAAAGCACAACAAGCCACAGACACCTCACCTCACCAATTCCTCAACTTATTCTGTTTCCCCAGACTGGAAGCCTCTGAGTCCTCATCTGGAATGAATCTCAGCTGAACTGCTGCTAAAAGCCTAAAAGCCTAACCAGGTTCTAGTTCCTGGTCCTCACGCCTTATATACCTTTCTGCTTCTTGCCATCATTTCCTGGGATTAAAGGTATGTGTCACCATGGCTTGTTGTTTCCAGTGTGACTTTGAACCCACTGAGATCCAGACGGATCTCTGCCTTCAGAATGCTAGGATTAAAGGTATGTGTGCCACCATTTTCTGGCCTCTATATCTAGTGGCTGTTCTGTTCTCTGACCACAGATAAGTTTATTAGGGTGCACAATATATTGGGGAACACAATACCACCACAGATCAACATGGTAAACTACCTGCCATCACCTGTGGGAGAGAGTGTGTCAGTGTATACATGTCTGCATTATGCTATCTTTAAGTAAAAAGAATACATCACAGATCTGTATGTTCATTAGATAATAATATTGCTCCTTTCTCAAAGTGAATTCTTCTTTATTCTCTTTCATATGCATATTAATAGTATGTGTAAATGTATTTGTTTTAGTGTGAGTCCACTTCAGTTGACAAGATTTCAAATGTAATCACTATCTACCACATATCCAATTGATTTGAGACATAGAGTTTTCCCAATACACAAAAGCAAGAGGCACTTTAGGAGCAAGAGCAGAATATCTAATGCAAAGAGTTCTCCTTAGACTTCAAAAAGAATTATGACATTATAGTTTTATTCTGTAGACTGCATAATAAAAGAAAGATTAAAATACCTTTCTGGACTGTTCCGTGTAGTGTTAACACCATGACAGCGATTCCCTCTATATATGCTTAGCTGAGCAGAAGTAGATGGGGCATTTCTTGTTACCATAGAAGCATGATTAACATACTCATACGTTTTATCTTGAAAATATATAAGAAAGAAGACTCACCTTAAATGGGGCTGGAATCCTGGTCTGAAAGTTTTAACTATTTTAATAAGTCCAAATTTAGAGAATTTTTATAATGAAGAGGTTAAATTTTAGAACAAATTCAAAGCTTACTCATGGCAGAATCACTGAGCTCTTGAAGGTCACATATAAAACATAAAAATCAATTCCTTCCAGAATAGTGTGAACTGGATCTCCACTAGTATGTGTATCATGTCCTGAGGCCCTGTTGTCAAAGAGTAAAATCACAAAGTACAATAATAAAAACAGATAGTACTATGCCAATACAGTAAATAATTCGGTCCTTTTAAAATTTGTAACTGTGCTATGACTTTTTGACATTTTTCTTTTACTTTTATTTTTTCAATTGTAATATAATTATATCATCCCCTTCCTCCCCCAAATCATCACATATATGACTGTATGCCCTCTTTCAAATTCATGGTGTTCATTTTTCATTAATTATTGTGACATGCATATATGTATATACATATATATTCCCAGGTATAAACTCTTCAGTGTGTATATTGTCCCATGCATGGATGGTTTCATGGCTGATCATTTGATATTTGATAACAAATTGATATGCTCTTACCTGGAGAAGACTGTTTCTCTCACTCTCAGCATCCCTTAGTTACTTGTACTTCTTTGTGTAGAGTTGGCTTTCCCCTAATTGATTTTGACATATCTATTGCTGTTGTCTTTATTCAGCTCATGTTTAGGTTTTAAAGGCCTTCTGGTAACTAAAATATGACCAGTGATCTCTTTCCTAGTTTAAGACAAGTCAGCAAAAGGCTTTTTAAAAAACGCTTGAAAGATGGTCTATACAAAATATAACGTTCATAAACAGTCAAGAACTTAGTTACTTGAGCTTCACTCTTGAGCCTCACTCAAGAAAACCACAATATGGAAGAACTCAAAACAGCTTCATTTAAAAAGTTCACTGTTAAAATGAACAAGATTTTAAAACAATCTGAAAAATCTAAAACTGAAATTATACTCTTATATGATCCTTTTATCCCCAAATCTTGAATTTTTAACTACCATACGATCCACAAAAATTTATACCAAGTTACCGTTGACAATGATTCATCCAAAATCATTTCTATTTGCCTTTTTGAGGATTCTGTAAATTTATGTACTTTCTACCAGTAACCATTTTTTTCAACTTTTGTTACTAATATTCTATATCTTTCCAAAAATTCTTTGAATATTTCTTATATAATGGATATAAGAGCTTTTCTCTTACCCCAAAAATTTAGAGTGAGACTTTGTTAGATGCAACATATACAAAGTAATTAAGTATGCAGAACTTATTCTATTACACATATCAATATCTTCCTAGTTTGTTTTTATAGGATATGTATTATAAATTATAGATTCAATTGAGAATAAACTATCATAGAGAAATACTATGTGATACACTCCAGTTATTGTTAATCTATGTACTAATAAAAAGGAATCAGTTACTAGTTGGTGGGAGTACCTATAATTAACATTTATTTTAGATTCTTAAGTATTACATTATTTATACTTAATTGTTATATTCTTGGGTGAATATTTTGGAATGATAACTGTTTTTCATCGTCTTCTATGTTGTGAAGAGACACCATGATCACAGCAGCTATTATAAAGGAAACCATTTAGTAGGGGATGGCTTACAGTTTCAGAGGTTTAGTCTATTGTTATCATGGTAGGGAGCATGGCAGCCTGCAGGCAAACCTGGTACTGGAGAAGGAACTTAAGAGTTCTACATCTGGATGTGCAACAACAGGAAGGAAAAAGACACTGGGCCATGTAGATGTAACCAACTATCTTATTAAATAAGAAAAACAGAGCCGATTCGAGAAGAAAGCCAAGAGGTCAGAACTAAGAGCCTTACCCTTCCTGCTTCAGCCAAGAGAGCTCTCCAAAAGGGAGCTACTTCCTGTGTGTTTGTCTTTATAAAGACTTTCGGTTCTGCCTTCTCATTGGTTGTAAACCCATGCCTCGTCACTGCCTGTCTGTACAGACCTCCAGGTCTTCTATGGTTGGGATTGAGATTAAAGGCATGTGTCTCCAATTCTGGCTATATCTTTTTACACACAGAGATCTACCTAGCTCTGTCTACCAAGTGCTGGGATTAAAGGCGTGCGCTACCACTGCCACACTCTTGCTATGGCTCTAATAGCTCTGACCCCCCGGCAACTTTATTTATTAACATACAATTAAAATCACATTTCAGTACAAATAAAATACCACCATAGGGACAAGGTTGGATCATTGAACCCTCAAAGCCCACCTCCAGTGACACACTTCCTCCAGCAAGGCCACACCTCCTAATCCTTTCAAATAGTCCAACTCTCTGGTGACCAAGCATTCAAATCAAAGCCTATGGGGACCATTCTTATTCAAACCATCACACTATTTTTCTATTAGTTATTTATAAAGAGTTATTCCACACATTTTTCTTAACAAAACAGACTTGGTGATATAAGAATAGCTGAGATTCATAAATTCATCATAAATCCATTATGTACTAACAATGTAGGTAGATTATTAACCATATTCAAAGATCCATTATTATTTATTTATTCATTCATTCATTTATTTTTTTCTTTATTCAGAAAATTTTTCTTCATTTTACATACCAACCACAGATCCCCCTCGATTCCCTCCTTCTGCGCCACCACCAGCCTTCCTCCCCAACCCTGGCAATCCACCTCCCAATTCCATCTTCTGAAAAGTAGAGCCTCCAATGGGGAGTTAACAAAGCCTATTAAATTCAGCTGAGGCAGGTTCAAACCCCTCCCACTGCATCAAGGCTGTGCAAGGTGTCCCACCATAGGTAATAGGGTCCAAAAAACTAGCTCATGCACCAGGAATAGAACCTGATTCTACTGCCAGGTGGCCCCTTAAGCAGACCAAGCTACACATTGTCTTGCTTATGCAGAGGGCCTAATCCAGTCCCATGGAGGCTCCACAGCTGTTGGTCTAAAGTTCATGAGTTCCCACTAGCTTGGATCCATTGTCCATGTAGGTTTCCGCATTATGATCTTAATGCCCCATGATCCCTCTTCTCGTTCTATAACTGAACAGACACTTTGCTACTTGTTGTGGCCCATGGATTACCCTGAACAATGTGGTGTCGTGAAATGAGCAAAATTCTCCACCTCTAACAGTAATTTTAGAAATGTCCACTAACTGTACAGTGATATTCATATCAACCAAGACAAAACTATTATGAGCTATTTTTTATGGTTAATTTTTATTGAAATGAGCATAAACTAAATTTGTGCACTTACAAAATACAAAAATGTCTTTTATATTAAATGTGTTTATTGAAAGTCACTGATAATATATTTGTTTACATATACCACTCTAAGCTTAGTATGGTATATAATGCTAGAGAAATAGCCGGAGCAATTTGATATTGAAGAGACATTCTCAGTATAGTAAAATTAACATCAAAACACAAAAATAGAAGTAAATATAATTATCTTAATATCCTAACTATGTTCATTAAAATTTAGAACTAATTAGAATATAAAAAGATTAATTTTGGAAAGTCATATAATTTCATCACTTATTTCTATAGTGTGAGTATCTGATTCCATAAAAGCAAAGCTTTCTCTTTCAGCGCATGACAACACAACACCAACTCACTTTATTGTTAGCTTTGTTTAACTTCCATTTTAACAGAGAGATGATACCTCTTGAGTTAGACTCCCCACTCTATTAGGTAGCAAACATCAACTAATTTGAGCATAGCACATGTTCATTCTTTTCAGGTGTGGAAATTTTCACCTAGAAATCAGCTAAAGCATGGATAACACATTTCTTGAGAATTTTGAAGATTTCTCATTTTATCTTATTTACCATATGCCCCAAACGTGACATTTCTACTAGAGTAACAACAAAAATGAATGGACAAAACTTGTTGCAGAATGTCATCTGAGGTTCCTTGCAGTGATCACCTTCACTCATTTGCATTATTTGAGCAAGTATTACCTATTTATTCAGCTGAGACATATTGCACTAAGGTATTTTCATGTTTGCCCTAAGAACCTAACATAAATGCACCACTCTTTTTCTGAAAGCCTCCAAATACCCCTTTGTTGAAAATAATCAATGAGAACAAAATGAAAGAGCACGTGCTGAGAAAATTGAGTATGACTTCATAGTATTATTTTGAACTAAAATATATGTAGTAGAAACAAGAAGACATACTTAATCATGTGTGTTCTAGTCGTGTTGTCATGTATGCATATTGCTCAGTTTGTGAAATTAGTCTAATTAGTGAATCCAAAAAGTAATAGTTCTCTAACAGAGTTGTCATGTTTCAATGATAGAAATAATAAATTTTAAAAGTCAGATATATTTTTCTATTTTTTTTAATAATAAAAGTAACATATGAATATGGTTGAAATAGCTGCACCATAAAAATGAATATGCAACAAGTACAAATATCCTCACCATTTCTGGCTTTATTCCCACAGGTAATTCTTTTTAATAGTTTACATGTATTATCATAGAAAAATCATGTGATATAGAGTCATGTTGTACATGGATATTCATATTTGAACAAATGTGATAGTTCTGTCCATTTGCACATCTTGCTTTTATGGGTTCTGTAATATAAAACATTTTTAAAATTGTGTTAAATATATGGGTACACTTAGTTGAAACATTATGCTAATGATATATGCTATATGATATTATATAGAGACTATATGTGTAAAATACTTAGCCAAAATTTTAATGAGATATATTTTGTTTCCAGTTTTTGTTACTACAAGTAATACTTCAATAAACATGAAGTACATATTACTAAACCATAAAAATATAGTGTAAAGGAGTGACAAGTTCTGGTAAACATGATTTCAAATTTTCACTTCAAACTTTTGCCATCTTTTCCACTGCTGCAACAAGAACAAAAATGGCTTTGGAAACTCATTTTCTTAGAATATGTGGTTAAGGGTTCCGTTCTCAGCTCTTGCATGGAGACTCACAACCACGTGTAACTGCAGTTCCAGGCATCTGAGGCATCTTTTGATCTTCTCAGTCTTTTCATGAACATACATATACCAAACACATACATATAAACTTAAAAATAATAAACAAACATTTTTTTTGAAAATTAAAATGCAGTTAAATCTATTTCTTAAACTCAAAAAGTTAAGACAGAAAATTTAAGACATTTTGATATTATCTTCAGGATATAAAACAAAAGAAGAAATAATTTTCGACCATATCTATTAATTTACTAAGAATTGTGAGTTTGTCATATTATAAATAAGACCCATTTTCAATTTGCACCACCACCCTAGACTATATATATAGAGAATCTGCCTTCCAAACTGCTGGAGGTAAGCATGGAAATTCCTCTTCTGTCAGCTCCCAGTCAGTGATCTTCCTTCAAGGAACAGAACAGCAGGGTTTTGCATCTTTATTTTCTACTGAAGAGAATAAGTTCTAGGCAACTAAAAAAGAAAATGAGTGTTTTCGGGCATCCTGTAACTCAAAGACAGGAAGTCTACTTTCGATGTAGCAGTGCTCTAAATTACGTTTTGTGAAGGTTCAATGAAATGAGAAATAAGTTAAAAAAATCCCCAAACTACCTCCAACCAGGAAGCACCCACTGGGAAGAAATATTATGGAATTTCAGATTTGTAAGGAAGAACAATATGTTTATGTATATAGTTAAATTTGTTACCAAACAAACATATATTGGTTTAGCAATAAGCCCTGTAAAGTGGGAAACACTGAGAGGTTCTACAAGACAGTAATTTTAATGTCTATTTTCCACATCTTCCAAAATTATGAGAAATAGAAAGAAGAACACATGTTCCATTCCACGCATTAAAAATTAAATAAGTAAAAGTAATATGTTAAATGCCCATAATAGATGTAAGGTGTTACATTTGAGTAGACTTCTGAGTTATGTGTTTGTGTGTGTGTGTTCATAACTGTATAGTTCCCAACTTTACTGAAAAATCTGAAAGAAATTTTTTAAAAATTAAAAGCAAAAATCACCCACCACTGTTTTTCCCCCTCTGAAACTACAGAAAGCAAAAGCTGGCACCAAAACCTAAGTACACAAATTCTTCAATAAGAATCCTTTATCAAAAACAAACCCTATTTTTTTAAAAAAGTAAAGTCCAGTTAGATGGCTAAGCAGAAATGAGAGCATCTCACCAAGTCTGGGGACCTGAGATTGATCCATGGAACTCAAATTTTGGAAGGAGAGAAACAACTCCTGCAAGTTGTCCTCTGACCTCCATGCTAACCCACTAACAAACAAATATATGTAACAATTAAAAACAAGTACATTCCTTAACAAATAAAATACTAGGAGTAACATTCCATGACTTCCTTTGGTTTTTGAGAGGGTCTTGTTACTTATTATAGTCTGGCTTCAATGAACTCATTGTCCCATGACTCAGGCTTCTTCATAGTAGGAAGAAATTTTATGCTGGAAGACTTTTTTTTTTTACAAGAAATACTGCAGGAAATCTTGGGTTCAATGAAAATTATCATATATAGTAATTTAATTCACATACAAAAACAACAAAAGAGCCAGTAAAGTTAATTATGTAATTATAAAAGTAGTCAAAGCATATCACTTCATTTATGCACAGTGTATTGCTGAATCCATAATACATACAAATATAATATATTTACCAATAATAGCAGAGTGGAAATGAGCATGCAAAATCTATATTGAGTTAATGAAATTACACCAGACATTAACTCTAATGCACAAGAAACATGAAAGAAACAAAGATGAAAAATAGAATGTAAATGTAACAAAAGCTATGAGTTGTTCTCTTTTCTTCTCATTGTGTTTCTTTAAAAGTCATAAAGTCACATAAAATAATAATTGTAAGAATGTATCATCATATTATTGCTTATCCTATATGAAGAGATAATGTTTTGCAGTAAGAACACAAACATGAGGAAAGGAAGGCAATTATGATGTAATATTTCTTTATATAATAGGAATTAATACAAATATAGAGTATCATAAGTTAAAACAAATATAGTAAAACAGAGAATTAACATAAAAATGCAAAAAACCCCTGAGAAATCATTAAAGCAATCAAAATGCCACATTAGAGAATATTAATTCAACTTAATAAAACATAATGCAAAAGAGAAAGGGAGAAAAAGCTGTCAGGCATATTTTAACAAACAAAAGTTGACTTGCAAATCCAATAATAATTATAGTATCTTATTTGAAGAGAATACATATTTCAATCAGATGTCATTATCAGGCTACATTTTACAAATGATTTTACATACGTTTTTTTCAGACACCCATTTTATTTAGGTCAAAGGTAAAAAATGGTTGATGGTAAATGGTTAAAAAAGTAATACCTAAAAATTGTAGTTATAATTTCTGAAAATATCCACTTATCATTACAAAATAATGGCAAAAGAAATGGAGATACCTGTTAATCGGGTCTTCAGAAATACAAGCCAGTGATGAAGGCAAAATTAATCAATTCAGTAAGACCTGAAAAGTAAAATACAAATGTCTATTAGTTCCTTTTGACTCATCATGTTCTTCAAGCATTCTGTTCCTTTGATGATTGGCTGTCCAGTTGTCATATACGTCATTGAATCATTTCAGAATAGAGCAGGAAAGAAATTCTTTTCAAATGTACCTGGGTGGTTTTCAAAGTGAACCAAAGTGTATCACAAAAGGACGTGATTCAACAGGTTTAAAACGTCTAAAATAATACAAAGAATGTTCTATGGCCATAGCAGAAAGAATACCAGCAGGCAGGATAAGGAATAAGTAAAGAAGACCAGGACAAGGAAAAAGTTAGAAGTAAGTTTTAAAATGTGAAAATTTGTTTTAAATACACACACAAACTTTCAAATAACAAACTGATAAAAGAGAAATTAGTGAATGCTTAGGTGTGAATAAAAATGAAGATGCAACATGTAGTGCTTATTGATGCAGCTAAAACATCATTCAAAGGGAAATTTGTAGTAGAATGTCTTGTATTTAAAAAGCTAATTAGTCGCCGGGCGGTGGTGGCGCACGCCTTTAATCCCAGCACTCGGCAGGCAGAGCCAGGTGGATCTCTGTGAATTCGAGGCCAGCCTGGGCTACCAAGTGAGTCCCAGGAAAGGCGCAAAGCTACACAGAGAAACCCTGTCTCGAAAAACCAAAAAAAAAAAAAAAAAAAAAAAAAAAGCTAATTAGTCACTGTATTAGATATTTATTCTGTTTCTGTGATAAACACAGTGACTAAAAGCTAATTTAGGAATTAAAAGACTACTTTCAAAAGAAACAATATAATCCCTAGGAAACACAGTGATTTAATTGGACTAGAAATTAACACTGCCATCCAGCCACATTGGAGGCTCTGTGAGTATAAACCAGCAATCGGAGAAGAAATATACTGTGCTGAGTACAGTAAGTCTGATTACTGAGAGGGTCATTAAGTTAAAATTGGACAATGAAAGTAATGAAGAGACTATGTAGAATGCAGGAGACTCCTTAAGGTACCTTCAATAGCACCATGACCTATGACTTAGCAATAGAAAGCCATAATCATTTGAGGCAGGGTTAGTAAGGTCTTACATACTTTGTAAATAAAAGTTTGAGCACTTGATATCATGAATGAGCCATATGTGACCAACATGTTTGCTGATATATAGGGGAGTGTAGACTATTTAGTGAAAAAGAAGATAGTTACAAATAACTATTTCAGTCATATGAGCAGTAACAGAAATAATGATGTATAGTTCTCTCATATTTCATATTTGGGCTTATGTTCATGTGTATGATATCTTTTTATTTTCATCTTTTATGTTATTATATTGCCATAAAATATGGTAACTTTTTATTATAATATTGAAATATTGGTAATTTTAACCTGTACCTTTAAAGCACAGTATACAAGGAAGAGTAAACTATTTCTCTTTGGAAAGGGAAAAGTTGATCCATTCCTGTTAGTGTAGAGTACTTGTATCCTGCAAATTGGAAGTCGGACTTTATCATTGGTATTATTTGGAAGTGAAATATGGGTTTAGGATATATACAATAAGTTGACAAGGAGTGGATGCTAATGATTCAGTAATGTTTGTCAATTCAGCTAAACAATAATGCTCAGAAATATAATGAAATGATTCTAGATTTGTCAGTGAAGAAAACTTTTGGATAAGGTTAACATTTGTAATCAACTGACTTAAGAGAGTACTAGTATCAGTAGGAGGGCTCCTTTCCAACATTCAAAATGTAAAGATGTTAAGGGTCCGAGATATCCTACAGTGGAATGAAATCAATTCCAAGACTGTAACAAAAATTCTGAATTTCTTGAGTTTTTTTTCTCATTTTAAGGAAACCTTAAAGATTACAAGATCAATATTAATGTTAAAATCTGGACTGCTGGAACAGCTTATACATTTCACATTGCTGTCATTCATTGCTATTTTAGATAATTGTTAAAAGGCTACCTTTTCAAAATTTTTTCTGAATAACTCTGATAGGTTATTATTATTTTTAAAAACATACTTTATGTTATGTATAGCAACACAATTTACATATTAAGTATCACTATAATAGAATGATTTGATGTATTTTTCAAACATAAGGAAAAGGTGAAATTTTTCAGTTTACAACCCTCTCTCTCTCTCTCTCTCTCTCACACACACACACACACACACACACACACACACACACACACAAACACAATGGTTTTATAATCACTTTCTCTAAACAGTTCAGTGTGACAAATGTATTGAGTGATTAGTCCTATATAATTCCTTAATTTAAAACCTGAAATGCTTAAAATACTAAAGGAAATAATGGGAAATGCTATTCAAGATATTGGGGTAGGCAAGAATTTTCCAAACAGAACTCCAGTAGCACAGGAACTAGAACCATGAAACACAAGGTGGGGCTAAAGAAACTTAAGAATTTCTGCACAGCAGAAGAAACCATCAACAGAGCAAACAGACGGCCAACAGAATGGGGAAAATTTTACAAGCTATACTTCACACAAAGGTTAATATTCAGAATTTAAAGATCTAATGCAAACTTAAACACCAAGTAAGCACAACTGCCAAACAGCAAATGCCCTGGGAAATTAACCGTTTTGAAAGGAAGAAACATAAATTGTCAATAGCTATTTTTAAATGGTTCCAAATTTTTAGTTATCTGGCATATGCAAATTAAAACTAATTTCAAGTACCATCTCACCACTTTCAAAATGGCTATTATCAAGAAATTTGATAACAAATGTTGGAGATGATGGGCAAAGAGAACTTATTACTCACTGTGGTTGGCAATCAAAATTAATACAGCCATTATGGAAATCAGTTTGAAGATTCAACAAAAACATAAAATATACAACTATCATGTGACACAATTGTACCACTCCTGGGTACATATCCAAAGGACACTATTTCCTCAAATAGATATGTTCTTCCACGTTCACTGATGCTCTTTTTCTTGTTAGTAAGGGTATGTAAATTGCTTACATGTCCATTGAGTGAGGAATGTTTGACAAACACATGATATATATGTACAATAGTGTTTTATCCAGCTATAAAGAAAAGTTATGAAATTTCCCAGAATGTGGGTAGAACATTTAATATTGGTTTTGAGTGATGTAACCCATATCAAAAAAGAAAAGCACAATGCAATTTTTCTCGTATGTTGATGCTATCTTTGAATCTCTAGATATGTGTGTTTAAATTGTATTGCCATAGCAGCTGGGAATTTAGTAAGGAACTATGGGTCAGGTAAAGATTTCAAGGAAAGTGAGGTAAAACCCCTAGCACATTTTTAAGTCAGAAGGCTTTACCCTGCATTGATAATTCAGGGTTTTTGCTCTAATTATATTTTGTAATGATATTTATGCATAAAATACAAATTTTCTAATACTATATAGTCACTATATGAATATTTAATATGTATCATATGAGGCTTAATACAGATATTAACAATATTTGGTTAAAATTTGATATTGTTTGAAGAAAACAAATTATTGTTCTATTAAAACTATAAATATTTAAATTAACATGGAAAATCACTGACATCTATATATTATAGAAGTTAGAGGTTGAAATAGCAACAACATTTTGTCCTATATACAGATTATATAATTGTATTGTTCAGCTTCTTGTTTGTAAGAAAATACCTGAGACAGTCAGCTTCTAGAGAGAAATTATTTGCTTTACTTTGTGGGTTTGGAAATTCCAGTTGTAATAATTGGTTCCATTGTATGTATTCAAGTAGTACATCATTTCAGGTAGTACAACATTTATGCTTCAAGAGCACATAAATGTGAATGGTAAAAATGGTCAGAAGTTATAGGAGGAATTTGAAGGAAGGAAGGAAGGAAGGGGGTGATTTTATCAAAGCACATTATATGCATGTGTGAAATTCTCAAACATTAAAAGCAAAAGCAAGAGTGAAAACAAAGTTACAAATTTTGTCCCTCAGGTTAGAAACAATCAGTATTTTGCTATCAAATATTGTTCCTTTATATGGATTTTTTTTCATAGATTTTTGTTATAAGGTTGAGAAAATTTCAATCCATTCCTAGTTTGTTGAATCTTTTTACCATAAGTGGCTACGGAATTTCATCATTATCATAAGTAGTAGCAGCTGTCCACTTGACACAAACATAGAGCCACTTGGGAAAAGGGAGTGTCAACTGAAGTATTGCCCAGATTAGACTGACTTGTGGCCACTCTGAAAGGCATTTTCTTAATTGCTAATTGATATGGGAGAGCTCATCTCACTGTTGATCATGCCATCCTTAGGCAAGTGAGCCTGAGTTTTATTACAAAGATAGCTGAGCAAACCCTGGAATTAAGCCAGTAAGCAGTGTTACTCCATGGTCTTTGCTTCTACTTCTGCCTTGAATTCCTACCCCGTTGTCTCTTGACCACCCTTTGCAACCTGTAAGTCAAATAAACCCTTTCCTCCCCAAGTTGATTTTGTTCATACTGTTCATCATAGTACCATAAAGCAATCCAGAACAGAACAGATTTCCCCTTAAAATTTTAAAATGATACTCTTTATTTTTTCAATTGTTTTTGTTCTACAAATATGTTATGCTATGTCCATTTCCTAATGTTTATATACTCCAAGGATTCTACTTCCTTTATGACCTTTTGAGCAATTCTCATCACTGAAATTGTGATATTCAAGTTTTCAAACATGATTGCTAAGTTTTTTTTCTATTCATGTTAATCTATACTTAATATACATTGGGCTTTGATTTTAAAAGGATGAAGATCGATTTAACTGTTATATAATTCAGATGGGCGTGCCCCTTTTTCCCAACAGTATGCCTAATAGCAATTTTCTTTTGACATATTAATATTTATAAAGCTATTTCCACATCATTTGGCTATTGTTTTCATTCATATTCTTTTCACTCAATCCTGTACTTCAACCTATCTCTATCTTAGAGGCTAATGTGCATCTCTATGTGCTGCTTTAAATGGGAATGTTTCCCATAGGCTCAGATGTTTGAACGTACTCATTCCTTAGTTAATGAAGCAGTTTGGGGAGGTTTAGCAAGCACAGCCTTCATTGAAGAAGTATGTCGCTGAGTGTAGGCATTGAGGTTTCAAAAGACCTGGGAAATTTCTAGTGTGATCTCTGCATCCTGTTTGTGATTTGAGATGGGAGTCCTCAGCTCTCAGCTTCTAGCCACAGTTGCCATGCCTGCATGTTGTCACACCTTCCCTCTATGACAGTGATAGACTCTTATTCTTCTAGAACCATAGTAAGCCCCAAATAAACTCTTCCCTCTGTAAGTGGCTTTTGGTCATGATCTTTATCACAGTAATAAAAAAGTAACTAAGACACTGCTATATTTTTTTTCTTTTATTAGTTCTCTGAGAGGATTTTATTCATTTATTTGTTTATTTATTTTTATTTATTCTTCTCTCATATATTACCTCCTGACTGCATTTCCCCTCCTCCCTATGCTCCACCCAGTCCCTCTCTCTCACCTCTTTCCCTAGATCCATACTTTCTCCATTTCCCCTCAGAAAAGTGCAGGCCTCCCAGGAATATCAACCAAATATTGCATAACTAATTACAGTAAGACTAGATACATGCCCTCATATCAAGTCTGGACAGGAGGGACCAGTAGGAAGAAGAAGGTCTTAAAAGCATGCAAAAGAGTCAGAGACAGCCTTTGCTCCCACTCTTAAGAGTTTCACAAGGACACCAAACTACACAACCATAACAAATATGCAGAGGACCTAGGACAGACCTATACAGGTTCTCTGATTGTCAATTCAGTCTCGGTGAGCCACTCTGAGTCCTGCTTAGTTGATTATATTGGCTGTATTCTTGTGGTGTCCTTGACCCCTCTGGTTCCTACAATTCTTTCTCCCCATATTTCACAGGATTCCCGGAGCTCGACCTAATGTTCATCTGTGGGTCTGTGCATCTGCTCCTATCAGTAGCTGGATGAAGCTTTTCTGATGACAATTATGCTAAACTCTGGTCTATTAGTAGAGCAGAATATCATTAGGAATCATTTCATTGACTATTTTCTTTCTTTTTTGCCAGTAGTTTTTTATTCTATCCTAGGTATCAGGTTCCTGGCCATCCAGGCAGTGTATGGAGTAGTCTCCTTCTTGTAGTATGAGTCTCAAGTTGGACCAGTCATTAATTGGCCAGTCCCATAAGTTTTGTGTCACCTTTACCCCATCATATATTTGCAGTCAGGACAAGTTGTAGGTTAAAGGTTTTGTGGCAGGATTGGTATGCCAATCCCTCTACTGGAAGCCTTGCTTAGTTACAGTAGATGGCGGGTTCAGGCTCCTTATGCCCCATTACTAGGATCGATAGGATGAACATAGTAAAAATGCCAAAACAATTTACAGATTCAAATCAATCCCTATCAAAATTGAACACACTTTTATTTTGTCTTGTGAGACAGGGTTTCTCTATGTAGCTTTGGAGCCTGTCCTGCAACTCACTCTGTAGACTAGGCTAGGCTCGAACTCACAAAGATCCTCCTACCTCTGCCTCCAGAGTACCCAATACACTACTTTACAGAACTTGAAAGAACAATATTCAAATTCACATAGAAAAACAAAAACCCAAGATAGTTAAAACTGTCCTGTATAATAAAAGAACTTCCAGAGGTATCACCATCCCTAAATTTAACCTGTGCTACAGAACAATAGTAATAAAAACTGTATGCATTGTCATAAGAACAGAAAGGTTGATGAATGGAAGCAGTTCAAAGACCCAGGCATAAATCTTTTGACAAGGTGTTTTGATCATATTCACCTTCCCTTACCTAACCGTTTCTACATCCATTTTCCAACACAAATTTGTTGCTTTTTCTCCTATCAATAGTAGAATTCTCAGAGATATGTCTTTCCACTGGACTGTGGTCAGGTAACCAGGTTTCACTTTTAGTGAAAACTGATCATTTCTCTACCAGTAGCTAACAGTTGTCTATAGCTCCTTATCCAGATGTAGAATTTCATATTTGTTTATTTGCAAATTCATTTTGTCATAATCTGACTTTTGATTACAATCTTCAGCTCATTTACAAATCATGTATTGTATTTCCCTCCTCTAATTCTTTTATCCAATTTTGTACTAGACAGATATATCACAGTAAAGTATTTTAATTGAGTTTTCATTAATGATATTCTTGTGATTAAATTAGTTTCTTTTTTTTTTCTGGCTTTTCAAGACAAGGTTTCTCTGTGTAGTTTTGGTGTCTGTCCTGGATCTCACTCTGTAGACAAGGTTGGCCTCGAACTCACAGAGATCTGCCTGCCTCTGCCTCCCGAGTGCTGGGATTAAATGTGTGTGCCACCACAGGCCAGCTCTAAATTTGTTTTCTTTAAACTGCTCTGAAAGCTTCTGATCACATTTTATTAAAAAATGTTTAGTTAACAATAATACCAATTCAATGTTTACATTATGTAGCTATTTTTTACAGCAGATGAATTTCTTTCTGTGCTCATTTCTGCCATTATGACTATGTAAATGCTATAGTTGTACATTAGAAGTCCATAGAAACACAGTTAAGTATTTATTAAATAACAGTTACAAATAAACTTACATCTATACTGACTTCTATGGTTACTGTTACTGCTACTCATTATTTTCTCATGAGTTGTCATCCTATGATTTGTTTCAAATTATCTAGGAATAACATTTTGTTATCTCTTATAAGTATTGCACGTGACTGACAAATTCCTTTCTTTAAGAATTTTATAATACATTTATTTGTGTGTGGGGGGGGAGAAAGTGGGAGAGAGAGAGAGAGAGAGAGAGAGAGAGAGAGAGAGAGAGAGAGAGAGAGAGAGAGAATCGAATACATACCACAGTACACATTTAGAAATTGGAGGTTGATTGTGCCCTTCTACCATGTGGGTCCTAGGTATCAAACTTAGGTGATCAGGTTTAAGAGCAAAAATCTGTACCTGCTAAGCTATTTTGTTGGCCTTCTACTAACAACTAGTAATGGATTTTTGCTTACTTTAAATATCATGTTTTTTTTCCCTTAGTTTATCCAGTAGTGTTCTTCTGGCTATAGAATTCTTCAGTACTAATATTGTGTTTTTCTCTACTATTTGAATATACCCTCACCCACCCTTTTGTATATACTGGACAGTTGGTCTGAGCTTAGTCAGGACTCCTCTCTGTTTACCTATACTTAAGAAGTCTAATGAATCTGGTCATTTTCTGAGACTTTCTGAAGCTATTTTTTTTTTACTTCCTATCTTAAGGAGCTTCTCTAAAAGATGAATTGTTTTTCTTACTCTTTTCTTACTCTTAAACTGTCCTGTGTCTTAATGATGGAGGCTTTGCCTTAGTGGAAATTTCTTTAATACATCCTAATTCAGAATTTTCATGACATTGTCTTTTCATACTTCAATCATGACTTTTAAGTCTTTTCAAAATAATTATAAGTAACTTTGCTTTATTCTGCTAAATTCAAAATTTGTGTGCTTCTAAAATACGATGTCTATGGATTGATTGTTTATAACCTATTTCTATGGTTTTAATATTTATAATTAAATTGTTTTAAATAATGTGAAGTGTAACCTTGAAAACTGTATCTTTATTTTTAAGTTTGCAATGTTTCTTACTGCTCACTGCTGCTAGTGTTATTTATTTTGATAATTTGCTTGAATTCCCATAATTGTTCATATATTATTTTTAAGATACTTTAAATTGGTACATTTTATACTCTTTTTAAAGCTTTTTCTGTATGATAGAGCATATCCGTAATACTCTTCAAATTCAATACTCCTTAATGTGACTCATATTATTAATACACTTTAACACTTTTAATGAATTATTATTTAATTAATTTTAAATTCATTTCATTTTTTGCCAGTGTATGGCCTGAAAGTCAATAAGCAGTAAAAGATTGAGTATTCCATTATGTTTTTTGGGGCAAATTTTCAAACATGAACATATCTTTAGGCTTCTAGATATGTAGAACTTTGCCAAAAATATTTGAAATTACTGTAAGGACATTGAAAATTTTGATCAAGTTATTTTTCTGGGAAAAAATGGTGTTAAATTCAAGCAACTGTAAGGTAAAACATTTGGTGCTTCTTAGGTTCCAAATACACTCTGGAGGCAAGGCCTTACCATGGAACTCTAAGTCCAGAAACGTAAGAGTCATACCCTATAAATGAGACATGTCCAGGGAGCCACCAGCAGTTTATATAACAACAACACTTTGGTGATTGTGTGCTGAGGTACTCAATCATATTATGGCTGTGAGTAGGATATGTTTTGTTTTTCATCTGATGTAGTTTCCTAGAAAGTATTACAGGAAACCAGGTGACAATCTGACAATGTTAATGTTTCCACAAATTTTCTTAAACATTTTTTTTCTGAAATAACTCTTAAAATGTTTGAAAACTCTTATATAGTTCTGATAAAGTTAATTTTGAAAACATTTGATAATGCTTATAGTGCTTAATGTGGATGGACTTATTTTTCCCCTTTTTTGTGTTGTAATTACTGAGGTTGTACCTCCTAGCCTTTTCACTTGAGTAACTCATGTTCAGTTCAAATACATAGAACATTATTCTTCTCTAGATAGTTATTTGATAGTTATGCCTCTCTAGATACTGTTTCCACTCCTCTTCACCATTAATCACCTTTATCATTAAACTTTATGTTCCATACACTTATTTAGTCACCACGGTAAAGATTCTACCCTTTCTGTTTCAATCTATATAGGTAAGAACACTTCAGACATGAAAGAAATATCAATCGTAACGTTGCCAGTAAATCAACATTCCTTTCATTTCTTATCTCAAGTTTCATATACACGTGGTTCAGTTCATTTCATTGCAATACTAGCCTCTCTTTACATAGGTATCACCTAATTTTAAATAGATACAACAAAACAAAATGAAGCCCAATATCTGAATAAAATGTACTTAATGATAATGGCCTGACAGAGTTAAGAGACTTATTTTGGGGAAATAAATTAATTTAAATGCAATCTCTTTATTGTGTGTTGGGCATGGCATAAAAATAAGATACAGAAGGAAGAAATTATCTTAATCTAATAAAAAGTAAATTCCCAAACCTGCACATTATATCGTAGTAAACTATTTTTTAGGTAGAGAAAAGGGATGTCTTGCCACACTTATGTTCAACATTCTACAGTGAGTTCCAGATAGTAGATAATTAAAACAAAACTTAGGAAGGCAGAAAGTTGAGCAGATTAAGCATGAAATTCCTTTTTCTTTTCTTTCTTCCTTCCTTTTTTTTTTTTTTTTTTTTTCGAGACAGGGTTTCTGTATGTAGTTTTGTGCCTTTCCTGGAACTCACTCTGTAGCCCAGGCTGGCTTTGAACTCACAAAGATCCACCTGGCTCTGCCTCCTGAGTGCTGTGATTAAAGGCATGCACCACCACTGCCCAGCATGAAATTCCTTTTTCTAAGATAATAGAAGTATTCTGTATGTGAGGGTAGCAGTGAAACTGCATATCTGGCAATATATCTGTAGAAAAAGAAAAACTATAATATAGCAAAGTGTGAAGGCACAAACAGAGAATCTCAATTTATGTAAAACAAAATCAAATAACAACAACGAAACACTCAGTAACTCCTATAACTACAGAATAAAACAGGAAATGTGTCTTAATTGTATTAAAAAATAATTAAGGTAATTTCACTGAGGAAAGGAATGATACTGTACTGAATTAATGAAGGAAATAAGTATAGATAATTAAACAAAAACCAAAGGAATTGTTCTAAGAATCATATTCTAGAGAAGAAAAGTATTTACCATAAACTTATGGTTCAACTCTTTACCACCACTGTTTTTCTATACTAGCATTGATAAAATAAGTACATTGAGAATGAATAATAAATATCTCTCAAAGGTGGAGATTATCAAGGGAGAACAGCTCATATAGTTCTTGTGATACTTGGTTACAATTGATAAAATTATAAATGCACAGTAAGCTCAACATATTTTACATATAGAAATGTTGTAGGTATGTGCATGTAAACAAAAATTAGCAGGTATATATATATATATATATATATATATATATATATGTGTGTGTGTGTGTGTGTGTGTGTGTGTGTGTGTGTGTGTGTGTGTGTATACATATATATACACATTATATATATATATATATATATATATATATATATATTTTACAGGTCAGTCTTATAACTTAGAAAAATAGTGACCCATATAAATGAGCAGAATCAATTTCTAAGAATATTTTCCAATTATAGGAAAGAGAAGCCCGGCAAGTAATTACTGATTCTCCAAATGGCATGTATCTTGTTCTGCCAGAAACAATGATCAAAAAAATAAAAACAAAATTCAGTATCATTGCTGAAATGTCAAAACTCTGCAGGAGCCACCCAAAAACCTCCCAATGGCCAAAGTAGTAAAAACTTTAGAAATTATACAAGAAAGTATTGAGTTATCATCCAAAATATGAAATAAATACCAGGAATTTACATAGACATAACTAACTAACTAAAGTAAGTAAGTAAGTAAGTAAGTAAGTAAGTAAGTAAGATTGAAAAATCTTTCAGTGAATTTTGTGCTAATTCTTCCTATCTCAATCAGGTAGAACAAATTAGTTATCCTTTGGCTATTCTTTCTAGTGTGAAATGAATAGTTTGACTTATTTGTGAAAAATACATTACACAAAGAAAAGGAAACAGTGACTTCATAGTGTAATGAGCAGGTGACCTTATCCAGGTGATCAAGGTAAATAATAACAGTGACCATTCACATTTGTTGGCATTTACCCTGGATATAAGAGAATGGTGCTTACTTGTATCATCTTCATCCTTCAAAACATACATATTATGTAATCACAAGGGAAATGCCATATTGTGAAATGTCAGCTTACAAAATATCTGTCAATTATTTCTGAAAATTCAAATTCGTCAAAAACAAGAATAACATGAGAGTGTAAAGAAACCCAGGGAGAAAACAAGATGAAATAGTATTGATAACATCTTGAGATTTTAGAAAAACTAAATAAAATGAGTAATATATGGACCTTAGCTATTAATGATATATTAATTCTGTATCCCTGATTTTAACAAATGTACTATTACTTATCATGTCTACTA
Organism: Peromyscus eremicus; assembly: GCF_949786415.1. Taxonomy (NCBI): domain Eukaryota; kingdom Metazoa; phylum Chordata; class Mammalia; order Rodentia; family Cricetidae; genus Peromyscus; species Peromyscus eremicus. The sequence goes on from NC_081439.1 coordinate 70,940,606, forward strand.
TAAGGCAATAATACATATAGGTTATGTAGGAATTCACTGAGATAATTTCAATCAAAACTGTTCAAAATCTTAAAAATCATTAAATGTTAAACAAATTATGAACTGATTTTTGGGTAGAAGGATAACCACTGCTTTTTTTTTTATTACCACATTGAAATGATTTTTGTCAACATCTTCTAAAGTTGAAAGCATTTGCCTGTAGATGAATTTCTAAACAATATTACTAAATAAGAAACACAGAGCCAAATATAGGGGTGAAAGCTGTAGAGATCAAAAATATATTGATAGCCTCCAGCTAACCTTACTCACCACGCCGCCCCCCCCCCCGTAGCTTCCCCTGAGAGAACCAGCTTCTTCCTGTCTAACCTGTACTTTTATTGCCTTGCTGTTCTGCCTTCTCATTGGCTCTTGGCCCAGCCACCTCATTTCCTTCTCACTGCCTGTCTGTACAGACCTCCAGGTCTCTATGGTTGGTACTGGGATTAAAGGCATATGTTACCACACTTGGCTGTGTCCCTGACCACACAGAGACTCTGCCTGCCATGTGATCAGGTTAAGGGCATGTGCTACCACTGCCTAACTTCTGTTTATGGCTGGCTATGACCTCTGATCTCCAGACAAACTTTATTAACATACAAATAAAATATCACCACATTTCGGTACAAATAAAATATCACCACATTTACCAATATTGTTAGTGAGTATTATTAAAATAAAATGAAAACATTTTTCCATATAAAAATGTACAAATGATATTTATAGTAAGTTTATTTATAGTAGCCTAAAAATGAGAAAAAACAAATGTTTACACCATGAATAGACAGATAAATAAATGTTATCAGCATATTATCAAACAAAATTTACCTCCATATATGCTTTAAGATCATAGACAAATTCCAAAAGATAAATTTTAAATAGGATAAATAAAAAATAAAATATATATTTCATGATTAAATTTAGGAGACACTATATAAAAGCTATACTAAAAAGACAGAAAACATGAAAAAATTTTCAAGGCATAAATGAGCAGGTGGTGTCTTGCTAAATAGGCTAGCCTGAAGGCCAACATTGGTCCTGCCTCCAACTCGCAAATACTAGGATCCCAAGCTTGCAACACCACCACATAGGTTACATGCTGCTTTTATGAAATTTATGTAAGTGTACATGTTTGCTCAAATGCAGATAACTATAAAACTAAACATCTAATTAATGACAATTAAACATGCCTTTAATTGTCTTAATATTTTTCTTTCAGATATGTTGGAATAAAATAATACTGGATATTTATTGTCCAAATGTGGTCATACTAATTGTGTCACTACTTTATCATAACATTTTTTAATATCGCTATGTAGCCCTCCCTAGCCTGGAACTCATTATGTAAACCAGTCTGATGATGCATTCACAGAGATCCACCTGCCTCTACTTCCCAGTGACGGAATGAAAAGCATATGCCAATAGACAACTCTGCTTGTATTTCTTTTCTTAGATAAATCTAAACACATGATTTCTGTTGCTATTGAATTGATATTTTACACTGTAACTTACAATTGCCAATAAGTGATCTTTTAATTTTTCTATAGGTTGACTCTGGTAAACAATCTATTTTAAGCATAATACATATTTATGGATTATTTGGATGTTCTAAACAATTCAGAATTATCAGATTTTACATGCTTTATTACTTGTTGATAATGAGTTTTACAGCACAGATGAAGTATTATTGAACACATTTGTCATGTTACTGATTTTAAGTCATATGTTTTTACCAAACTCACAAAGATGTTTTCTGAGATTTTTGACAAATATATGTTATGAATTTATAAAAAGCCCTTTTATGAGGCTGTAGAAATGACTCAGTGGTTAAGAGCTCTTGCTGCCTTTGCAGAGGACCTACATTTGGTTTCCAGCACTCACATGATGTTTCACAACCTTCTCTAACTCCAGTCCCAGGGAATTTGAAGAAATCTTCTGGCCTCCATGGGTATCAGGTACACAAATAAATACAGACAAATATTTACATATACAAAATTAAAGTAAATGAATAATTTTTAAGAGCCTTTCTATTTTGAGAAACTTTTTTTTTCATTTTCATTCATATAAAATTCTAGTCCATGTTTATTATTATTTGGTAGGGTACTCCTTAATGTTTCTCCTCATATTTTTGAAGCCATTATAAATGACTCTAATTAAATTATTTCTCAGTGTGAAGTTTTGTCTGTATTTTCTAGATATTTTTCGAATGATAGCTGAGTTTTCAGAACCTTATAGTGTTACTTTAGATGGATTCTGTTCTCTTGCTTCTTTTCTTTTTTCTTTTACCTTTATATATATATATATATATATATATATATATATATATATATATATAATTTTTTTTTTATGGCTGGAGAGACAGCCGTGGGTGCTGGGAACCGAACTCTTATATTTTTAAAGGTTGTGAGCCTAGCCTTTAACGGCTGAGCCATCTCTCCAGCCCTATATATATTAATTTTATAATTTGATTTAATTTTACATATCAGTTACAGATTCCCCTGTCCTCCCTCCTCCTCCCCTGCCCTCCCCCCAGCCCACCCTCCATTCCCATCTCTTCCAGATCAAGAACTCCCCTGGGGATTCAGCTCAATCTAGTAGATTCAGTCCAGGCAGGTCCATTCCCCTCCTCCCAGGCTGAGCAAAGTGTCCCTGCATCCTAAGAAAGACACAGGGATCGCCCAATGCCAGAGAAATGGATGAGATCTACATGAGAAAACTGGACGTGAGGGGGGTTAATGAAGGGTTTCTTTTTTTTTTGCTGACTTCCTGCCATTTGTTTGTTTGTTTGTTTGTTTGTTTATTGTTGCTTGAATCTACAGTATTATGTTGTGAATCATACTTGTTTAGGCTGGCAGAGGGGACAGATGATTCAGTCTACCTTGTATCTCTTTGGTTAAAGGAAATGTGGCAACATAAAGTACTTCCAGGGCTATATTCTTGTTTTGGCAAGACCTACCCTATGCATGAACAGTCTTCAAGTGTTTCTGAAAATTGAAAGAAGGTGTCTTCTCTAAAGACAGAAATAATCTTTCCAGAATTTTGACATCTCATGAGTCGGCATATCTTTCAGTGTGACCCAGCTACCGTACTAACATTTGGTGGGCAAAGAAAATTTGTAATATGCAGAAACTGTAGATTATTTTTAAGTCAGGATGTTTTCTGTGCTAAGAATTTTTCTTGGTGTTGGTTTCTGCTTAGCTCAAGGTGAGGGAGGGATGGTTCAGGCCTTGTCTGCCAAGAAAGAATTTCTCTGATTTGGTGATAAAAATGCTTTCCACTGCTATTTCATGGTAATGCTGGTGGAATAATTCTGTGTTATCAAAGGGACTCATGTTTGATCTGAGAAGAATTACCTGTCTGGCATATCCTTCTGTTGCTGGGTTTAGAGTAAATATTTCTTTGTTGAACGTCAAGGGGGATAACACTTCATACTCTCTGCTTTCATGTTAATTCTTTACTTCTGGGATTTTGAACTACTTTGCATTGTCTTACTCTCATATGGAATACTTTTTGAGTTGACTGGGTTGAATTTTTCGTTCTGTGATTTATATTCTTCATTTAGTGCAGGGGAGGGGGAGGAATCACAAAAGTGAAAAAGCTGCAGGAGAGGTTTGACCGAAGTCCTGCAAGCACCTGCAGGAAGGGAAAGGCTTCTCAGAAGGAAAAGCACATTATCTCCTTAGGTAGTTACCTACTCCTCCCCTCTCTTTTACATGTCCTCAAGTGAATGAGGAGGGAGGGGCTAGCCAGGTGATTGACAGGCCAAATTGGATTCTCTCTTCAAAGGAGAATACAAAAGTATTAAATATTTTCAGTAGGTGGAAATATCCATTCTGCACCCAGTGTCAGAGGCAGGGCGTAGAATCTCTTTTTCTGACCTGTAGGAAGTAACTTTGGCTTTAATGTGACTCAACAAAGCCCAGAAAGCTCCATCTTTTTATGTGGTAATTTAAATCCTAAGGAAGAACTTCCCTTTGAAATGTTACCAGGGAAACTGGAGGTAGGTTCCAAGTGCATAAGGGAAGGGTTCTGCAAAATCTCCCAAGCTTGCTATTATCTGATTAGAGAAAAAAAATCGGAAAATAGAAAATGTTCCTCAAGGCTGATCTACTTCTATGACCACCTGTCATTTCTCATCCGTATTTCCCCTACAGCATCCCACATAATGACCTTAGGCTCTAAAGAAGAGATATCTAGGACTACTTTATGTCAGTAGGAAAATATTTAGAGCAGTAATAGGGTTTTTTAAACTCATTGATAGAAGATTCCCCTAGTTGCTGGTAAGAAAAGAAAAAGAAAAAATGTCTCTATGGCTAGGCTTTTTAATCATTCTGGGGAGGGAGACTACACAAAGGAGGCTGTTGGGGTGCTAAGGTCTGTTTTGACCAGTGTTAATCATTTTTAAAAGATGTAAAAGAGTATTTATTTCTTTTAGCTTCTTTGGTGAGAGCACATTCCAAGGGATGCCAAAATATCACCTTTTTTTTCCCTTCCTTCTCCTTCTGTTGTTTTACTTTTTTGAGAATGTATCACCCACTGTAGCCTTAGGTAGCCTAGAATTCCCTATATAGAAGAACATTTTATTTTAATTATAACTGACTATGTAACTATTTCCTCCCAATCTATACATTCTCTCCTGGAAAGAAGCTGGCTAAAAATAAGGAAGCAAATGAAACAAGGCTCAAATAGTAAGCAAAGTTTCCACATTTAAAAGAGTTATAAGCTTTCCCTTAGTCAAGATTATGTGCAAGAGCAATTACTGGGGAGACTCTCAAATGGGAAGACTTCCTTGAAAGTTGTTCAGAAAGCTGCAGCTTTTGGGTGTTTTCAGCTATGGTGGGATAGGTTTTCAGTGAAGTAGTAACCCTTAAAGATATTCATGCTCATCTACATTGTCCCAATCTGTATGCCTATTAATAACAACATTAAACTCACTGATTTGCTAAGATAGCCTTGAATGGAATTGGTTTTGCTCATTCATTTACCTTTTATGTAACATAAACAGACATTTGTTAATTTTCCCTAAAACAGCCACATAACGCATATAGTAATAATATATTTGAATCAAAGAAGGAACTTCAGCATTTATGGAAATACAATTTACCATGTATTTCCAAACTATTTGTAGGTTGTTGGGTTATTACATTGATAGTCATTTCAGAATTTCTTTACTACATAATCATGAATCTGTGTCTCAGAGTGTATACATACTATAAAACAAATACACAAAGGTAATAAAATACCAAACCATTTTTATTGTTATTTATTAATAGCTTAATATTGATTTCCCTGAAATACCTTTGTCAAAGAGCTAGGTAGGCAGCCTAAGCCAGGACAGAGACTTTGTAGGAAACTTGCAAACATGATTGGGTCTGGAGTGGGCAGGTCAATTTACATACCCAGAGTCAGTTTTTAATAGAGGAGAAAAGCATTTGGCAATATTCCAGTGTAACTCATACACAAAAGATAAAGCTTGATAGTATGCTTTAAGCCTGTAGGTTATAGTGGGATTACTGTAAATTTGAGGCTAGTATGATCTATATAGTGGGTTCTAAGCTAGCTAGAGCTTCATAGTTAGACCCAAAATGAAAAAAAAAAATGTGTCATTCAATGAACTGGAAGAAATCTGAAAAAAGTATATAATATATATGGGATAGCACACAGACAGATGGACAGACAGGCACACAGACACGGACACAGACACACACACACACACACACACACACACACACACACACACACACAAATCCAAAACCAGTTAGACCTCTAAGATATACTATAAGGCTAGAATAATGAACACAGCAGACCTTTGTCATTGCAATAACTGGAAGAAAAAATAAATTCCAATAAACTGAAGAAGGAATAAGTGGAATGTGGACCATGTGCATAATGGAATGCTATTTATCACTAAGAAGATCCCAATCCTGTCAATTGTGATATCCTGTTGATACACAAAAGAACGGAGTCCTCTTTTGAGTTCTTAGTCTCAAAAATAAAGGAATTGAAGACTGAATCAAATGATTCCATTGTTCAAATGGAAGTACAAAGATAATTTTGCTTGTACATAAAAGAGAAACTGGAGGGGAGGCAGGATATAAACCTCAGCAGCTGTCTAGACTAAGCAAATGGAGAAGAGAAAAAAAAATCCATGTTATTTCAGCTGATATGAAGGTCAAACGTATGATTGATAAACAGCCACATGGCTGCAGGGCTGGGAATTTAGAGATATAAGAAAATCCAAATATGATCGGGAAAACTCAAAGTGTTAAGGAGGGCATGGCTAGAAAAGAGAAAGAAGTAAAAAATAAGATATTCTAAATTGGGCAGATTTAGAACTCTATGGGGCTTCTGGTCTAGGGGCAGGGTTTCTGAGAAGGAGAAATACAGAATCTCATTGAATAATCACCTCCTATCTCTTCAGCACAGCTTAGGATGAGCTTACCTTCCTACAGATATCTGTTAACTACCATGGTTGAACCAACCCGCCTGAAATGTGAGGCCTCTACACAATCCAGGAAACAAAATCTTTCTACCAGGAGCTTTTTTACTGTAACATGGGTACATTTGCTCTCACAAGGCTATACGAAACAGAAAGATAAGTACCACCTGTTGTCACTCACATGTAAAAACAAAAATAAATTTGATTTTTTATAGAATCAGAGAATATAATAGTGATTACTGGAAACATGGAAGAGTAGAGGCAGGTGGAGTTTGTGAAAAAAATTTGTAATAAATCATAGTTAGAAGAAAGGAATTCCCCTAACTATTTCACAGTAGAGTGATTAGAGAAAAACAGCAATGCACAGAATATATTTAAAAAGTTATTTTGAAAGATTTACTGAAAAAAATGACAATTGTACTACAAAAATACCTATACTAATATGCTACAGAGCTGGGCAGTGGTGGCACACGCCTTTAATCCCAGCACTCGGGAGGCAGAGCCAGGCAGATCTCTGTGAGTTCGAGGCCAGCCTGGACTACAGAGTGAGTTCCAAGAAAGGCACAAAGCTACACAGAGAAACCCTGTCTTGAAAAAAAACAAAAACAAAACCAACCAAACAAACAAACAAAAAAGCTACAGAACCGATTCACTATAAAAATGTGGTAAAAAAAAAATCGTTAACCAAATAATATATAGTTCTTTTTCTCAAATTTTATGTACCAGTTAAAAAACTTCAAATCATATACCAATAGTACAAAGTTTTGTTTTATTTCAAATATTTTATTTTTCCCTTTTTAAAAATATGTGTATTTCCTCAAGGTTATAATATATATTATTTTTATTTAAGTGATGCCAAGTTATTATGATTTTGTGATATTTATGGACTTGTAGACCTTTTACATTTAATTATTGATCAATTGATTGATTTTTGGGGGGTGGTGCATAAGTGCCCTGAAATGTGTGTGAGGGTCAGAGAACAACTTGCAGGAGTTGGCTCTTTCCTAACAGCATAAAAGATTTAGGAACTAAAATCATTCTGGATGTTAATGTTGTCAGGAAGCACCCTTAAACTCTGAGCCATATTGCTGGACCAAATTTTTTAAGTAGTCTAAAGATTGATATTTTGAATTATTATTTAACAAAAAATTGAAGACCCACTAAACATTTCTGGTATTTACAGTAACATTTTCACTTAATGATGGGAATCTTTTTGTCAAATGTGTCATTAAGTGATTTTCTTTTCTCTTAATCACCTTTTATTCACTTATATAAATAAAGAGGATGATGACTCACTACATAATATAAGCTTGTAGGATGAGTGTCATATTGTAGTCTATAATTTAAATGATGTTATGTAGCATAAGATTATATTTTTACAATGTAGAATATTTATCTTTGTTAATAGATGGCTGATATATATCTTAATATAGTATTCAATTTATTTCTATATCAGACATGCTTCTTTAAAGAGTCTGTCTCACACTTACTCCTTACTGAACTTATGGCTAATGACTTAGTTGTTTAGTGTAGCTACACTCAAAATATAATCCCATGATATTTTTTACCTTTTGGTTTATCAAGACACATAGCTCTCCTGAAACTTACTTTGTAGAACATACCTGCCTCAGTATCAGAAATTTACCTGCCTCTGCCTCCTGATTGCTAGGACTAAAGGTGTACACCACTGTGCCCAGCATCATCACCCACTGGCTCTTGTAAATTCATGATCTACCTTCAGGAAATCTACATAGAAAATCCTCTTCAAAAAAAAAATAACACTCTGGTAGCATTTTTCATTGTGATGTCATGTGTAAAAAAATTTCTGTTGCCTTCTCACAAATCAAAGTAGTGACAACAAATTCTTTAAAGACTCGGTTTTTAGTGTCACCAAGCCAGGAATACAAATGCTAGTCCATTTTCTGTTTTCCTAAAGTATTAAAATATTGAACTTACTGAATTTCAACAATATAATACAGACTATTTCATTAAAATTCAAAATAAGAATGATGAAGAATTTTTCTTTATGATGAAATTCAAAGAATACCTAAAATATTTTTACTTGATGAAAGCAAGAATGGAAGTCATTGGAAAGCATTAGTGATCTGGCTTAACTTTTGTAATGAAATCCCCTCATTTAACATAGAATCTTCTTTTTACTTGATAGATCACTGGCTGACAAATTATGGTTAATACTACTTGTATATTTGTCAGACATTTTGTGTTGAGTCAACTGAGTTTACAATCTCAAAAAAATAATGGAGTGTTTTATTTTTCCAATGATACATGGTAAATATGTATTTGAAAATGTAGCTTGAAGGCTGACCAATTCATAAGATATTTTTCATGAGAATAGTGGTATTATTTTCTTAATTAGAAAGTAATTTTTTTGTTCCAAAATGTATTTCAAGTGTCTGATGATCAGTATTATACAATATTTCTTGCACAGATAAAATCATTCAAAATGTAAATGGGCCAAATGACTTTTAAGGTAACAGAATGAAAATTTATCTGATATTGTTTCAAATATATATATATATATATATATATATATATATATATATATATATATCCAACAACAACTGTAAAAAAATGCACGTGATTGTAATATATTTTAGCCTATGCATTAGTTCACCTAATTCTAAGGAAAATGAGATGGGCAAATATTTCTTTAATGGCATATAGAGTTTTGTTTAAATAAGAGATCTCAAGTTAGACTTATCGATATTTAATACTTAATGAAGTTTGATATCTCACTGGGCTCAATTCATTAGATCTTCTGTTAAATATCACTGAGTAGACATTTATATAAGTTAAAAGTTAAATGCCGCCGGGAGGGGGTAGCACACGTCTTTAATCCCAGCACTCGGGAGGCAGAGGCAGGTGGATCTCTGTGAGTTCAAGGCCAGCCTGGGCTACAGAGTGAGTTCCAGGAAAGGCACAAAGCTACACAGAGAAACCTTGTCTCAAAAAACCAAAAAAAAAGTTAAATGCCTTATGAATAGTTATTACTTAATATATTGTAAATTCTTCATCTACAGTTGTGATAATTAGGCCATTGCCAAAGTATCAAGTAGTTTCCTTTGTAAACACAGTAATTCAGTTAGATTATGAAATCTAACTGTATCATATATTTTAAAGCCTTTAGTATAACTGAAGAACTTATACTAGGAGTTAAAATATTGTGTGCTGGTTGCTTTCTGTCAACTTGACACAAGAATAGACATACCTGTAAAGAAATCTCATATTTGAGAAAATGCCTTCATAAGATTGGCCTGTAAGCAAATGTGTGTGGCATTTTCTTGGTTGGTGACTGATGTAGGTGAGCCTAGTCCATGTGAACTGTGCCACCCCTGGGCTGGAGAATGGTATAAGAAAGAAAGCTGAGCAAGCCTCAAGGAATAAACCAGTAACAGTACTCTGTGTCCTTTTCATCAGGTGTTGTGGAGTAATCCTTTTATACCCTGTGAAGATGTGTAACTCAGATTAGTTTAATAAAAAGCTGAATAGTTAATAGGTAGGAAGAATTTCTGGGTGGAGAGAACACTGGGAAGAAGACAGAGTTGCAAGGTGAAGCCATGAGACACAGAGCAAGCAGGATGGGCATTTTGTAGATGAGGTAAATGAGCTTTGGGACAGCACGTTGATGAATGAAAATGGGTTAATTTAAGATATAAGAACTAGTTAAAAGCAAACCTAAGCTATTGACTAAGCTTTCATAATTAATAAGAAGTCTCCCTATGGTTATTTTGGAACAGAAAAATCTGCCTACTAATGGTGCTCAATGTCCAGCCATGTGTATCTTAAGGAAAAGAAAAAGGGTTCTAAACACACAAAAATAAAGCCAAACATGGCTTCCTGGTCTCACATCCCTAATGCTAGCCACAATACAGAGACATCTCCCAGCCTGGGTACTTGAGCCACCAGTGCACCATAAACTAAGCTCCATGAAGGGTTTAAGGTTTTGCTCATGCAGATAGAAAAGGTCACAAATATGCAATAAACTAGGTTCAGATGGGGAAAAAATTAAATAGGTTACAATGTGTTTACCAATGTGTGTAGGATTTAAAAATGAATATAGATGGTCATAGAAAAAATAGTTTAAAAGTAATAGAAGTTAAGTCTCTAAAGAGAGAGTAAAGTAATAAAAAGAAAAAGCCATGTCAGGATGGAAAAATACACAGGGAGTCTGGATCCTATAGGGTGTCTCCTTAACTTTTAACTTTTCAAATGCTAATATATAAAAACAATAGCTGCTGAGAAACATTAGATTATGTAAACTACTAAATTAAGCCAACTATATATTTTTAAAATGTTTTTAACTTCAAATTGTAAGTTGGACCATGTGTTACATTGAAGGAGAGCTTATGATTTTGTTTCAACAGGAAACAGAAGGCTATGGATTCCTTCCAGATTAATAAAGATTAGATTTGATCAGAGGAGACCTCTTAAGTATCTTGACTACAGACATGGGAGAGGAATTCAAAAAAGACTACAGGACAAGTGATATGAAAGCTGATCCCTTTACATGGGAACAGCTTTAAGATGAGATAAGACATGATAAATTTTGTTGACTACAGAGTGCTCATGATTTATTTTTACAGGCCATGCTTTCATATGGATGGACAGAGATTTATATTACAATTTGGTAATAGTCAGTTGACAGATGACTTTTACCTGCTCAAACATAGAACAAAAAAATCTTTAGATGATTTGTACATACTCGACATTCCATACTTTTGTCAATGCAGATATGTATATTACCTTTGAAAGTTTTGAAAGTTTGTGTATTTTCAGAGCAAGGGGACCAAACACCAATGAAAATGGGTAAACCAGGTGATCCAGGCTCTCAGTTTGCCTCTGTTGCAGTCTACTCAGAGTTCTACATCCAAAAAAACTTCAAGGCTCCTGGATGAGATGATCCAGCCTCTAAGACTACTCCAGCCAAGACTTCAGATAAGCCTTACACTTTCCGATTGCACTAAGACTGGACAACAAATAGTACAGCTAACTCCCCCAGGACTTGACCATTATCCCAAATTTCCCAGGGTCTCCTAATGGTTCCACCTTTCAGGAGGAGTCAGCAGAGCCTGGTACATTCACTTAAGGCAGGTCCAAGCCCCTGCTCCCTGCACTAAGGTTGGGCAAAGTGTCCCACCATAGGTACTGGGCTCCAAAAAGCCAGTTCATGCATCAGGGGCAGGTCGTGATCCCACTGCCTGCTTAGGGGCCCCTTAAACAGTTCAAGCTAAACAATTGTCTCACCTGTCCAGAGGGCCTAGTCTAGTACCATGGGGGCTCATCAGCTGTTGGTCCATAGTTCATGAGTTTCCACCAGTTTGGCTGGCCATCTCTGTACATTTTCCAGTCATGATTTCTATGTCCCTTGCTTATAGAATCCTTCCTCTCTCTCATCGATTAGACTCCTGGAGGTAGGCCTGGTGCCCAGCCATGGATCTCTGCATTTGCATCCATCAGTCACTGGATGAGGGCTCTATGATGACAGGATATTCAGCAATCTGATCACCAGAGTAGGCCAGTTCAGGCACCCTCTCAACTATTGCCAGTAGTCTAAGATGGGGTCATCCTTGTGGATTCCTGGGAACATCCCTAGCACTCTTTCTCCCTATTTCTATAATGTCTTCATTTATCATGGAACCTTTTTCCTTGCTCTCCCATTCTCTTGCCATGGAGGAGGTGGAAATGGGGGGGGGGAGGGTTGGGTTGAGGGGGAAGGCTGGGGGTGGAAGGAGGGAGAAGAGGGGAATCTGTGGTTGGTATGTAAAATGAATAGCAAATATCTTAAGAAGAAGAAGAAGAAGAAGAAGAAGAAGAAGAAGAAGAAGAAGAAGAAGAAGAAGAAGAAGAAGAAGGTGGAGGAGGAGGAGGAGGAGGAGAAGGAGGAGGAGGAAGAAGGGGAAGAGGAAGAGGAAGAGGAAGAAGGAAGAAAGAATAGACAGACAGTGAAAAAAAAAAGATTCCAGCTCCACCAGACAACAGGTAGAAGTGTAGAGATCATGGTGCCCACATTCCCAAGAGGTGGGGTGGGTGGCTTTTGGTCATTTGATGGGTTATGGACATTTGTCAATGTTTGTGTGTGGGGTTATTACAAATAATTTGCTATGGTGAGAAACAAAAAAACTAAACATAGGAGTTATATTCAAGGATCTTTTTTCTGAAGGAAAAAGGGAATATATAGTAAAGAAATGATAAGATAAAAGAGTGAAGGCATCTACTTTTAAACAGCCACTAGTCTGAAATATCTTACATTCTTATGAATTTAATGTTATTTTGTTATACTGTGTATATGTTTCTACTCTTGTTTAAGTTATTGTACCTATGCAGCTGATTTAAAAAGGTTATGTATAGTTTTAGCCTTTGAAAGCTATTTAGGATAACAAATACAGGTTAATAGTCATCTATAACTATCAAATTTATAGTCAAGTTAGATATGTTTTCAAGGTCATACAGATATATATGTAGATAGATCATTGATATTCAAACACCATATTCAATGACCTACAGAATATGGCATTTAATACTGTTTAATATCGACTGGGCAGTGGTGGTGCATTAATCCCAGCACTCAGGAGGCAGAGCCAGGTTGATCTCTGTGAGTTTGAGGCCAGCCTGATCTACAGAGCGAGATCCAGGAAGGTACCAAAACTACACAGAGAAATCCTGTCTTGAAAACTGAAAAAAAAAGAAAAAAAAAACTTGTTTAATATCCTAAGACTTTTCATGACAGTAAGACACATCTACTCCTGGCAGTGCCAATTTACTTCAAAAAAGATGATGGGAATCAAAGAACATCCATATCAAGTTTGTTTTCTTTATTGCAAGAATCTACCCTTGCTTGACTGCTGACAGCATGCTGTCTAAAGTGGACAAGCAGTTCACAAGGAAAAGTGACTGCCAAGTTTTGCTTAGACAGTGTAGGACAGTCCTTCAAAAATTCTTGCTTCACAGAAAAGTCTGTCAGATATTCTAGACTTGTGGGCTAAAGATGGATGCTCCAATATTGGAAAGGAACCTTGGGTGATTGTCCAGGCAGCCAATTGTTTCTGTCATTTCTATTAGCTTTGGAAGTTGCTTGCTCTGCACCTCCTGGTAATTAACATAATATTATATCATTCTGGGGGTCTTTGATAGAGTTGAAGACTAGATAATCACAGCTAAAATTTTCCTTATTTGTGATAGAAGAAAAATAAGGTACAGAACTTTGAACTCATCAAGGTAAGATAAAAAAAAATACAGTACTTTCTCCAAATATGCCAAATACAAATGGATTGGACATTTTAACTATAACCCTTAGCTGATAATTGTTCTTATTGTATATTGTTTTACTATATTAGAGTTAAAACCTTTCTATTTTATTTAGACAAAAGGTATAAATGTTGCAGAATAATCATTCTGTATACTGTGAAGAGGTGTCACTCAGATTGGCTTAATGAAAAGCAGAATGGCCAATAGCTAGGCCAAATTTTCTGACGGAGAAAATACTGGGAAGAAAAAGGCAGAGTCACAAGGAGAAGCCATGACCCACAGAGCAAGAAGGATAGGCATTTTGTAGATGAGGTAAATGAGCCTCGGGACAGCACATAGGTGAATAGAAATGAGTTAATTTAAGTTATAAGAGCTAGCTAAGAACAAGCCTAAGCAACTGGCCAAGCAGTCATAATTAATAAGAAGTCTCCATGTGTTATTTGGGATCTGGCAGGTGGGACAGAAAAATCCAACTACAATTAGGTCCTGCCTCCAGATTCTTGCCTTAACTTCCCTGAACTCAAGGCTGTAATATAAAACACTCTGCTCCCAGGCTGCTTTTTGTTACACTGTTTTGTCACAGCAATAGAAAACAAAGTTAGGACAGCTGGACACAAAATAAAAACCTACATTTATTTAAAATATTTACTTTGTATAGGGGAGGGGAACATTTGCCACAGTATCCATTTGGAGGTAGGAGAACATCTTGAGGGACTTAGTTCTCTCCCTTCACTGTGTGGATCTTGGGGGTTAAACTCATGTCACTGAGATATCAGGCAGGGGGCAAATGTCTTCTCATTCTGACCTTTCTCACTGGCCCCAGATTTAAATCATTATTATTTTAAACTTTCCTAGAAACACTTCTAATGTGGCTGTGCATTTTATGAGGGTGAATTTATGTATAAAAACACTTTCTGTGAAACAAGTTAACTAGACTAAAGCTATAAATCACTATTGTGCTGGTCTGGCAAATCACAATGCTAAGGTCTGACTTTGTCTGTCTCCAAAGCCCATACTCTAAAATATGAATGTGGTACTAAGTAATCAAACCCTAATTTAAGTACAGTGACACATGCTTATGTTTTTAATACCCTGCAGATAGAGGCAGTAGGATTGCTGTGAATTTAAGGCCAACCTGGTCTACAAAGCCAGAACTTCTCTAAAACAACAACAAACCAACAAACAAAACAAAAAAGGAAAAGAAAACACAAATAATAAAGTTCCAAAGTTAAGAAATGTGACATTAAAAATAAAAGAAAGGTGAAGTTCATGTTTGGGTATCTGGGGAGATACAAATGTAAGTGAGAGTTGGAATAGTGGGTTGTTTTTGTTTGTTTTTATTTTTTTTTGATGACTGTTGTAGTTTCAAGTTACTTTTATTTACATGTGATTTTAGAATTACTTTCACAAATATTTAAGATAAAAAGATTAGTGGCATTCTGATGCTAATTCTTTGTTCACCAATTCAAGGAATATTGCCATTTTAGACATACTAAGTCTTGAGATTCAAGAACACTGATGGTTGATCCCCACCCCACATTGCATAGTTTTTCTTACTAAATTACTGCTTTTATGCAGTTCAAGGGAAAAATCTATGGTTTTTCTGTTAACTTTATCCTTATTTTATTCTTTTAAATATCTGTGGAATATGGACAGTTTTCTTAGTTTTATTTTCAAATGATCAGTCTCTAATACTCACACTCATATACCTGAGTAATTTTTTTTTCTTTTGCTATTCAACTTCTGTCATTCAATTTCACTTATTAATACTATTAATTTCTTCTTTTGGATTACATAGAATATTTGCACATAATTGTCCTATTTTAATATTTCTCAGTGCCCTACCTATTCTGTATGCTTTTTATACGATTTTTTTTGTCTATCAAATTTCCATGTATAGAACCTCCAGTTAAATGTGAAGCCTCAGTGATGAATAGCAGAGAATGTCTTATGCTTCTTTATCACACACAAAAATCTTTCAACTTGAGTTTGATTTTTTACAGGTTGGCCATTTAAGATTTTTGTATATTCTTGGAAGCTGTTTTTAGATTTTATTACTTAATTCCACAGTATTACAGAGTTTTATGATTAATATTCTTTCTTGTGTATGCTGAGAATTGAACCGGGTCTTTGTAAATATCAGGCAAGGATAATATCACTGAGCTACACCACAGACTTTGATATTTTAGTATTTCATATCCTAAGATGTGATTCTTCCTGATGGATGTCCCCATGAAGTTGAGAAGGTGAACTTTGCTATTTTTGATGTATCCTGTACTAAAGTATTAGATATACTTGATTGATATTTTTCAGTTCAACTACATTCTTATTGATTTCCTGACTGCTGAATCTACCAGGAGAGTAGAGATAAAATTTCCAACCATAATAGAGGGTTCATTTTTCTTTGCAGGTCTGAGGTGTTACCTCATGTATTTTGATGTTCTGTTGCTGAGTGTGTGCATATTAATAATTGTTATGTGACCTTGGAGAATCAACAATTTTATCAGTTCTGTAAGACTGTGATTATCCACGTTAAATTTCTTTTCTGAATATTTTCCTGGCATTAATATAACTACTCCAGCTCTTCTTTCCTAATTGTTACTCTAATAGTTTTGCTGTCACCTTTACATTCTAATAACTATGTTTTATATTTAAAATAGGCTCCTTATAGTGTATGTTTGAGTCTTTTTGTAATTCACTGTTTCGCTTATTATTGATATAAATTTGTGAATGTTACTGTTCATATTTGTATATATATATTTTTTGAGGTTTAAATGCATTTTACAAGATCTGTACTCCTTGTCTGCTGCAATTATTTTTTACAGTTATTTTCTCTACTCTGATATAAATTGATCTTTTTCCTAATGGTTTATAACTTTTTCAGAATATGGGATTGTGATATGTAACTATGCTCCAAGCCAAGCAACTATTATCTTGGAGAATTCAACTGTACCCTCTTGCAGATGGATCATTCTAGCTGTGCTTGTTGACTGTTTACAACTCCTCATGGAATGGTAGAAAGTTTCACAAGGCCCTCTCTTGAGTATCCTACCACACCACACTATCTGTTGTATGCAGTATATACCTGAATGATATGTGACTCTGAGGAGGGTTAGAGTACATAGTACATGGAAGACTACTGAAAGGTCTGTCCATATATGTGCGCACATGTGCTGGCTAGTTTTATGTTAACTTGACATATGCTAGGGTCATTTGAAAGGAGGAAACATCAATTGAGGAAATGACTCCATAAAATCAGCTCTAGGGCCTTTTCTTCATTTGTAATTGATAGGAGAGTGCCCAGCCCATTGTGGTTTGGTCACCCCTGGATGGGTGGTCCTGGGTCCTGTAAGAAAGTAGGATGAGAACGCAAGAAGGAGAAAACTAGTAAGCAACACTCCTCCATGGCATCTGCATTAATCCTTCACCCTGGTTCCTTCAGCCCTGTTTGAGTTCCTTCTCTGATTTTCTTGAGTTATGGACTACTATGTAGATGTATAAGACAAATAAACCCTTTCCTCCTCAACTTGCTTTCTTCATGGTATTTTCATAATAGCAGTAGTAATCTTAACTAAGACAATATGTCTATACACAAAAGAAGGAGAGAAAGAAATAAATAAAAGAAAGGAAGGAAGGAAGGAAGATTTTAATGTTTTTCAATATTGAGTTTAAGAATTGGCTCAGACATTAAAAGCACTTGCTACTCTTTTGGAGGACCTGAGTTAAATTCCCTAAATTCCTTGCATCCAGATAGTTGCTGAAAAACACTGGTAACTCCAACTAAAGGGAATCTGATACCCTTTTCTGGCTTCCATGGGCACTTATATGCAGATTTTCACACGCATACTTTCCGGCACACACTCACAAAAACAGATAAAGTAAAAAAAAAAAAAAAATCTTAACATAATAAAAAATGGTAAAGCATGTCTATGAGAATGAAATTCACTCAGTTTTATTTTTCCAGACTTTCTTTGTTCATTTTTAAGATGAGAGCTGGGTAAGAAAAACAGGGTGTATGTACAAAGCATAACAGTAACTACAAAGCTATTGCCTAGTCTCATTTTTCACTTTCAAAAAATAGCATTTCTAGGCCGGGCAGTGGTGGCACATGCCTTTAATCCCAGCACTCGGGAGGCAGAGGCAGGAGGATCTCTGTGAGTTCGAGGCCAGCCTGGTCTCCAAATCGAGTTCCAGGAAAGGCGCAAAGCTACACAGAGAAACTCTGTCTTGAACCCCCACCAAAAAAATAGCATTTCTAAATTTAAAGTATTTGTTAGTCTTTTGTTTTGCTTTTTTCTTTTATTTTTCTTTACCAATAGAAAATGTCTTTCCACTTTCTTTTTGACTAATTTGTTTCTGAGAAGTCTAATATGACTGTGATCCTTCTTCATTTTATATACTTCACCCTCAACTTCCTTCTAGATTTTTCTCTTATCTTTGAATGTGTGTTCTATGGATATGATCTAGATATTGAACATCTATCCTACTTATTATTTTCTTCTATCTATGTTTTAGTATTATTAACTAACTTTGGAAAAGTTACATCCATTATTATTTCAAATATTTCTTTAATTCTTTCATCTCCTGAAATTCTCATTAACATGTATAGAGCTGCTATATGATCTTATTTTTTAACTTTTGCTTTGTTTCATTTTTTTATTCTTTACATTTCAATCAATTTTATTAATTTATTTATCAGCCATATTCAACTTACTGATGAGCACAACAGTTATTTTAAAATATTATTTTCATTTATACTTTTCTAACTTAATCACCAAAGAATGCAAAACATTTTATTGTAGAAGGAGAAGGAGAGCCTCTCCAAAGGAGCATTTGATCAGGACCCCAGGAAGATGTAGGCTGGAATATTTGTAGCTAGTGAAAAGTGTTTATAGGCCAGATATGGAATTGTGGTCTTGATTCTGGGCATTCAGAAGGCAAGAGGCATGGGGATCTCTCTGAGTTCAAGGCCAATCTGTTTTACATAACCAGTTTCAGTCCAACCAGGCATACAAAGTTAGACTATATCTCAGAAAGAAGGAAAAAAAAGAAAGAAATAGTCAGAAAGAAAAAGGAAAGTGTGAATAATGTATTGTTGTAGTTTTTTTATTTTTTTATCTCTTTACTCTTTTGGGGGGACCTCAATCCAGCTCCCAAATAAATCACATGTGGAAGTTTATTATTTCCTATAAATTACTGGCCTTATGTTGGCTTAGTTTCTAGCCAGCTTTTCTTAACTTTAAATTATCCCATCTACCTTTTGCCTCTGGGCTTCTTTTTCCTTTTCTTACTTCCATATATCTTACTTTCACTCTTACTCCATGGCTGGCTATGTGGCTGGGTGTCTGGCTCCTAGCATATTCCTCTCTTTGTTTTCTTGCTTTTTCTTCTTTTTTTCCCAGATTTCTCCTATTTATTCTCTCTGCCTGCCAGCCCCACCTATCCTTTCTCCTGCCTCGCTATTGGCTGTTTAGCTCTTTATTAGACCATTAGGTACTTTAAATAGTCACAGTAACACAGCTTCACAGAGTTAAACAAATGCAATTTAGAAGAATGCAACACATCTTTGCATCATTAAACAAATGTTTCACAGCATAAACAAATACAAACATCTTAAAATAATATTCTACAACATACTGCTTTTGTCATGTCACTTTTTCAGTACCACCCACCTTGTTCTCTAGCTATTCCTGTTTATTTTCATTTACTTCACAACTGGCTCTGTTTTCATGAGGAATTTTTGCTGAATTTATTAGAGATTTGTATAGGATTCTGGGTAAGAGATTGCTTGCAAGTGTATTGCCTTTTTAAACTAGTGATATTACTAAATAAAATGTTTGTCCTTTAGAGATCAGTAGGTATCTATAAATCTTCAGGGCCAGTGGTTACTTGTGAGCCTTCCCTTACTAGCTAATATTATCTGCATATAACTCCTTAACGAGAGGAGGGGCTCAATGGTCCCTTTTTCTCACACTCCATGGCTGGATGTTGATGTTGAGATCAAAAGTGTGACAGAAATGTTATGCCCTAAGGACAGCATTCTACTGCTTGTATTCTTTCCCCTGTCCCTTAAATTCTTTATACTCCTTCTGCTATTTTCCTTAACCTACCTATGGTTGTAATATATGTATCTATTTGATGGCTATACTTTTAATAGTCCCTTGTAGTCCATAATGAGTCTGTACAATTACCACTGCCTTCTCTAAAAGCAAACTTCCTGACCAAAGCTGATGGCCACACTAAAGTATGTATATAAACTTAAATACTTGGGAGGTAATCTGATGAATATATAATGACTATTTGGAAGAACAATAGACATAGCTTCTATGCTGTGGCCTATGAACTCAACCAAAGGCTTCTGAATTGCATTAATTACACTGCCAAATATTGGAGCAGGTCTCAAATTAGTAAGAAATTTGCTGATTAGTTATATTCTGGACTTGACACTATTGCACCAATGGGCTCAATAGAGAAACTAAACTAAAAGTATATGTTTATAAAATATGCATGTGTCTGTTAGGCTCTTAGTTCCCACACCACAGTCTTTCACTAAAGTACTGGATTTCCTAAATCTCCAACTGGTACACATCATGTTGTTCTATTTAAAAAACACTTCTACCATATGAACAAATTTCACTCTAAATTTTTTGCTGCATATGTAAGATTGGTTCCTTGCATCAAGTAGTCTACCAAGTTAATAGTAATGACTACATAAAGCACACAAATGAAATCTTGAGTTAATGAAATGAAAAGTTTATCTAAAGCAGAAACGCAAATAATCATTAAATATTTTAAAGGAAACACAAATGATCATTAAATATTTTTTTTTTTTTTTTTTTGGTTTTTCGAGACAGGGTTTCTCTGTGTAGCTTTGCGCCTTTCCTGGAACTCGCTTTGGAGACCAGGCTGGCCTCGAACTCACAGAGATCCGCCTGGCTCTGCCTCCCGAGTGCTGGGATTAAAGGCGTGCGCCACCACCGCCCGGCTACATTAAATATTTTTAAAGTGATGTTCTGTAATCATCAGAGAAATGATACTTAAAACTGTTTTGAGAATTTACCACCCTCCATTCATCATGTAATGTGACAATTGTTAGGAAGGATATGGAGAAAAAGAATTCTTACCATCTTCTGATAGGAGTACAAACTAATATAGTCATTAGGGATAGTATTCCATTGTGTGTGTATACCACATTTTATTACCCATTCATCTGTAAAGGGAAATTGGATTGTTTCCATTTTCTAGCGATTTGCATAGGGCAGTAATGAACATCACTGAGTAAGCATCTGTGGAGTTGAACATAGAATCCTTAAAGCATATGCGAAGATGTGGTATAGCTGGGTCATAAGGTAAGTATATTTTTAGCTTTTTGTTTCTAGGGTAATCCCAATTTTCATTCCCATGATGAGAGAAAAAGGGTTCTTCTTTCTCTACAACTTCTCCAGCATTTGGATGCCAGTTGTTTTCTTGATCTTAGCCATTCTGACTGGGGTATAATGAAATCTCAATTATTTTAATTTGCGTTTCCCTAATTATTAAAGTTGATGAATGCTTTTTGTGGTATTTTTAAACCATTTTTATTTCCTCTATTGAGAACTTCCTGTACAGACTACTAATCCATTTTTAATTGTTTCATTTGTTTTTAAATTAGTTTGGATATTCCTAAGAAAATTAAAAGTATAATTATCATATAACCCAGTTAAACAATTACTAGGTTTAAACACAAGAAACTTCGTAACCTAGCACAGAGTAGTTTTATGTGCATTGCAGCTCTATTCTCATTAGCTAGGAAATGAAAACCACCTAGATGTACAACAATGGAAGAATAGATAATGAAAATGCAGTACATGCAGCTCTCAAGAAAAATTAAGTCATGAAATTTTGCAGGAAAGTGAATGGAACAAGGAAGAGTAATATTTAATAAAATGACCAAACTCAGAAAGAAAAAAATAACAGCAATAAAAACAAATACATGTTTCCACTTATACATGTATGCTGGCTATAGTATATTCATGGACATATGTACACAGGTGTAAGTTTGGGTAAATCTAAAATTTTAGAAAGGAGACCAAGATAATATTAAGTGATGAGGTTGGTTGAAGTATAGACAATAGGATATATGACTCATGAAATAAGTATAAAGCTAAAGCTAACATTCTTTTTGTTTCAACTCCATCTTTTTTTTGCCCAATGTGGATGTCTGAATTCAACTTTCTGTGTATTGAAAGAGAAAGAAGCATTTTTGCATTCCAGAAGAATCAAAAATTTATTATTGCCTTGTGGAAGTGATTTTGAATGATGTGCTTTGTTTTTTTAGTTCTATTGACCATTAAATGTAATAGAAATTATATACGACTAATCACTGGATATATTTGTCTACTTGGCCCCCTTAGAAAAGTTATTTTAAAAAATTGTTCTGTGAAGAGTGTTTGTAATCTAAAACATGTTTGTTTCTTCTGCTTAAAATTATATCAAACTTTTATTATTAAATACGTCATTACACTGGCATACATAAAATAAAGTATGGATTTTAAAAAGTATTGTTTGTGGGCCACTCTTACATAATATAGAAACTCTAATTGGATAACATAAATCTCTAACTTTTTCGAGTTTAAGTAAATATTATTTTGTAATCTACTTAGGAGTTTGTGTGTACATATGTGTGTGTGTGAGAGAGAAAGTGAGAGAGACAGATATACTGAGAAACAGAGACAGAGATGGAGCAAGATAGAGAGACAGACAGAGAAATGTGGAAATATAGAATCAAAGATGGGTGGAGTTAAATTGTTTGTGTTTATTTATTGTGAATTCATGTATGTGTTAATCACTAAGAAAGATCACTTTAATCCTGAAACCTCTCCAAACACAACATAAAACAATGAATTATCCCTATAAAACATTTAAAAATAAAGAAATTAAACAGAACAAATTGACTATATTCCCAAAGACTAAGTGATTTGTGATTTGACATCTGAAATCTTTTTCCATAATTAAAAATATTGAAGCAAATGTATAATAGTTCTGATTTTTGGCAGCTGATAACTAGAACATAGCATCTTTTCTATGAAATAGTCAATTAAGAGGTATGTATATTCATTTCTAATTGGCACCAAATGTAAGTGCCAAAATTAATACAGTCAGTCCTGGATCTTGATCTTGCCACATACAACATGTTCAGGCTGGTCTGGAACTCACAGATGACTGCCTACTTCAGCCTACTGAGATTGAACATATGCAACACCAGAGTTGCACTATTAATTCTATTAAACCAAGAACAAAGGGTGGGAGGAAAGAATTGCTTAAGATGTGATGATCAAGTATGGATTCTTCCAAAGGGTAGTGACTGCTGTTTTAAATTAAGTTTCTGACTTCTTTATTGATTAAAAAGTTCTGCTTATTTAGTCAGTCTTCTTTTCCTGATATAGAGAGGGAGAAACCCTTACAAATATGCTGTGGGATGTTCTCTATGCTGTGAATGTATTGCTATGATTGATTGATAAATAAAATGCTGATTGGCCAGTAGCCAGGCAAGAAGTATAGACAGGACAAGCAGAGAAGAGAATTCTGGGAATAGGAAGGCTGAGTGAAAGACCTCAGCCGGCCATCCAGGGAGCAACATGTAAAGGCAACAGGTAAAGCTATGGAACACGTGGCAACATATAGATTAACAAAAATGGGCTGAGTTTAAGTGTAAGAGCTAGTCAATGGTAAGTCTGAGCTAATGACTGAGCAGTTTAATTAATATAAGTTTCTGGGTGATTATTTTATAAGTGGTTACAGGGTCCATGGTGCTGGGCAGGACTGGAGAAAACTCCAGCTACACAAATAGATGAAAACATCTATGTCCCTAAATAAAGTAATTTCTCAGAGCTGCTCTTTCATCTATAGTTTCTGAAAATAATACCATAAAAACCTTTTATGTGTAAGATGTATATGCTGTGGTTGAGTATTCTATTCTTCTGTCTTCTTTCAGGTGTCATGTTGAGAACAAATTAGAGACATTATAAATTCCTAAACTATCTCACATGAAATAATTTAAAGATGTTACCTCACATATTCTGTCAGGGCAGCTTAAATGTTTTGCTCAGTTTTAGTGGGCGTGGCCTTAAGAAGTATAAATGTGGAGCCAATTAGTCTTTATAAGCTAATAGCACTGATTTCATCACCTTTTAGCGTTAGATGACACTTTAAATATTGCAAGGAGAGAAAGAATATTATGCCTAAAATTTTATGTATAACCTGCTGCCAGTATTTGTTAAACATTAAGAAGATTGATAAATTTAGTGAAATGTTGGAAATATGCAATGCACTATTCATAAGTGATTCTTCCCTGGAGTTATAATAATGTTTTACTTGAATAAGGCATTTACAATATTAAGAACTATATAAAAATAACTACCTATAATTTCTTATGTGAACAGTTTTTTCAAAAGAAAATTAAAGTAATCATTTAGAAACTTCATGACACATTCATTTATTTTTCCTCATATATCTAAGCTAAGTTTTATGCTTCTCATCTACTGTCATCGGATATTGGTATATATTAGCCATAAACATCTACATTAATTTTGTGACATCTTGCTAAATAATCATATGTGTCACATATTTTTCTTAAGAAGAAATATTTTTTTCTATTCCCTATAAGGCACTTTGCTAACCCTCTTAAAAGCATGTCTTTCTCAATATGCATCTGATCAAATGCTATTTCATAAAGAAATCCATGTGTGGATCATAAGTGAGAGTTCATTAAAAACATAGTTTTCTAGGTGACTTAATGAGACATTTATATTGATTGAGGTCTAAAATCAATACAATCATAGCTAATAAAATTAAGAGAAAGAAAATATGATATAAACAACAATTCACACCCCCTACACTATGAAAAACCGTTCATCATTTACCAAAACACTTAGATTTTCTTCTTAGTTGGGCTCAGTTACATTTAAATAAAAACAGACTGCAGTAACTTTAAGAAATGTTGCGAGCACAATTTTATAAAACTATAATTTAATTAATAAGGTGCTTTTTATGATACGTGAGCAGATAAAATAGTTTCCTAGAATGTAATTTACTCATGGTAGAGATACTGTGACTAAGAGTGAAATGACAGTGAAGAATTATGAATAATGTATAAACTTAGTTCATCAGTAGCAGAGATTACAAGTGACCACTTATCAAAAAAGTAAGGTTATAGGAAAAAATATCTAAAAATATTGTATGACAAAAAGAAATCTTATGTCAAAAACAGGATACCTTGTGGTTTGTTTTAAAGAATTGCCACAGGAACCTAACCATTTAGCAAGCAACTGCCTGATCAGTCAATAGCTACTAACATCGAGTAAAAATATTAAAACTTACCAAATGCTCTGAGTATCATTAATACTCTTTAATAAATAAAGTATTTTAGTAATTAAAGTATGAGGATTTTTATAGCTAATACTTTTCCACATCTGCCAGATTATATTGAACTATTTGTTCATTGCTGTGGTCTAAAACCAAACACATGTCAGAGAAATTCTTACTATGCATTTTCATTTCTTGTCACAAAAATGAACTCTCGTGTATATGGTGATATTTTGTGCTGAGCATGGTGATATTTTATTTGTGTTTTAATAAATAATGTTTACCTGGAGATCAGAGGAAATAACAAGCCATTTTAAGTAAACAAAGTAGTCAGGCAGCAGTAGCACACAGCCTTAATCCTATCACTTAGCAGGCAGGATCTCTGTGTGCTCAAGGCCACACTAGGGAACAGAGCCAAGTGTAGTGACACATGCCTTTAATCCCAGTAACAACCATAGAGACTTAGAGGTCTGTACAGACAGTCAGAAAGTGACAGAGCTGTGTAGGAAGAGGAAGTGAGGTAGCTGGGCTCCGAGAGCCAATGAGAGGGCAGAACAGCAAGGCAATAAAGGTGTGAGTGAGGTAAAGTTAGCTGTGGCTTTCCCTATTTCCCTGGTCTTTCTCTAAGGCTTTCACCCCTGTATTTGGCTCTGTGTTTTTTATTTAATAAGAAATTTAGAAATTTGTCTACAAGTGTAGTTTTGGAAACAAGACTATTACCTAAACCTCCTTATGACAAACACAGAATTAGATATAATTTAGTGAATTTTTAAATGTAGTAGTATACTTTGGTATCTTAACTACTATTCTATTGCTGTGAAGAGACACCATTACCAAGGCAACTTTTAATGAAAGCATTTACCTGGGGCTTGCTTAGAGTTTCATAGGTTGAATCATGGTTGGAAGCAGACAGGCATTGTACTTTGAGTAATAGCTGAGAGCTCACATATGATCTACAGTTTGCCAGCAGAGAGAGAGAGAAAGAACAAGACCAGCTTTGGCAAAGGTATTTGAAACCTTGAAGCCTCTTACCAGTGACATACCTCCTCCAAAAAGGCCAATCTCACTCCATTGAGGCCACACCTCTTAATTCTGTCCAAACAGTCCCACTAACTGGAGATCAAGAATTCCAGTATATAAGTCTGTGGAGGCCATTCTCATAAAGCCACTGTACTAGGTGTTCCTAAATGTATCATACTTTCAGCCATAGGCGTTGAACTTTCCTTCTGCTTTTATATATACACAGTAAGTTTGGTATAATAATTGAAATGCCAAGATGAATTAAATTTGTCATAAAAGTCCTAAAGGAGAGGAGGGAGGGACAAGAGCAGATCACAAAATATAAAAGGAAGGGATATATATTTGGAGGGTGAGAAAACTGTTAAAATGAGGGAGTGGGGATGTTAAAGAGCAAAGAAGAGTAAATAAAAGCAGAATATATTAATGTATATGTGTGAAAATATCAGAGTGAAATCCTTTTCTTTGTATGGTAACCAAAATAATTAGTTTAAAAATTAATAAAATTAAAAAAATCAGCAGAGTTATCAGCAAAGTAAAAAGAATAAAATACTTACTTAGGGTCATGACATATGTAACACACAAAGTGAAATAAGACCACTATGTTAATCTTTATTTTTGTTTTTTTGTTTTGTTTTTCAAGACAGGGTTTCTCTATGTAGCTTTGCACCTTTCCTGGAACTCACTTGGTAACCCAGGCTGGCCTCGAACTCACAGATATTTGCCTGGCTCTGCCTCCGGAGTGCTGGGATTAAAGGCATGAGCCACCAGGAGTCAATTGAAAAGCAAACCAATCAGCATATCTGTGAGGGATTTTCTTGGTCAGGTCATCTAAAGTTGGAAAACTCACCCTGATCATTGAGAGAACCATTTAGTGGCCAACAGAAATAAAATAAAATAAAATAAAGTCAAGAAGAAAGAATTGCTTTTGTTTGCTTGCCTTCTCTCTTGCTTGCAAGTTCATCTTATCTCCACTTTCATTCCTATTGCTACTTTTGCATTCCTTTGCTAACATCAGAGCCTAGCTTCTTCAGGCTACCAATGTGGACCAAAACTGTTAGAACTCCAGGAACCTTCTGGCCCTTCAGCACCAGACTCGGACCATCCTTGTACATTGAGTAGATACAAGGTTCTTGGCATTCCCAGTGTGATTAAGTCATTGTTGAACTTCGTAGATCTTACCATGTAAGTCGCCTTTAATATATTTTCATTTTTTTGCTTCTATTCTGAATAACCAAAACTGATGGAACCCACATTATAATTTTGTGTATTTCAAAAGCTCTCAGCTCACTGAAGTCACATTATCTTTGTCAGTATTATTATTCTTATAAGATAATATAGCCTACCAGAAGAATGTTATTAAATTAGTCAAACAGTTATTTCAAACAGAAATTGTAAAAAGAAGCTGTATCTTCCACTGAATCTCCCACAAAGCTAAATAAATTGATTAGAACTTAAATGATTATAGAGATAATTGATTGTTAGAGATCCAGACCCTAATTAAAATTAACCATAGGCTATGATTATTAGTTCCCATATAGTTATCCCTTGCCTGTTTCTTACCTAGCAACCTAAGTCTAGGAGATAAAACTATCAGAATGTATGAAGTTAATAAAACTTTAGTTTCCACAATCCAAAAGGTTAGAGTTCAATTTGGACAGCATCTGAATTTTATATACAAGATTTTCCCTGCTTTTCAGCAACACAGCTACTTATTTTTCTACAAATGTAATTTGAAAAATACCTTGTTTATACCTTTCTTTGTTCTATTCCTATAAAAACGTCATAAA
This sequence comes from Peromyscus eremicus, assembly GCF_949786415.1. NCBI lineage: Eukaryota > Metazoa > Chordata > Mammalia > Rodentia > Cricetidae > Peromyscus > Peromyscus eremicus. The sequence goes on from NC_081439.1 coordinate 70,968,497, forward strand.
ACTGATTCCAGGTTGGCACATGGAATTTGGAGTAGCCTTAATCTGTGTTCCTTGGTAATTATTTCTACTTTCCTTCAAAATAAATAATCTTTTCTCCTATTTGAGTCGATAGCTGTGTTTCTGCATAGACACTGGGCAATTAATAAATACAATAAGGGAATGTAGTGAGTAGGACTGATGTTGCTCTTTACTCTGCTTTATTCAATTACTATGACTATAGCAGAAGGAATATACTCATTTCCATGAGGTTTCTGACAACCAGGTAAATAAAAATTCTGAAAACATGAAACATTCACAATTCTTAGCATCCTCAAAGTTGTTACTCCTTTAACATCCAATTTACCATTAACAAGAAGAGAAGTCATTTTCAAGCTTTTATTTGTTTATTTGGTTGATAATTTCAAATTGATACAAATACAGTCTTTAGTATATTCTTGTGTCATTAATGAGTGACTGTAGTCCAGTGAAGACAAATTCAGGTTGCCCAAATAGCATGCTTCAACATGGAAGTAATTACATAAATTTGTAGTCTCAAAACCAGCAAAAGTCATAAATCAAGACGTTTTCAAATACACTAGTGGGAACCTCAGGTGCTATAACAAAGGGGGCAAAACTGTTATGGGTTTTACATGTGATTTTATCACATTCTTAGTTTGGTGGTTGGAGCAAGCTAGAAATTAGCCTCTCTAGTTAATACATCCCAAAGGTTTTCTGTTAACTAAAGAAATGAGCAACTAGAAGTAGCCCAAGATAATTTAGCCCAAGATTTGCCACATTCCAACTTTCCATAATTATGAAGCTATAATCATTCTGTCAAATATTTGAACTCCTATGTGTTTGAGTCTTTGCATACCTGTGTGTGGATGGGGGAGGGGGCTTTCTAGGAAGTTCAGTTCCCACTATTATACCGTAAATTCATTCAGACATTTTATTACAAGAGCCCTTCTTCATTTCCATCCAGTCTCTTTTACAGAAATCTACAAACCACTTCCTTGGAAAGGGTATTTAAATATCATCCTGTTTAAAATTACTCATATTAGTTACAAGTTATTGGTTGGCAATATTTATATTTCAAACTGTAAATATGTCATCACATAATCATGGGCTAAAAAGAGCTATCTCTATGTCAGTGACATAACAGTAATTTCTGTTATTAACACATCAAGGCCTTTTAAAAATAAGGCTAGGTCTTATTCAGGTTTTTTAATGAAATACCATTTGTGGGACAGTAACAGATAAACAGAGGTATTTCATCAAGTCTACATTAATAGCAAAAGAAAACCCCAAATATGTTGTTAATGAATTGAACCAATTAGTGATTGAACTCAGTGAAATTCATTCAATTCAGTAAAGAATGAGGGCTCCTAAAGAGCCAAGGCACAAACACTGCATCTTGCTTCATACTCAGAGCGGGTACAGAGAAAGAGGATTAATTTATGCTTTTCTTAGATGGATTAAAGTCATTTGGCACAAATTGTAAAGTTTCTTTCTTCTCCCTCATTCTTGAACATAGTCCTATTTACTATCAAACTCTCAGGCGGGGAAGTGAAGAGGGGAAGTAGCTAGAAGAGGGAATAATTCATACATTATTTCTGTCTTTGGTGTAAATATCCTGTGCACCTGCAGCTCCAAGACAGTTATGGAAATAGAAGTGCTTAGAAATTCAAAGCAAGTTTGTAAAGTGTGTGTTTTACCATGCAAATCGTGTACTTCACACACCTGTATAGAGTTAAGCAAAATGGTTTATTTAGGAAAATATCTTAATTTCCTACCTTTGAACATTTCCTTTGTGAATGAGTGACAAAAATCACATTCGGTCAATCTGAAGTATATTTCAGAATACTGTTCGACTCTGCTTTTTGTGAGCCTCAAGTGTTGCGAAATGAATTAAAGGGTACCAGACACAAAAGAACTGTGCATTAATGAGAATTCACAGAGAGCTGTATTCAGCCATTTGCACTTTGGTTCATGAATAACAAGTGACCATTCATGCTGCTAAGTGAGCAAACTAGCCACAAAGGTGAGAAAAGAAAGTGATTTAGTAGAAAATGCAGTAAGCAGGGGTTCTCTCTAACCTCAGGGTGCTTTTCATTTGCTTAATGGGTTAGCAGAGGACCTGACTATACAAGTGTTGGCAAATCAACACCTTTTCTTTACAGTATCCCCTAACCACAGGAACTCAGTAGAATTACACTTATAGGGTGGTAGGCTTTCAAAATTCAACTGATGAGCTTGTTGCTGGAGCCCAGTAGGGGTTTGGTTCTAGATCTTCAGTGTGAATACAATTTTCCATGTAGAACTCTCACAAAAGTTTTCAAGAAGCACCCCACATGGAAGGTGGGAAATAGACAATTTCACTTCATCCCTCACAAGGCATTTTCTGTAATATGTACCAGGATTTTTCATACAGATGAACAAAGCATGTATTTTTTTTTCCCCATTTATTGAAGAAACTCTTGATTGTGCACTCATTTGGTTCAGTTTCCTGGGCTAGCAATAACTCTCCCTAAAGGATCTGGTATTAAAATTACAAAATATAAGAATTGACATAATGTAAGCTGAAAGTGCAGAGGTAGAGAAAAAAAATCAGACAGAAAAACACAAGAATGCATACTAGAGTAAGGCTCCACCTTATTCTATGAGGCAGAGTCATTGCATTAATGCTATAAGAAAGGAATAGAGATAAAAATAAGCTGACAACTGAAGTTTGAGAACACAGATATTATCTATCCGAAGTGAAAGTCTGAACTGGTAAATGTTGATCTATTAAATTTCATAGCAAATACAACAAAAGGAATGAACATAAAGTTGATGATATATGCATTTCTCGGAAATTTAATAAATGGCAGCAGCAGTAGATAATAACTTTTAAAAAAGTAAGCAGTCATCATTAAGACGAAGAAATTTGTAATTTTTTTCTTTGAATTTGTAGTCAGTACTAGTTGAGTGTGATGGGTAAGATATTAAGATTGGCACAATTCTCACTTCTACCCATAACTTAGAGGGTAGAAATTGGGATGGGAGAGGGTAGATTTATTCAACGATAAATATGATGAAAGAAGAGAATTTTAGGACTCAGATTTCAATTTCTAGTGAATCAGGCGTGCATGAGCCTTTGTGGAAAACAAAGGGACTACATTGAGACTCTACATTGAAAGACCGACCCTTCACTGGGCCATGTATCTTCAGAGTAAAAGCAGTTGCCTCTCCTGTCCTTTTACAGTTAATCTTGACCAGAGACCCTGTGCTTGATAATTTTATGTCAACATGACACAAACTAAAGTCATTTGAGAGGAAGAAACTTGAATTAAGAAAATGCTTTCATTAAATTCTGCCTGAGTAATTCTCCCACCTGTCTTTGTGATATGGTGATGAAGATTTCCAGATGACTGAAACACCATCATGATTGGAAAGCATCCACTACAATCCTTCCAGGTTGTAGTCTAGGCATATGAGATGAGGAAGCCACAGTTGAGCCTTTTGTTTGAGACTCTGTAACTCAGGGCTTGGACATTTCTAAAAGACTTTCTGGTACCTCTCTCTGTTCCTCTACAGTGGTGGAAGTTGTGAGATCATATACATACTGGAACAGGATGCTTTGTGGATATTTTTGCCCAAATTCCAAGAGATCTGCACTCGTGACTTCACCAAACAATGTTGGTGAGTTTTTGAGTCCATGGTATTTGACTAGCATTTCCACCCTCTGGGTTGGTCCATTCAAAGGCAAATATGGCTTGGCTAACCAGGACAGGCGGTAGTCAGAAGAAACCATCTTTTAGATCCAGGACTAGGCTATACGTGTTTTATTTTTAAAAATACATATAACAATACTATATGGAGGTCAACCAGTTTGTCACTTTTTATTTTTTTATTTTTATTTCTTAATTGTAAAGGGATGAGATTGACCAGTAGGACTTTTAAATTATATTAATTTATTAAGTCAAGCAGCTGATCTTTTTTGTTCCTCAGTGAGTTTTTTTTTCTTAGTTAGATGGAGGGAGGCAACCATTTGGTCTTTTAAATTTTATTAATTTAATAAGTATAGAGAAAAGGCAGTACTACATGTATCTTCCTTTTAGGGGGCAGGGGCAACAAGACTAGGTGGATGTATGGGTTCAGCATTGTTGGGTAGTTGATTTCTACCCGTATGTGCTCTTTCCTTAAATCCTATATATGTTAGTCTGTCTCTCATATATATAATACATACACACACAGAGATACATCTTATGTGTGATAGGGTCATCTTGATACTGTTTCTTTCTGTCATTCTATCATTTTGGCTGAAAGTGCAACAATAAGATTTCTTTTATCTTTTTTGTTTGACTCACCCTGTGTTCCAGAAAGTCTTTAGCTTTTACTCTTGAATCACCCTTTATTCCTGGAGAAGTAGAAGCTTCTTAAGCTTACTATATGCTGAATAATAATAAACTTCTCTGGCCAAGAAAATAAGGTTTCTGGCTTCAGTGGGGACCTAACATTCTAGTTAGATCAAGTCAGTCACTTTGGCTCAGGGACAACCTAAGGTGAGATTATCTCCATTTAGGCTAGTGAGACAGACAAAAAGGTATTCTCTTAATGAGATATTGTACTTTTACTTTCTAGAACATCTACTCCTAGAACAGTAGCTTAATAAGTTGTAGTCACATAGCCGTTTAAGTCTGCATACTTTCTCCTTTTCTCTGTTTTCCATATGTGCTTTCCTTAACATTTGGAGTTTCCCCAGCATTTTGGGCTTACTGTTTTGCTAAAGCCTCTCTACCTATTGTATGATTGTTTTTAGACAATGTGTGTGACTTCAACCCCAATTTAAACAGCACGGCTGTTTTACTCCTTCTCTCCTCCATTCTACAGACAGCTGTTGAAACCTACTGCCTGCCTTCCCCAGAAATAGGGGTGTAGTATTTTAAACTATAATCAAAGTATCATTCAACTTTCAGTGACTCTATTATTACATTCTTTTATTAATGACACTAAAAACTTCATGAGGGGTTCCTGCCTTCTCATGAAGCAGATGTGATCCCCTCCTGAGAACTATATTGTCCTCTTAAGCAATAAGGACTTTGTTGGAGCCTTTGAAGAACCATCAAAAAGACAATAATCAATCAGATCACACCTTGATTTGTACTAATTAACTATCCATTATTTTTGCTCCTAGATGCAGTTCTTCATCTACTTACACCAAACGTTCAACTCGATATCCTGAATATGAACTTGAGAACATTATTTCTAAACGGCCAAATACCATTCACTTCTAAGGACACTTACAGCAACAATTTCAGTCCTAAGAAGGAAGGGGGAAACAATTTTTAACAGATCCTGTACTGAGTATAAAATTACAGGTCATTCACTGAAAAAGTTTAAAAGACAGCAAACAACAACCAAAAAAAAAAAAAAAAAAAACCACCACCCACTGCCAATAAAGAACACATTGAATCTGCTAATTTAAATACTTTCCACAGCTGTCATTGTAAAAGAATTAAGAGATAATTTGTACTGGAGCCATTTTGAGTGACCATGGCCCAGGATCATAGATTTAGGTTACTTCAAATTTCCTATTCCAACTATAAAGAAGTTTCATGAAATTTTTATAGTTTTACAGAACAAATAATGTCATGTCAAGGCAAATTTAAATGCTATAATGTGTACATCAGAGGCTGATACTACAAGATAGAGGCAACACAAGATGCTATCTGATCACATTCTTTGCTGTTGGATTAGTGGAAGATAGTACTCTATTAAGTTACTAGATTCCAGTTAGTCAAAAGATGTTAGTTCAGACACAAAGCTGGACTGGCAATTGCTGTTCCAGAGGGCTAGAACTAGCACAAGATTATGTATGTGGTTAACCTCTGGACCTACAATATTCCAATCTCTCCTCAGTGTTGAAATTTTAATCAGTCAGTCTTTGTGACACAGCTTCTTTTCAGGCGTTTTTATTCACAACAGAATGAGGATACCATAATACAAAATAAAGAATCTGAAGAAGGATAGAGAAAATAATTGTAATCCTGAAGTTGAGTTCAAATGTTGAGAGGAAGCAACTACTCAAGTATCTCATAATAAAATGTGATCCGGCAGAAAAGGAATCTGTGAAGTTTAAGCTGGTTCATTTTTGATTGCCCAATCTGAGAAACAGAAGCAGGGAATGCAGAAAAACACTCAGCTGTGGAACTTTACCGTGCATAACAACTTGTACTTAATAGGAGCCACGAAACAAAGGATGCTGAGAAGGATCAACAGGGATAGCTGAGAAAATATTCTAAAAGCCTTTTAAACTTACACAAAATATGTACCTGCATATGCAGGGAGCTAAATGGACTGTAAATGGAAAACATGCTTGTTGAAAATGGGGAACAAAGAATCTCGAATCAAAATGAGAGAAAAGAGATTATTGTACACAGAATTCTCATTTTTTCATCAGAAATCCAGCTTCAGAGTGAGATGTGGAGAGGTTAATTTTGTAGTCTCAGTACTTGGGAAGCTAAGGCAGGAGGCTTGGAACTAGAGTGAATGGATAGTTGTTAGTCTCCATGTAGGTGTTGGGAAGTGAAGCTGGGTCCTCTGCAAGAACAGTCAATCCTGAGTTTAAATCTAATGTACAATACAAAATAAGACCTTGTATCAAAACGAAACAAAATACTAAAATTCAAGTATGAAAGTACAAAGAGGTTAAAGAAAAGTACACGATACTTGAGAACTCTATTTGAAAATCTATTTGAGAAAAACAAAAGTGTGTTTAAGTTGGAAGCTCCACTCCAGCCTCACTCTCATCCATTCCAAAGCCTGCCCCCTCTCGGAAAGCCTGCCAAACAGTGGCTCTTCCCCCAGAGATACTCAAGACTGTGTTGCCTAGAGTTTATTTAAACTGCCTCCTAGAGAATGGCCCTATGGTTTTTTTTTTTTTTTTTTTTTAAGTCTCCTCTCTTGGTCTCATCTCCTAGGACTGGAAAAATCACCCAGGAACATTTTCCCCAGTAAACTTGGTCCTTTATTCTTAATTTGGCTTCATACAACATACTGCCTCTTTGGAAAGACTCACCATTGGGTGTGTGGAAACCTTTCATCTTGGTGTGTTGGTCGGGAGGAGTTGAATTTTCCCCATTGGCCTTTGGCCACGTGGGGAAAGTACTTCTCTACTTACACTTGCTCTTTGCCAGACTTGGTCGGCCTTTGGCCCAGTAAGTTGTCCATTCCAAGTAATTGCCTCTATGGTTCCAGGACCCCTCCTGATTTTCGGGGTACCCTGCCCGGAACATCTGGACAACCCTGACCCATTCCCAGAGAAAAGACCATCTTTGCTTATTGGGACCTTTTGTGCAAAAGATGTTTTGTACAAAGGCACATCCCACACCCACCCACATGACCCAAAAGCCTATCTCAGTATATGCACAGCTTTAGATTTTGAGTTCCAAAACAGGCTTGTGAAATGGGCAGCTGCAGATGTAAGCCATATCGCCAAATACCTTTGGAGTGTCTTCTACAAAATCTATTCAAATTGGATCTGTCTGATACCATATGTAATGAATGCCTGATTTCCCTGTACACTAAGGCCTGGCCACATATGCTCTTGTTAACCACTTGAGATGGCCACCAGTGGGAACTTTTAGATTTACCATCTTCTGTAATCTCGAAATGTTTTTCTGGCATGGAGAAATATGGTCAGAACTGCCCTACATCCATAGCTTTTGGGTTCTATGTTCCTGCTCTTCCTTCTGCAGCCTGTGTCCCATGACCAACTTCTTGTTTGCTAGGGGCACAGTGCCTCCAGATTCCCACTCATGTGGGAACTGGGACCCTGAAGGTTCTGTCCTGATGGTGCCACCAGGGACACTGGCCCCTCCCCCACTCCCCCAAACCCTGCATACTCAGCTGCCTCCTACATTGCCACATTATCAATTCAGTGGCAAACATTCTTCCCTTTATCCACTCTTCTCCATTTATTCCCCCTCTGCAACAAAGGTGGGAGACCAACTTCCTCCTCCTTATCCACCTTCCTCTCAGCTCCTTCCTCCCTCTGTCCCTCCCTATCCTTCAATGCTACAACCTATACACTGGTCCCCATCCACACACTGGCCTACTCCCCACCCCCATGCCCAAAGCCTCCCAGGTGTCTTCTCATATTCTGGTCTTAGCAGACTACTGCCTCCTCTACCCTTTCTGAGAGATGGCTGAAATCTATGGAACTTTTCAAGTCCATGCCACCTTCTCCCTTCAGGACCCCTCATAGATAGAGAAGTGGTTGGGTTCCTTTTCTGCTAATCCTTCTGTTTATAACAAGGAATTCTGTTATTTTTCTCAAGTCTATGATCTGACCTGGCATGACCTCTATGTCATCCAGGGCACCACCATCCCTGACAAAGAACAAGATTGAGTTCAGGCAGCAGTGAGACAGTATGCATACCTAACACATCTATTGGAAAATAAAGTCCCTGTGGGTGATGTGGTGGTGCCAACTACCCTACTGGGACTATCACCCAGGTCAAAAACAGTCACCAGAGAGGGAACCTCATAGTCTGCTGCCTCCTTCAGGGAATGGAAATGGTCTTAGACAAAGTTGTTAATTTTGATAAGCTCTGAGAGATTACACAGCAAGATGACAAAAATCTGGCCATTTTTCTAAATAAATTACAAGAGACCATGGTTCAATATACTCACCTTGACCAGCCTCCCCAGCCTGAGCCAAGGGCCTGGCCACCCATTTCATTTCTCAGTCAGGTCCACATATTAGAAAGAAATTAAAAAGGTCTGAAGAGGGTCATCCAATCCTTATACAGAAATTGGTAAAGATGACTTTTAAGGTTTTTAATACCTAAGAGGAGGCAGCTGAGCTTTTCTGATATGCTCAAATACAACAGAAAGTTATGCTCCAAGCCCATTCCTTGGAAGCTTCCCTGAGGCCACCAGAGCCTCCACAAGAGGACAAGGGAAGTCATCCACGAGGCTCCATCCTCTGGAGCTCAGCCCAAGTCAACTCTGCCAGGAACCTGTTTCAAATGCAGTCAGGAAGGCCATTGGTCCCTCTGCTGCCCTGATCTTTGGCCACCAATGAGGTCATTCCCCATATACTGACAGCCTGGACACTGGAAATCAGAATAACCCTCATGGGATCATTCTCTATGCCATGCGATGGAGGTCCAGCCTCACTGACATTGGCGTCTGAGACTCTTCCAGCCTTTGAATGCCTCAGTCTGCCAAAGGACTGATGCTGCCTAGACATGGTGACTTCCATCACTCTCACTGAGGCTAGGGTAAAGCTCCAGGTAGCAGGAAGTTCATCAGCTTTCCAGTGAACACATGAGCTACCTATTCTGTTTTAACCTCTTACTTGGTCCCACAGCTCCCTCACCAATATCTGTGGTGATATATTGTGTCCCTCAATATATTGTGCACCCTAATAAATTCATCTGAGGATCAGAGGAAAAAGCCAGCCACTATATTAAACATAGAAGTCAGACAATGGTAGCACATGCCTTTAATAGTAGCATTTGGGAGGCAGAGATCCATCTGGGTCTCTGTGAGTTAAAGGCCACACTAAGGAACAGAGCCAGGCATGGTGACACATGCCTTTAATCACAGCACTAACCATAGAGGTCTGGATGTCTGTACAGACAGACAGGAAATCATGTAACTGGGCAGAGAGAGGAAATGAGATGCAGAACAGAAAAAAAAGGCATATAGGCATGGGTATACAAGAAGTAGATCTCTTTGGCTGAGGATTTCCAAGTGGTAAGAACATGGCTGGCTTCTTTCTGATCTCTCAATTTTAACCCCAATATCTGGTTCTAGGTTTTTTATTTATAAGATGGTTTAGAAATTTGTCTTACGTCTGGAGCCCAACATTTGTGGCAAGAATTCACTTAAAAGCCACTTGTGGCCTTACAGGCCCCAGCTCAGGCCTGAGCTACATGAGGCCTGAGTCTCTACCCCACATGGGCTGGAGTCTCTTTGGCTTCTTCTATCTAGGTGGGTGGTTTTTGGTCTTTCAATTGGTTTTGGATAATTGTCATTGTTTAGGATGGTTGGATATAAGTTGTTATTGTTAACGGTCAGGAAAAAAAACTAAACAAAGGAAATTAGATTCAGGGTTCTTGTTTGAAAAAAAAGAGGATATGGATAAAAGGTAGATTATTGAATCTGCTCTGAAAAAAGAGAGAATACATATATGATAAGATAAAAAGATAGATTATTGAATCTGCTTTTAGAAGGCAACTACTAGTTTTTAATATTTTACATTGGATTGGATTTTTGTTTATTGTATACAAATTATGTATATTGCTACAAATTTGAGATTGATTTTGTTAGAAAATGCTGTGCATATATTTCTAATCTTGTTCATGTTTTTGTACCTATACAGTTCATTTAACAATGTAATGCAAATTTACTAATTATTGAAAGTTATTATGACCAACTAATTAAGATATAAAGAAAAATAACTTAGTAGTTAGTCATTACAATCAAACTTGTAGTCATATTAGGTATGTTTTCAAGGTCAAACAGAAATATATCTTAGATATACAGGTCATCTTCAAACACTTCAGAGATCTACAGAATATGGCATTTAAGATGTCTTAATAACATAGATTCTTTTTTATTTATTTATTTTTTAATGACTATGAGACATGTATGCTCCTGGCAGCACCAATCTACTTCAGAGAAGATGGTGGGCATTGAAGAAACTCCATATGACATTTACTTTCATTGTGGCAAAAGTTAGCCAGTAGGCAAGAAAGTGCCCTTCCCTTGACTGCTGACAGTATGCTGTCCAAAATGGACAAGCAGAGCATAAAAGGAAGGACTGCTGATCCTTACCTAGACAAGGTAGGAAGGCTCTTTAGAAAATCCTGCTTCACAGATTAGTGGGTCAGATATGGTAAGCCTGTAGGCCTAAGATGAGAACATGATGCCACAAAGTTATAGAGAAACTTCAGGTGACTGTCCAGGTAGCCAGCTATTTCTGTCATATCTTACATTTTTTGTAAGTCGGTTGTTTGCACTTTCCTGTTTTACTAGGTATTATTATTTCCTTCTCAGGTCTCTGAGGGAGTTGAAGATTAGATAGTTATAGTTTTCCTTGTTAATAAATTCAGCAAAGAAAGTCACTAAGAGGTGTAAAGTGCATAAGTTTGAAAGACATCAAAAAATAGTTTTCAGTTGGTAATGCAAATTAGGATAGAAAGTGAATTAGGTACATTTTGGACTCACCAAAACAGGATAGATAATGGATTATTTTCTCTGAATTTCTCAAATGAAAATGGCCTAGACATTGTTGATGTATTTGTTTGCATATATTGTATATAGTTATTGGACTTATCGTATACAGTTTTTCTCATATTAGTTAAAATTTTTATTTTAGACCCCTTCTTTCTGCTTAAGACCCTGTCATTTTCCTATATTCTTGAAGGGTAATTCTCTCACTCTTTTCTGGTCATTCATGCTTGCCTTGTACCTCTACTTAGTGGTGATGTTCTCAGCTACTTTGGAGCCACATTCACATTGTCCCCCAGACCTTCTCCTGATTCCCACCTTCTTCTCCCCTTAATAGCCTCACAAGTTTCTATTCCAGATTGTCCTGTCCCTACCTTCCCTTATCCAGTAGATGGCCAATTATGGGAAATCTCCACTCTGGTGGTTGCTATTCATCACCAGCCAATCCTAGTTTGCCTTAAGGATCCCTCCACCTTCCTTTCCAGACCACAGTTTCCTGTTTCTGAAATCCATTGCAGAGGCATCAAGCCCATTATAACTCACCTTTTATCTCAGGGATTTTTAATTCCTATCAACTTGTCCTTGCAAGACTCCCACTCTTCCTGTGCATAAGCCTTCCAGTAGTTACTGGTTAGTTCAAAACTTCCCCCTCATTAATAAGCCAGTTATTCCAAGACACCCAGTGGTTAACAACCCCTACAACCTTCTTCCCAACATTTCTCTCCCTACTTCCCATTTTACCATACTAGACCTAAAAGTTGCTTTATTTACTGTCCCCCTACACACTGACAAGTGCTTCCTCTTTATCTTCACCTGGGAGGACCCTGACACCCGGAAATCCAAACAGCTTAAATGGGTTGTATTCCCTCAGGGTCTCCGGGACAGCCCTCACTTCCTTGGCCAAGTCCTGGCTCTGGATCTTTCCACCTTTGACCCAGTCCCAGCACACTCCACCAATATATAGATGACCTCCTTCTTTACAGTCCTTCCCTGTCTCTGCCCCTATGGACCACCTCTTTGCTCCTAAACTACCTTAGCTCCTTGGGATATCATGTTTCCCCATCTATAGCTCAGCTATGTTCTTCCACAATTGTGTATTTGGATGTTCAGTTCAGCATGGGGTCTAAGATTCTCACCTCTGACAGAGTCCAAGCCTTGCAGGATTTATAGCTCTGACAACCTCAGATTAGATTCTCTCATTTTGGGGCCTGATGGGATTCTTCCATCACTGGATCCTTAACTTTGCCATTATGGCAAGCCCCTGTACAAGGCAGCCAGAGAGACCCCCAAGGGGCCCTTACTTACCCGGCCACCCTCTGCTGCCAGTTCTCTTTACTGCAGGTTGCCCTCCTAACAGCCCTTGCTTTTGTTTTTCTAGACCCCACTTGACCTTATAACAGCAGCAGCTGCACTCATCTGGGAGACTCTCAAGATCACTCTGTTCCAGCCAGTCACAGTATACTCCACCCACTGCCTCTCAGACCTTCTGAGTCACTCTTCTCTCTCCCTTCTTGGGCCCTCATGAGTCTTAGTCTTTCATTTACTGTTTCTAGAAAACTCCCAAATTACCTTGGCCTCCAGCCCTACCCTAAACCCGGCAACTCTCCTTCTTGTCCCTTCCTCCTCTGGTAGCTCCTCTCACTCCTGCCCAGAGGGTGGAGGCCTGATGCTCACCCTGCTTGGTCTCCTAGATCAGCCCCTCACAAACCCGCAACTCACCCTCTTTGTTGACAAAAGCTGTCTTATAGACAGATCGGGAAACTGACAGGTGGCATATGCACTGCCAGTGGTCAATTGCACTAAAGCAATTGAAGTGACCAGCCTGCCAAAGGGGACCTTTTCCAAAAAGGCCAAATTGATCGCCTTGACTAGAGTGCTCCAGATAGCCAAGGGTCAACTGACCAATGCCTATGTTGACTCTAAACATGCCTTTTCAATAGCCCATACCCATTTTGTACTTTGGAGGGAAAGGAGCTTCCTCACTACCAAGGGCACTCCCATAGTTAATGGACCCCTTTTAGCCAAGCTCTTGGAGGCCCTCCAGCTCCCCGCAGAAGTAGCCATAATTAACTGCCAAGGACCCCAGTCCTCCAAGGACCCAGTGGTCTTAGGCAATGCCAGGACTGACTCAGTAGCCTGGGGACTGGCCTCCAGCTCCAATAGATCAACAGAACATAGTTTGTTTTCGACACCATCCTATCAGCCCTGTTATCAACCATAGGAGAGGGACAAACTCCTGAAAAAAAAAAAAAAAAGAGACCAGGCAGAAAAAGGATGTATGGTTCTACTTAAATAATTGCCTCATCCTCCTCAGAACCAGGCACTGTCCATCATTTCAGACATCTACCAGACCTTACACACAGGCCCTAAAGCTTTATTCCATTTCTTAGAGGCCCTCTTTGATCTCACCCATCTTCAAGCTCATGTTTTATAGGTTCACTCCTCCTGTCAGATATTTGCCATGACCGATCCACAGGGGGTCCTCCAGCCTTGTGGATCTATGTGAGCCTCTGCACCAGCTTTGAGGACACCAATGGGGAAAGGACTGGCAAGTTAACTTCACCCACATGCACACTCATAGAAAAGCTTCATTATCGCTTAACTCTTGTTGACACTTTTACAAAATGGATAGGAAGCATTTTCCACCTCCAGGGAAACAGCAGCTGTGGTGGCTGAGGTACTTCTTGAATATATCATCCCTTGGTTTGGCATGCCATGGGCCATACAAATGGACAATGGGCCAGCCTTCCCTTTCAGTGTCATGAAGCTATTGTTGGAGGCTCTCAGCATCTCCTGGAAGCTCCCTATCCCCTACCACCTACAATCCTTGGGAAGGCTAAAAGGGCCAGGAGACTCATAAAACAACTCAGCAAGCTCTCCATTGAACTCAGGTTATCTTGGCCCTTCCTCCTCCCCATGAAGCTTACCTGCCTCCTCCACATGGCTCAAGCTGGCACCTATCCAGGATACATGGTCTGTCCAGTAACTGGGACTCTCCACCCTATGGTTTTCCAAATTGTCTCAATGAATGGCCAATCTGCTTTTCTGGCTTGTGCATTCATCTTTGTAAGCACAACCAGGGTACATTTCCATTCCATTCCTGTGTCATAATCTCCACTCTCCCCATGGCTAGTACCAATCACAGGGCCAATGATAACAACCTGGTTTTTCTCCTAGCAACTGTCCTTCTCTGCTTCCTCAAGATACAGATCCCTGATGTTTCCAGGATGGCAGTTAACTGAATGCTTCTTCACCCTTACCTCCCACTGAGTGTGAGCCCACTGACTCCTGATATCTCCTTCCCTATATTGTCCCATGCCAACAGGAAATAGCCAGATTTGGACCATGGCCCATACATTCAAAAAAAATTGGGAAGTTTAAGTTGGAAGCTCTGCTCCAGCCTCACTCTCCCCCATTCCAAACACTGCCCGCCCCCTCAGAAAGCCCTCTGAGCATTGGCTACTCCCCTGAAGATACTCACGAACGTGCCTACAGGGTATTTTAACTGCCTCTCAGAGAATAGCCACATGTTTTCTTTTTTTGTTTGTTTGTTGTTTTTTTCTGGTCTTCTCTTCCAGTCTCATCTCTGGGGGCTGGGAAAATCATCCAGGAATGTTTTACCTAATAAACTTGGTCTTTTATTCTTAATGTGGCTGGATTTGGCTTACTGCATTGGTAGAGAGATTTAATGTTGGGGTACAGAAAATTTTCAAAGTGAAAGATAGTAAACATTCAATTATACAAATTAAACTAAATGTAATAAAAGGTTAAGTTACTTAACTTAATCATTTTTTAAGAAATGTTTACAATGTAAAGAAGACTATTCTTTAAAAAAGCATATCAATACAAAGAACTCTATACAACAGACTAAAATAACTCTACAGGGGCTGAAGAGATTATTTCATTAAAAGCCCTGGCTGCTCCTCCTTCAGACCTGAGTTCAGTTCTCAGTACCCATATCAGAACTCACTGTGGTCTATAACTCCAGCTCTAGATATGGTAAACAGACCTACATAAAAGCAAAACATACATGTGCAAAAAATAAAAAAAATACAAAACTCTCTATTGACATACCATAGTCAAGCTTTGAAAACCAAAGACAAAAGGAAATCTTGAAATCATTAAGGAAAAAAATGACTCACTAAATATAGATGTCCCACATAGTACTTTCTAGCTTTGAATTCTTGCCAGGAACCAAAGAATTTAAGAGTAGTCAGATAATATAACAAAGATAATGGAAGGAAATAAACATAAAACATAACAATAACACAAACTCTGGGAGTTAAAGGGTAAAATATAAATAACATTATTCATCAAAAATGAAAGTCTGGAGAGGTATATTCAAGATAGACAACAGAGATAATTGGATAATTGGCTCCTGTAAAATCTGTCATGAAATATCATAGGAGATAATTCATGTTGAAAAACAATTAATCCAATGAGTAATGTAAATCTGTGGAAAAATCTTTTAACAAAGGTAAATAGAAAGCATGGAATAATGATAACATGTAAGGAAAGAGAAACTAAAATAAAATAGTACCATAATGATATTTTTACATTCAGTATTAAAAGATAAGTATGTAAACCATGAGGTTACTATAATAGAAAAAACTTTATGATAATAATTTCAGTTATATATTCACATATCTGTGTATGTAAATAAAATTAATTAAAGCAGAATACCATAAACAATTAAATAAAATAAGGGGAAATAAAAAGCTGGTGAAATGATTCAGTATGTAAAAAAGCACTTGCTGCACATATCTGGCAACCTGAGTTCAACCCCTGGGTCCCATGTAGACAACCAACTATAAAAAGTTGTTCTCTGGCCTCCACACATGTGCAATGGCACATGGGAACACACACACACACACACACACACAGATACACACATACACACACACATGCACCCACAGAGTGATATCAAAAACTTAAAAAGTCATGGAAACAGATGACATGAAAAATTGAATATTGAAACACGACATCATAAAAATATAAACTATAAAAGCTGACAGTACAGACTTAAATGCAAATTCATGAAAGTTACATTGAATATAAATGATTCAAGAACACCGGTCAAAGGGCAGAGCTTGCTAGAATCTGTTTACCCATCCCATGGCTATAATCCCAGCACTCTGAAGTCTGAGGCAGGAGAATTTTCAGTGTGAGCTCTGTCTGGACACTCATATGCAATTATTCTTAAATATAAGTCTAAAATTGTAAGTCATTAAGAAAAAAGCATTCAGACTTTGGAGTTTTTGCTTTTCTGAATAGTAGTTTGACCATCCACATATTTACCACCAGAGATTGACAAATGTAAGCTTAAGTTTTTTTTTTTTTTTCTGAAATTTTGTAGAAAAAAACTGTACTGCCCTTTCTATTATAACCCAGTAAGAAGGCTGTTATTTTAGTGAAGGAACTTTTTTCTCATAGTTTAAAGTGTTTGAAGAAAAAAATATTCTTTTCCCTCTGTAGTGTTTTGTTGCCTGAGTATCTCAATAACATTAAAATTGAAGTATAAATGTAAACCAGATTTTATAAATTCATATTTACACTGCTCTGTGTTAGAATTAAATTTAAACAGGACATTAAGCTTATATGACCTTATAGAATTTTAATAAATAGTTAAAGGTTAAGAACCATGATTAATATTCACATTACCATTTTGATTTAGCCTAAAAATGCAAAATTAATGACAATATCTGTTGTTTCAACTGAATAATTTGTAGCCACAGCTTAAAAAAAGTCACACACATATTTGTTTCCATGGAAAATACAAGAAAATTTATACTGTTCAAATATTGCTTAAAAAATTACTTGTGAAGAGTTATTTTCTGCCTAGTTGTTCACATAGTTTTGGAGAAAGAGATGTGCATGTGTATGTATCTGTGCATGTATGAATGCATTTTTGTATGCATGTATGGATGCATACCTACATGCCTGTGTGTATGCCTAAAATGCAATGATATGGGAAACAGTTAAAGCATTACACATAGTTTTTGGCTCATTCACAACATCTCCAACATATCAACTAATTGGCTGCCATTGGGTTAGATTCCCACAGCTGGCTTAATTACAACCCCTTGTCTTACTCTGTATCTGAGAACAACTGTGGATGTATAAGAGGGAAAACATTTTGTACCTAACAATGGACTGTAGTTTAAAAACTCTTCCAACACAAGCTTCCTTCTCAGGGGCAATAAAGAAGTATTATTCTCACACGCTGGCAAGCCTTCTCTGTGTAGCAGAGATGCAGTGATTCATTAATTGTATGCTTCTTCATTTGAATTCCTTGGCCCAAGTCACTTTTATCTGGGAAAATGAGTTTCAGAAGTGTGTTTATAAGAAAAGCCTCTTCCTATTGGAGTTTACAAGCCTATATTTTCACAGAGCTTCCTTTCCATATGATTATTTTTGTTGTGGATTGACTAAGATATTTTAAAGTTTATTCACACTTATTTCCTTGACGTTGGATAAAGAAAGTTGATTCTTATAAACACTTCGTTCAATTGGATTATTCTATTTGAAGAATTTCAACATATGGAAACAGTTCAAAAGTATGCCACACAAAGAGTAAATGTTGAGTGAAGAAGTGCTACCATTGAGCAAATATTTTTAGTTGAATGTGGTCTTTTAGTTCATTATGAAATATGAATGTCATGTAATAAAATATATACCCAAATAATTCATTTCTTTACTTCACAGTAAGTCATAAATATTTTTTATCTGTATAAATAATGGTTGGGCAGGTTACAAAGTTAAATAAAAAAGATTGTTTTGAAGGTGAAAAAATGTTCTTTAGAAATTATGAATTCTTCCTTAAAGTTTCCAAAGGTGAATCCACAATAATATAAATTTTATTTCATTTGTAACTATTTCAGAATTATTTTCCCATAAAATCAGCATTTTCCTATTTTCTCCTTTCTTAAAATTCTTTTTTTTACATAAATATTACTTAGAGTCCCAGAAATACAGTTGAATTTATTCTAAAATTTAAAAGATTATGAAAATTGTTTTTGAAAAGATGATAATCTGATGACCAGAGTCAGGAGGTCAGAGGAATGGGGAATGATAGTGAATTTTACTTTTGCAGTGATAAAAATATTTCCAAACTACATTATAATATATGTACCATTTAAACATTTATATTATAGAAATATATATTCAGTCAATTTTTTGATATATAAATTATATGTCCATGAAGCTATTAAAATATCAAGGTCATGTATTTGTCCATTTTGTATTGTTACTGATACAGAATAGTTCATTAAAAAACACAGTTAGATTTGGTTTGTATACTATATATCGGAGATCTGGTAGCCCTCTAAATTTAGCCTTTGCTACAACACATCCTAGAAAATGGCATTATGAAAGGAATATACAGAGGAGAGAAAAAAATCACAAGATAGAATCCCACAGGACCTTGGGGATCATGTTCCCACTTTCATAACAATACTCAAACCATCTCCTCTGTGATATTTCTAATATTTCATACATCGCATAAAGCAGAATAAAAGGTAAAAATGTGGTATTAGGATGGGTTTAAAGTCATTTCAGGAAACAAAGTTTATTATGATCAATCAATGTGAGTCTATTAAATGGGTAACAAAATTTACTAAGATGTAAAATGAGGAAATACACTCACAAATACAAAATGGAGAAGGCACCTGAAGTCGTCCTCTGATCTGACTAGGACAGAATCCACCTTGCAGGCAGGAGCAGGGAGGAGGGCCATGTGACTTTTCTCCCTCTCCTTATAAGAGGTCAAGTACAATGCCAGGAAGCACCCCTTCCTGTGGGACTTAAGCCCAATGTTATGGGTGGAGCAAATACCACTACAAGACTTATACATGATAGGAAGGCTCTAACCTTTGAATGAATAGATATGAGACCATAATATGAAGACAATTCACAGTATACCCAGAATAAAGCTGAAATTACACTGTATTTTCAACCATATATAAGATATATTATTCTGGTTGTGCTAGAAGATCACATACTACCTAAGGTTAGCCATACTGTCTAATATCTTTTATAAATTTAAATTAATGAATTGAGTATATCATATTAAACTTAAGTTAAAATACAAAATAAGATAAAATAAGTGTTTTGACAAGTCTTATAATCTTCAATTGTGAATATATAAACATAGACTTGAGATAAATTATATTTTAGTACATATATGTGACATGAGCCACTTAAGCAAGATACAAAAATATTCCCTATAAATCAACAGCAATGAACAAGTACCTCAATTAAAAAAAATGTCAAAAGCCTTGTACATATTGTTTAAAAAGATAATATGTGTATGTTGTCCACAAACATCAGAACTGCCTTCAACATATAGTAACTGAGCAATGCAATTTAAAACCACAATGTTAGATCTCTATGTCAAAACAAGCTCATGTAACAGGCTGAAATAAAGGCATAATATTAATAATTGACATCAATTACACCTCATAAAATTTATAATAAGGGTATAAATCACTTTTGAATGAGCTGAGATCTTTAAAATATATACACACTCCTAACCTGTGAGTTGACAGCTGTATTTGTAGGAAAATTCCACCTCAAGACTTGATTAAGAAGAAAGCATATATATGAATAACTTTATCCAATATGCTGTAATATACACATGACAAGCAATGACTTTTGGCATCAGATGTCTGAGATACAAAAATCCATCATTGCCATAGGTTAAAACAGTGAGTAGCATATATAGAGATCTCAACGAGTAATGACTACCAATGTGTGATTGTCAACATGTGACTTAAGCTGCAATAGTGTTTAGTTTATAAGCTTGGGAGCCATTTTGATGCATAGATGTTAAGTATAACATGTTGTCTTCTTGGTGAATTTTTTCCTTTAATGAATATATAGTTCTCTTCCCTTTTTCTTTTGATTAAGTTTGGTTTAAGGTATATTTTCTTACACACTGAAATGGCTATACTGGGTTAATTTTTAGGACCTTTTGTTTGGAATATAATTTTCCATCCTTTTACCTTGTGGTGATTTCTATTTGACATTAACAATTATTTCTTGGATACAGAAGATGCATGGATTTTGTTTTTGGTAGTCAGAGTTTTTGTGTATACTATTTCTGTAGAGTCAAGAGGATGATACCTTTAAAAATGACAAAATTGAAAACAAAAGATAAATTTTCCTTTCTCACAAACTCATGACATTTTTTGAAGATATTTGTCATTAAATCTTGAGGAATCACAAAAAGCAATAATTATGAAGAAAATAAATTACAAAGTTGTCAAGATTTTCAAAGAGGAAAATTTACTGACTTTCAGAAAGTAAGACTCATTTTGACTAAAACGTATACCTCAGAAGACTCTCAAAGACTATGGAATAGATAATTATTTTTTATTCTACAGAGATTTTAAAAATATTTAACAAATGTAGAGCTCATCATTATATGATAACAGTCAAATAAAACGAATTTGTCTCATAAATTTATTAGCACACACAAGTAAAATGTAATTCTATGGTAATCCTAATATTGCAGCATATTAATAAAGCTCCTTCTTCCTTTTCCTTGCATTTTTAGGAATTATTATGTAATCATGGTGCGTACAAATTATATTTTTTCTGCTTACAGCTTTTTCATTTAATAACGAATATTATTATCAGCTTGACAAAGTGAATTATTTAATTTTAAATTTTGGCCTCTTGTCTAGGAAAACAATGTTGTATTTCTTCCTGCATCTAAAAGTATATTCTGTGTTCCGTGTTACCTACATTAGTAGTAAAGTTTTACTTTGTATGTGTAAGAAGGTCCTAGAGAGACCTGAAAGGATTCACACACAAAGAAAAGCACTGGACATACAGAGAAAGACACCATGACTTTATTTAAATAACTCTAGTTTCTGAGCCCACATTGCAAATAATATAAGTTGAAATTGTTTTGTCTAACCTTATTTTTTGCAGATTATTAATAATTGAAATGACATACCTAGGAATTAAACTTTCAAGATAATATAAATAATCTGGGTGACAAAGGATTGATTAGATAACAAATAATGTACCACCTGTGAATTATAGATAAGAATTAAGGGCTGGTTAAGACAGCTCTTTGGGTCAAGATATTTGCAGCCAAGTTTGAAGACCTGAATTTAATTCCCATGACACATACAGTGGAAGGAGACAAATGACTCCCAAAAGCTGTCCTCTGACTTCACACATACAGATGTCTTATGTGTGTCCCTACACACACATACACAACACACACACACACACACACATACACACACATATATATATATACATATATATATATATATACACACACACACACATGCACATAAAAAACAGATATATGTATAGATGAGTTAACAAGATAATCTATTAATCTATAGGGGTTATTTCATTGTTATTTCTAGTCTAGATCTTGGATTCATAAATTAGATGCACATATGAGAGTCATGTTTAAAATTTATTTAAACTTTAAATTTAGCTGTACAATGCTTTTTTTTTTTAAAAAAAGTGGATACTGCTGTGTAGCACAAGACGGTCTAGAAATATATTTATATGTAGCCCAAGATGTCTTAGAAGTCACTATAATTCACTTATCTCAGCCTCCTGAATGATATAATTACTGGTATGAAACACAACATCTGACTAAATCATTGTTCAATTTGATTTATACTACATAGTCTCAGGTATTCCACAGGGTCCCCAGTTAGTGGCATGAGTATGCTTATATTGGTTTCCAAAGGAAATTTGATATCCTTTAAATTTTATCTTGTCTTCTCTCTTGCTTACAAATTAGGAGTTAGAAAATTTGTAGGTAGGTCTGATTGTTGGTATGTATGTAGTTGTTCTGGGACTAAGCTCTAAAATGTGGAGTAATTCCATAAAATGAAAAGCCCAATCCTGTTAATATGAGTAACCAAAGTGTCAAAATGACCAGGAATGATGTCATATGAAAACCAAGATTTTGGAAAGTTAATAGTAATGATAAATGATCATAAACTTGGATTACACAAGTTGAATTTAACTTCAATGAGATAGATACAATAAAAAGTAAAATGATAGCTCATTATATTGGTGATGCAGGATAGGTGCTGTTAAGTTTTGCTCTAACCCATGCCAAGTCCATGGCTGCACAACTATG